>NC_080782.1:127473744-127774950 GCF_028018385.1 Neofelis nebulosa
CCCATCTCTTCCTTTCGTCCTGCTCACCCACTTTGCCCCAGGAATGGGCTTCTTTGCTGTACCTCAAAAATACCAGATCCCCTCCTCTTCTGACTTTGCACACTTCTCCTTTTTTGTACTGGTAACCATCTGTCTGAAACACTTTCCTTGTACATCTTCATAGCTGCCTCCTTCACCAACTTCAATTGTCTATCCAAAAGCACCTCCTCAGGGAGTTCCTGCCACACCATCTGTATAAAACAGCAATCTACAGTCCCCATGCCCCCAGAAAAAAATACAAGCTCCTCAAGGGCACAGGTTCTGCTTTGCTTATGCTGAATCTCAACAATCTAGACCACTGCCTGGCACAGGGTGGGTACTCAATATGTGTGGAATGAAATGACCAGTATTGCAGCCTAATATTGAAATGACTGGGTTATGCGTTGTCCCTCCCATGGGTGGGCAGCGACTGCATCTCACTCCTCCTTGCATCTCCAGTGCTGGGTACAGCTTCTAGAATACGGAAGGCTCAGGAAGCACGTGCTGAACTGGATGGAACATCTCTGTGAGGACGAATCACTGGAAAGTGCACAAGTTTTCGAGATAACAGACTCATATTGTTTTTACTGCTTATCAGCTGGGTTTATTTGTAAGGAAATATTTTCCCAGGAGTTACGATGAGACTCAATGTACAGAAGCTCAGGTCTAGTTTGCACAAAAAGGTGAGATCCTCATCACACTTCACTGCAGGACCTCCACTGTCTACCTTTTCCTCTGGTCTGTTGGCTCCATGAAGGCAGCAGCCATGCCTGCCTTGCTCTTCATTGTATCCCCAGGGCCCTAGCACAGAGGTCAGCATGCATAGACTTCTGTTCATTTTTTTGAATAAATTAATGAATATGCGCATTCTTCCCTGAGCCAATCCACAGACCAAAGTGACTCAAGTGTGCTTGTGGACTAAGGCTTAGTAAAGATCCAAGAACAGGGAGTTGTCCATTCAGCACCACTCCACAGCTATACTGTATGACAGTAGATAGTATAGTACAGTTTGGGGCAAACAGACCCCAAAAACACAATTGCTAAAAGCCGGTGCCCCGTGAAGAGTGGTCACCTTGCTGCCCCCTTTGGAATTCACCTGGCACAAGCAATGGCTCCTCACCCTACCATGCTGTTTCTCTGCATATCTGAGGAATGAGCTACGAGTTCCCCTGGCCAATGCAGGGCGAAACTCTGCAAACCCTCTGCTTCCCATCCATTCCCAGAACTTCTCACCATGAAGACAGGAGAACCGGTTACAGAACAGGGGTGGGTGACATCCTGCTGGGAGTCATAAGACCAGAAATATCATGGGGGAAACATCATTAGGGGCTCCTCAACCCATCACCATGACATTGTGAGGCCCCAACTCCTACTCTACTGGGTACAAAGACCAACCAGTCATGCTTAGGCCAGCCCCATGTGAGCAGGACAGGAAGGCAAGGGACAGAGGGGCTGTTTCTGTGTAAGTGGAACCACCAGGGTCCCTCTTTCTCTTTCAACCCACACATCCTGAGTATTGTCCTGACTCACAGTTTGGAGCAATCACACCAAACACAAATCACTGGAATCGCTGACTGATGGACGGTTGATAGAGTGGTGTGTGTGTGCAGGTGAAGGGCTGGGAGAGGAGAAAGGGAGGGAGTGGTGCAGAGGTGGCTGGGAGGTGTGAGGATGGAACAAGTCTCACATGGGCACACCTGTCTTCCAATCTCAGTTCCCTGTGGTTCCACTATAAAAAGCAGAAAGCTGAGCAGAGGCACTTCTAGGGGTTCCATGAGAGAGAACCAAGTAACATCTTTAATCTGAATAAGGATGTGCAGAGAGTGTGCATGAATTCTTTGGATACCCAACCATGTTCATGCTTATTTAATGATGAGAAGTTAGAGAAAACAGTGGATAATGTGCATAATGTATGCACATACCTATGCTATGGCAAGCGTAGCTAACACCCATCCCAGTCCACACACAGTCCACATGTTCTCTCCTCTCTGGCCTCTGTACTTGCCAGTCGCTCTTCCTGGAGTGTCCTTTCCCTGTTACCTCTCCTCCCCACTCCTGCCTGGTCATTCCTCACTTTACACATCCCCAGGTCTCAGTTTATACTCTGCCTCTCCTGAAGGGTAGCACTTTTAGTCACCTTGTGGTTCATACCTGGTTACGTATCATTCCTCAAGAGTAAGGACTGTTGTTTTGTTTAGGTCTATATCCCCAGTGCCTGGCACACAGTGGGTGCTCAAATATACTTGCTGAATTAGTGAATAAAATACTTGAATTGCTCATCAGCCACTCTTCTTAGGCAGGCCTCTGACTCCATCAGAGGGACTTATAAAATCAACAAGCAGAACTACCCATTACTTTTGGGACCTCACAATGTTATGGTGATGGGTTGAGGAGCCCCTAATGATGTCAGTACCTGCCAATTAAGTAAACCAAAAATCGGGTTGGAAACCAAAGTACCACCAGAGGCACTGTCAACACTGCCTAAGAAAGGCAGTGCGGTCACATGAGGAATCAGGCTCAGTACCCACTGTGAATGATCAAGGACTCTACTTCATGTCTGTACCTTGGTCCTGCTGGCTGCACGTTCCACCTGAGGACCGACACAGCGTGAAGCTGTGGGATTGAATCCAATGATAAAATGTGTCAACTTTACTAGAAAAGGCCCTTTTCCATGCTCTCCACTAACCTACAGGCACAAGTATCATCATACTGGCTAAGAGCTGTCACACATTGTGCTAAGCAACCTATAAAAATTATCTTATTTAATTTACACCTTGCAGCAACTCTACAAAGCAAATAGCATTATTATCCCCATTACACCAAATACCAACCCCCGTTACACATAGAGAGATTAAGAATACACTCAAAATCACACAGGCAGCATGTGACAGAGCTGGGATCAGAACGCAGATACTCTGATTCTGGAATGCAAACAGTGACTTCCCAGTCAGTCTTTTCATGCAAACACTGACCAGGCCTGTGCTGAAAAGTTCTGAGATCACCAATGGCTCCCATACAAACAACTTCCCCAAATTGTGAAGGACACGGAAAACCCACCTGGAAATGCAGGGAGTAAGTATGGGATGGATAAAGGAAGGCCTCCTCACAGAAGCACATAATAAATTCAAGGAGGCAGTGGGTGACCAGTGGCAGAGTTAGAGTCGGCCTTTGAGTGGGTCACTGGAGCAGGAGACCAGCCCCGCCCCACTCCACCCTCAGGACACAACCCTGGATTTGAGGACCTGGGGGGTGTCTAAATCCCCCTGGGACAGTCAAGGTGAGAAATGCTGCTATCTGAGTCATGTACTAGACTTAAACCACCTTCCTTGGATCTGCATTCCTAAATGGAGATTAAATGCTGAAGAATATTTGTCTTTTATGATCCTTTGGAGCATGAGCTTATTGATATGGTGAAGGTTAATGAAACAATTAAGTGTATGCATGAAAGCTACAACATGGGTTGAAGCTTTTCAATGTTCATCTGCAATAATGAGCACCAGGCTCAGGTTCTTACCCCGCATCTCACATCCATTAATTATTTCAGTGATTCCAGCTACAATTAATGAGAATTCAGCCATGTGTGTTAAATCTTAACATTCAGTTTTCTCATCCATCAAATGAGTGAGGGAATGTGCAGAAGGGAGTGCTAGGGGCAGGAGGTGGCTTTGAATCCTTCTCAGCTAAAAGGTACTGAGTGCAACCTGTGTGGCCACCACCATGCCAAAAGTTTAACCTTGCCTCACTGAATCCTCACAGTGTAAGTGTTGTAATCCTTCCTTTTGTTACTGCCATCTCTGAGATCACCCCCTCAGAACCTGTACTCGATTCTCCACAAGGCTCCTTGTATCCCCTACTCTGTCCTCAGATCCCACATACCCTTCATCTCCAGACAGCCCCCACTTCACCCTCTGGAAGTCATAGTTCCTCCTTAGCAACATCCCCCATCACACTGCCCCCTCTGCTCAGAGATGCATCACCATCTCCCTCTTTGAAAGGGTATGCTCCTTAGGGACATATTTCCCCTGTAACCCTAGCGAGGTTTTGCTCCCATGGTCCCCACACCCCTGGGCCTGGAGAAGTGGAGTAGGCATATCTCTCTTGCTGCTCCTTACTACTTCCAGACCTTCCTCCTTCTCCCCCCCCTAAGAATATTCAGCTTTGAATCATATTTCATCAGATTATATTACCCATTACCCCTCATCACTGCTGCCTACAACAGTGGATCACTCTGTCCTCCAGCAGTCTGAATGTCGTCACCATGAGCCCACCTGAGCCTGAATCTGTCCTGGTGAATAACGCAAACTCTCCATAATCTCAGCATCATACTCACATTCTCTGACCACTCACTCAAACTTCTCCTTCTGCCTCTAAAATCCCAACTCTATCAATCTTTTGCCTGCCCCATGGCCTCCAACCCACTAATCTTTTTTTAATAACTACTTTTATAGCAGTTTTAGGTTCCCAGCAATATTGAGGAGACAATACAGAGAGTTACTGTATATCCCCTGCCCCTCTAAGTGCATAGCTTCCCCCATTAGCAATATCCCCCACTGGTATATTTGTTACAACTGATGAGCCTACACTGACACATCATTATCACCCAAAGTCCGTATTTTATATTAGGGTTCATGCTTGCTGTTGTGCATCTTAAGTGTTTGGGCAAATGTAGAATGACACACATTGCCGTTACAGTATCATACAAAGTAGCTTCACTGTCCTGAAAATCCTCTGTGCTATACCTATTTAACCCTCTCCACTCTCCTGTCCCCATCCCCTGACAACCACTGATCTTATTACTATTCCCATAGTTTTGCCTTTTCCAGGCTGTCATATAGTTGAAATCATACAATCTGCATCTTTTTCAGATTGGTTTTTTCACTTAACAACATGCATTCAAGCTTCCAACATGTATTTTCATGGCTTGGTACCTCAGTTCCTTTAAGTGTTCCATAATATTCCATTGCCTGGATGTACCACCATTTATTTATCCATTCACCCACTGAAGGGCATCATGGTTACTTCTCAATTTTGGCAACTATGAATAAAGCATCTATAAACATAAGCATCTATGTACAACTTTTTGTGTAAACACAGTTTTCAACCCCCTTGGGTAAATACCAGGGAGTACAACTGCTGGATCATATGGTAAGATTATGTCTAGTTTTATAAGAAACTGTCAACTTTATATTTAAAGCGGTATCTTGTAGACAACGTGTAGTTGTATCTTGTTTTCCTAACCTTTCCACTTTCCTCTCCCCTGAAAGTCCTGTCTCCCTTCATAACAGCCTCAATTCCATGGACTATCATTACAGTCTCTCTCTCTCTCTCTCTCTCTCTCTCTCTCTCTCTCTCTCTCTCTCTCTCTCTCACACACACACACACACACACACACACACACCCCTCCACTCCTCTGCCCCTCTCCTGATCTGCTGTATTCTAATTCTACATATTCCATGCCAGTACCCAGGGAGGTTAATGTGGTTAGAAAAAACCAACCACAATAGCTGGCTTCATTTTAAATTTCTGACCATGAACCTCAAATAAACTCTTTTTGGTCCTCCAGTAATTACATCCTGTTTCCTGAATTTATTCACTCTTAAATTTTCCTAAAACCTATTTAGACCTCTTCTCAAACTCCTATCACCTCTTCCCCAATTCTTACTCTCAGCTGTTAATTTTTAGTTCCCATTTCACTGAAAAAAAAAGTGACACAATAGAAAGAAAATGTCTACAGATTCCCACCACCAATTCATCTACCTAATGGCATGCTCACTCACATGCTTGACCTTCCCTCCTACTATAAACATATGTGATTCTATCTAAATCTATTCCTTCATTTATATATGAATATCTAATCTTCTGTCATACATACTTTTGAGCTACTGGATTAATACAATGATCTACTAATATGATATACAATGCTCAGTATAATTATCCACTGAAAAGTTCCCAACAATATACAAAATATTATGGTTTCTCCCATCAGGAGAAGGAAGGAAGGAAGTGGGGAGGGAGGGAGGGAGGGAAATTGGGAGGAAGGGAAGCAAGAGGTGGGCAAAAAGAAAGCTTCTCTTGACCCTACTTCTCACATCAGCTAGTTTGCCAGTTCTCTGCCTTCCTTTGCAATAAAATTCCTCAAAAGAGCTGTCTATATTACTGGCCTAAATTCTCTCTCTTCCCAATCTTTAATCCTCACCAGTTATACCCTCTACTCTCCCAAAACTGCTCCCATCAATGTGACCAATGACCTCCAAGTTGTTAAATGTGATGGTCAATTCTCAGTCTTTCTCTTAGTGGAATAATATTTTCACCATCTTTAAAGAGTAATTGTTACCACTTAATGAAATACTAAAACGTTTAGAACTCTTTTATTGTAAACTGCTATTATAATACTTTTTTAAACAAACTCTGCCTAAATATCAAAGGCAGAAAACCTCCCAGCATGCACACAAATGTTGATTTACGTCCAACTGTATTTCAGTTGAAGCTTTCAATGAACATTCCTTTCCCATAACTGTATCCCTGAACAGAGGAGAAGGGGGAGTAGATTTGAGGCCCACACCCTTGTTTAATCTAATTTCTAAGGTCTCCTCTGAGGAATAAGTGTTAATTATCCTGTACTATGTGGGTGTCTCCACAACATCAGTCTGAGAAATTCACTTAACTTTTGACCGATCAGTGTAATGAGCTTCTCTTTTTCTCTTTTCATTTAAGTTTGTCAGTAGCTTTGAAAAAGTTTTAGAGTTGGGCTTTTTAGCCAAAGTTAAGCAAAGTAGTAATTTGTGTTGTTGTGTAGTATAAATTGTGGTGTTGTCGAAACAATAGCTTTAGCACTAAAAATTCAAGCATCAACATACCGTGTTAGATGGCTTTGGTTCGTCCTCTGTGTTAGAGACTGAGACTCATCCCAATAATAAGTGAGCTCGTGACATTTATGAACCATAATAAAAGAGAAGAAATTCTGGACAGTTGAAAAGCAAAGAATCTCTAGTAATATCCATGTTAAAGAGAGCACAAGAAATAAATGATGAATACTCTAAAAACTGTTCAATACATTAACCAAGGAAAAACTTTTGAGCCAGTAATTTGAGGTTGAAAGCCAGCAAAAATCTGTTGGCAATATTTTGTTGAGACATAATACTTTATAAATCTTTAAACCAATATAAAAGCATGTGACTATTTTAGTACTTATAATAATAAATGCATCTAAGTGTTCATTCAAGAGTAAACAATCCATATTCACAGATAACATGCTGATCTATGTAAACATTATAGGCAATCTACAAACCACCAGTAAGTTTATCCAAGTCACAAAATATAAGCTCAACACAGAAAAAAAATCAATCATACTTCTATACATGGTAATGAACAATTAGAAACTAAGCCTTTAAATTTTTTATTATTTTTTAAATGTTTATTTATTTTTGGGAGAGAGAGAGAGAGAGAGGGAGGGAGGGAGAGAGGGGGAGAGAGGCAGAGCATGAGCAGGGAACAGGCAGAGAAAGAGGGAGACACAGAATCCGAAACAGGCTCCAGGCTCTGAAATGTCAGCACAGAGCCCAATGCAGGGCATGAACCCACAAACCATGAGATGATAACCTGAGCCAAAGTTGGATGCTCAACCAATTGAGCCACCCAGGCACCTCGGAAACTCAGCATTTTAAAAAATATATTTCCTATAGCTAAAAAAAGGAAATACTTAGATACAAATTTTGCAAAACACATGTAGAATCTGTATGTTAAAAGGCATAAAACACTAAGGAAAGAAATCAAGGAAAGTCTAAATACTGTAGAGGTAGAACATGTTCATAGTTTAAAGGACTCAATGTAGTTAAGATGTGAGTGTTCCTCAAACTGATCTATAGAGTTAACACAATTCCAGTAAAAAGCACAGCAGAATTTGTCGTAGATGTGAACAAGCTTATTCAAAAATGCATATGAAAAGGAAAGGAATGAGGAAAAAACAAAACAACTTGAAAAAGAATAACAAACCTGAAAGATTCAAAGTACCTCATCTTAAGACTTAAAGCTACAAAAATAAAAACACCAAATACTAGTGAAATAATACATATTCGATCAAGGAAACAGAACAGAGAGCACAGAAATAAACCCACACAAATACGGTCAACAATCTTGACAACTGAGTAAAAGCAACTCAACGGAGAAAGAATATTTCAACAAATGCACCTGGAACAAATAAATACGTATGTGCAATAAAAGGAAGCTTGACCTAAACCTTACACTTTATATAAAAGTTAAAACAAAATGGTTCATAGACCTAAATATAAAATCTAAACTATAAAACTTTAAGAGCAAGACAGAGGAGAACACATTTGTGACTTTGTGTTAAGAAAAGATTGCTTAGCTATAACACCAGAAGCATAATCATAAAAGAAAAAAATGATAAATTTAAAACCTCTGTTCTTTGAAAGATGATAGTAAGAGAATGAAACTACAAGCCACAGTGAGAAAATATTTACAAACCTTATCTCTTATAAAAGAATAATATCCAGAATATATGTAAGAATTCTCAAAACCCAAGAAGAAAATAAACTCGATTTAAAAAAAAATGGACAAAGGATGTGAACAGACACTTCATCAAAAAGATACAAAAATGACAAATGAGCACATAAAAAGATGCTTGACATCATGAGCCATTAGGGGATGCGAATCAAAACTAAAATGAGATACCACTACACAGAAAATAAGTTGACCATAACAAATGCTGGCGAGACTATGGATGAACTGGTACTTTCATAATTTGTTGGTGGTAATATAAAATAATATCCATTCCAAAAACTAACTGGCAATCTCTTACAAAGTTAAACATATTCTTGCCATATAGCCAGCAATCCTACTCCTAGATATTTACCCTAAAAAACTAAAAACTTACCTTCACACAAGAATTTGTACATAAATGTTTATAGAAGAGTTATTCATAATTGCCAAAAACTGGGAGCAACCACATATCCTTCATTGACTGAAAGTATAAATAAACTGACACAAGCACACAGCAAATGTCAAATAAAAAGAAATGAATTACTGATACATGCAACAACGTGGATGGATCTCAAAGGCATTAAGCTGAGTAAAAGAAGCCAGTCTCAAAAGGCTATAAATGATTCCATTTATATGACATTCTGGAAAATTCAAAACTCTATGGCCTCTTGATTCCAGGCTTAGCACAGCCACAGCTCATGGTCCCAAAGAGCATTGTATTGTCCATTCGCCAGTGCCCACAAGCTAAGAATGGCTCCCCCTTGTTACTTTCTTCAAACACAGATTTGAGTATGCCCTAATAGTAAGTAAAGATTTGCATATAGCAGTTCATTGACATGGATGGCAAGGTCCACATTGATATAAACCACATTGCTGGTTTAATGGAAGTAATCAGCAATGACAAGACTACAGTGAACTTCCATCTGACTATGACACCAAGAATCACATTAATGTTCATCAGATTAGTCCTGATGTAAGTTGTGGAAAATAAGAAAGACCTATGCGGGCACACAAGAAATCTATTATCTGGTGATGCATGATGCTGACACTACCCACTACCCTGATTTCATCAAGTGGAACAAATTCAGTCAGATTAATTTGGAGACTGGCAACACTACAGATTTAATCAAGTTCAACACTGGTAACCTAGGTATGGTGACTGGAGGTGCTAACCAGGACAGGATTGATGTGATCACCAGAGATAAAGAAAAGTGAACGTATTCAGAGTATATTTTTGATATACGGATTAGAACTGGAAGGAGAGGGAGGGAAGAATCAAGGATTTCTCTAGTATTTTACGTTTTCCTCCCTATGAGCCAGTCTTGCTCTCACTCCAGCATTTAAAAACCACAAACACCAAGAGGTCAAGACTGTAAAATCAATGGCCAAAACAAAGTGGTAACAATAATAAAAACTGCCTAAACATAGACATGTTGAATCACTATGTTATAGACTTGAAAATAACATAACATTGTGTGTCAACTATAAAAAGTTTTAAATTGCCATTACAGGCTTTATTTTTAACATAAATTTTTATTTATTTAGGTTTTTATTTGTTTTGTAATTTGTGTTATTTATTTTTAACTATACTAAGCATTTTACATTGTTTTGGTATTGATTCTCCCAATGATTACATGGTATGTATACCGTTACAGATTAAAAACTGACATGCAGAAAAGTGGAATGGCTTGTTCCATTTCCCACAACTAACAAGTAGTAAAATAGGACTTCAAACTCCAGGTTCTCCTGACTTTAAAACCTGTGCATCCACTTACTATATGACAGAATCTGTTGGGTGTTCAAATTTCCATATCCCAGCCCACCCTTTATTGCCCCAAGTTAGTTGAGAGCCCCCAATTAAGCTTCTAGTTTTTAAAGTGTGCTAAAGAGAGAATATCCTATTCACCAAGAGGCAACAAGGTGAGAGGGAAGACAACAGGACTTGAGTCAGACCTACTTGTTTTGAATCTTGGCTCAATCACCTAGTAGCTATGTTAGACAAGTAAACTGCTCTGATTGACTCAAAATTTATTGAACACCTATTATGTTCCAAAAAATGTTCTAGACTCTAATTATATATTAGTGAATAAAGCGGCAATGTTTCCTAACCTCAAGAAGCTTACAATCTAAGGGAGGACATAGACGATAAATATAATAAATAGATAAAATATATAATATGTCATATGGTCATAAGCAGGAAAGGGTGATAGCAAATGGAGAAGGGCTACAATTTTTTAAAAGATAGTCAAGGAAGGCTTCTGAGAAAGTGACATTTGAGCAAAGACTTGAATAGGTTGCAAAAGTTATTCATTTAGATACCTAGGGAAAGAGCATTCCAAGCCAAAAAAAAAAAAAAAAAGCCAGTACAAAGGTCTGGTCCAGGCCAAATGTGCTGAGAGAACAGCAAGGAGATCAGAGTGGCTGAAGTACACTAAGGGAAGGAGAGAACACAAGAAATAAAATCAGGAGGAGAATGGAGAGGCTAGAAATGTATGTCCTTATAGGACAACATAATGACTCCACTTTTACTTTGAGGGGATGAGAAGCTGTTGGAGGGTTTGAACAGGGTAGTACCATAAACTGACTATTTTTTCTAAGTATCCCTCCAACTGATGTATGGAGAACACACTATAGCGGACCAGGACAGATTTTTTTTTTTTTTTTTTTTTTTTTTTTTTTTTTGGCCTGAACAAGTGAAAGAATGGGAGAAACTGAGGTGGAGAAGACTAGATTCAGAGTTAGTTTTGTTACGTTTGAAAAGGCTATTTGGCATCTAAGTGGAAATATCAACTTAGCAATTGGATGTATGAGTCAAGTTCAGGAGAAGGATGTGCTAAGGATATAACTTTTGGAATCATCAGCAAATGATGGTATCTAATGCTCTTATATAAGATCACTAAGGCAATGAGTTTAAATAAATAAAAGCAGAATTCAAAGATATCTTTGGGCATTTCAAAACTAAGACATCAGGGAGATGAGAATAATTCTAGAAAGAATACAAACATAGTCATTCAGGAAGAAAAAACGCAGAAGAGAATGTTACGCTGGAAGCCAAGTGAAAAATGTGTATCAGAGAGGAGGAAGTAATCATCTATGTCAAAGCTCTTGATAGGTCATATAATGTGAGGATTGAGAATCAACCAATGGATTTGGCAACCTAAAAGTCACTTGTGACCTTGATAAAAACAATCTCAGTGGAGAAAGTGGATGTGGGTGTGAAAGTCTCATTGAATGAAATAAGAAAAAATGCCTGGAGGACATTGGGAAACAATGAGCGTAGACAACTCTACTGAGAGTTTTGCTATAAAAGGGAACAGAAAATTGTAGTGGTAACTGGACAGGAAAGTGGGGTCAAAAGAAATTCTTTTTTAAGAGAAGAGAATAGCACCATGTTTGTACACTGAGCCAGTAGGGAGAGGGAGAAATTGACAACACAGGAGAAAGAAAAGAAGATTGCAGGAGTAGGTGTAAGGGGCTGACATCCAGCACCAAAGTGGACGAGTTGGCCTTATTTAGGAACAAGAACACTTCATCCACAGAAAGAGAAGGAAAAACAGTCTATGAGTATAGATGCATGAAGGCAGAATATGTGATGGTGTCAGCATGTGGTGCTTCTCTTCTGATAACTTCTATTTTCCAAGCAAAACAGGAAACAACGTCCTCATTTAAGAGTTAGGAGGAAGTGGTGAGGTGTCAGAAGACTGAGGAAAGGAGAAGGTATGAAATACTTGTTAGGAGAGAGAGAGGATAAACAGCCCAGAGGCATCAAGTACTACTTGAGGTTGGAGGTACTCTATAGCATGTGTGATCAGTGCAGTTGTGTGTTCTCCAGCCACATTTACTATTCAGAGGTAGGAACAGGGCAGTGGAGAGTTAGACTCAAGACCGGCTTTTGTTCAATGGGAAGGATGAAATAAGAGGAGGGCAAGAGAGCTGATGATATATGTACAGGGATGATTTTAACAAATGCCCGTGAAATATAAGCACTGCAAGGAGGGAGACAGACATCTAAAGGGAATGAAAACCGGTAAGAGGGAGGTATAATCAATGGCTTGTAGGTATGGTGGAATCAAAGGATTGCTGGGGTTGGGGTACCAGAGGGAGTGAGCTTGCCCCATAGGAGGCGGTGGTCAGAAACAGGGAGACTTGAAGGTGGAGTCATGAAGGAGCTGAAGTTGTGGGGAATAATTAAGAGAATGAACGGCTGGGTTAAGAGTTAAGGAAAGATGCTGGGTCATTGGGAAAGATACTATCAAGGAAATGAGAGAGCAGAGTAATGGGAGGGCCATCTTTCTGGATATTAGAACCACCAAGAATAACAAGAGCAGTAATGTTGGAAGAGGGCAGTGAGACAGAAGCTAAATTCTTCAAGGAAGGTAAGAGTGATCCAGAGATGAGTGAGTTACTAACAGAAGGGAAAGTGGATTCAACCTGTTAGTTTCTCCCTCCGGGTCTCAGTTTCCTCTTTTTAAGCTGGAAATGCTGATAGTCCTTCCATCGTGACATTTTTATAAGGATTAAGTGAGATGCTGTAAGAAGAACATCTGTCACCCAGTGGGACTGACAGACTTTAATGTGTAGAAATGAAAATATTTTTAAAAGGGCACCTGTGAGGTCCTGGGTGAGTGTCTCATCTACCCCCAACTAAAGTTGGACAGTGTGACTTGGAAGGCTCACTGAGCTCAGTGTTGGCCCAGTAATTACATTCATCATAATTCCCCAGAGATGTTCACCTACAGTTCTCTGATAAGCCTGGGCCTGGCCATAACCACCCCCCACCATCTGCAGCTGCGCGTACCCATGTCATCTCTGTCCTCCTAGCAGGCCCAGGTTCTCCCTGACTCTTCCAGCCATCTGCACACACCAGGTTTGTTGCCTTCCAGCCTCAGTGTCTAATGCAGGAGGCAAAAAGCAAACCACGCGCTTTGGCTGCTGTGTCTGGTGTGTCTCCCCTTTTTATGGCCAGGCTAGCTGAAAGAACCCAGGGAAGTAAAAGTCTCAAATAAAACGGTACCTGGTATTCTGAACTGCACTGAGCCCAGAAACGTACAGAGGCTCTGGGGCAATACAGCCTGATATTCCTAGCATTGGGAGCTTGGGCCATGGGCTGGGTCAAGCCCTTTCCACTTCTTTTCTGTGTCTCTCCATGCACTCAGTTCTAGGCAGGAGTTTCTACCAAGAATATGACGCCATGTCCAATTAATGGGGAAGTGTCTGTCTTATCAGGAACAGGCAACAGTAGTCAGATACTGCTTCTTTTCAAGAAAGAGACAATAACAGTGATGGAGTGGGAGCCAGAGACTTAGGGAACCTGAGTTGTGGTAGCAGGACCACCAGAGTTGAATAGGTCCCTTTTGCTGAGCCCAGTCCCTGGAGTTTCCCACCTCTGGCTCATCGGGGCTCTCAGAATATCCTAGCTGGAATAAGCTCTGAGCAAGTTTTACTTAGCATTACTGTTATGCAATCCAGAAAGTGGATACCTAGGCTCCTCTACCCACACACTACTCAGAGACCACATATGCCTTGTTCATTGCCAAGTTTTCATTGCCTGGTACGTGGTAGGCCCTCAGTAGTGAGAGAGGGAAGGAAGGGAGTGAGGGAGGGAGGGGTGTTAAGGATGAGGCACACAGAACACAGCTCTTCATAACACTACCCAGCTCTGTGCCAGATACCGAAACCTAGAATACTCCTAGCATCTTCCCTGCATTTCTCTCCATGACAATCTCCCTGAGCCGAGCAGTCATTTTCCTACCCAGAATTCCCTTCTTCTCTTTAAATTATATATAAAAATGAAGGGTGGTACCTCCTATCAGAAAACATTTTCTTGATCCTTCTCCCAGCAAACAAACATTTACTGCCTTCTTTCTCTAATGCTCAGTGACATTTTGACGCAGCAGTGCTGGAAGGAGACAAGAATCATTAATTCAGAAAAATGGCTAAGCTTCTACAGCTTGCCAGACTCCTACCTATTTACTCAGGAATCCAAATTCTGGAAAAGCAAACCTGCATTCCTGTTGGCCAACTACTATTTACCAGTCTGGACTGCTGACATTGATCAATACTAAAAGTGACATCTGGCTCTTGTGTCCCCTCTGAATAGACTTGTTTCAACTAACAAACAAACAAGGAAACCTCTAGAGAAAAATATTTGGGGGAGTAGTGACATGAGGGTGACAAGAAACATTTTTTTGTCCAACATTTTGGATCATTAATGTGGAATTGAAGCAATCCGTTTTGGGGAGAGCGAGGTTGGCATATCACTAGGAAAGGAATTGCAGCCTCGCGAAGAGAATTCTGAAAGGTACACCTAGGGAAGAGTACAGGGAACTCCAGAGGCAACTCATTAAAAAAAAAAAAAAAAAAAAAAGACTGAACAAAACAAAGATGAAGCTCTAAAAATGTTTATTCAACAGACAAGTAATTTAAGGAGCCGTGTTTGCCATATAAAAGGATTTGTGGTAAGAAAGGATCCTGTTAGATTTAAATTACATTTGATATTTAAATTTACAGTTCACTAGCAGGTTTTCCAGGCCATAAAAAGAAAGCTCACCTGTGTACATTTTTTTCCAATTTTAGCCTATCAGCCATATCTTTCCCATAAACTTCCTGTGTAGAACAGTTACCACTATACATTGGAGCTAAATGAGCAAAGTGTTATTTCCAGCCTTAAAATTAAGTTCATTTATCACCCCTCTCCCAGAACTGAGTACAAAGAACTGCTGCTTGGAAAGAGCCCAGGATGGGCTTCAGCAGCCTTGCTTAAGCCTTGCTTAAGAGAGCAAGGTTAAAAGACAGATTCCTGGGCCTCTGCAGGAATTCTGACCAGCCAGTCAGTCGGTGACAGGACCCGGAAATCTGCAGTTTCAGCATGCACCAAAGGTGACTCAGACGTAGGTGGCCCATGCAGCACACCCTAACAAATCCCTGTGTAGAGATGCCCTCTGGGTTGCTGTGCCTTCTGGATGCAGCACACCCTGGCTCCACTGCTCTCTGTAAGCTAACACTGGGTGGACACTGCTGTGCTGGGCAAGCCGATCTGCGGGGCTCAGTGTGACACACCCCTGATTTCTCTTTATTCTGTTAGAATGATTACAGGAAGTTATCTATGCAATGCAAGGATTTTGTGGTGGGCGTGCTGGACCTATGCCGAGACACAGAAGAGGTGGAAGCGATTTTAAATGGTGATGTGAACTTCCAAGTCTGGTCCGACCACCACCGTCCAAGTCTGAGCCGGATCAAACTCGCCATTAAATACGAAGTCAAGAAGGTAAGCTTCCCCACCTCTCCAGGCCTTCCTGCCTTGCAGGGCGGTGGGCCCATGCATATTTTACGTTCCCACAAGGTGACCGTGAAAACACCCATCGCCCAACTTCTTTCTAGACAGAGAACTGCCTGCCTTGCAGGACTGCTCAGAGCCCCTCTCAACACCCCATTCCTTCACTCCCCGAGAGAGATAGCTAGCATGACTGTAATTCCATGAACAGGCTTTGAGCATGGAAAACAAAAGAGGAGATTTTCAGCCTCCAAACTACTGGCAGGGACAATGTGACATCACATCAGCAAGTAGGCCAACTCCCAAGTTTTCATGAGAAACATATTACTCCAGTCTATCAATAGCATTGGTTGAGCTTTCTCTGTGGGCCTGGGGACTTGTTGAAAACGTTTGACTGTGGAGGCTTCATGGGATCCGTGGTTCTGGCAGCCTCAGAGGAATTTCACTCCAAAGGCTTATGACAGGGGCGCCTGGGTGGCGCAGTCGGTTAAGCGTCCGACTTCAGCCAGGTCACGATCTCGCGGTCCGTGAGTTCGAGCCCCGCATCAGGCTCTGGGCCGATGGCTCGGAGCCTGGAGCCTGTTTCCGATTCTGTGTCTCCCTCTCTCTCTGCCCCTCCCCCGTTCATGCTCTGTCTCTCTCTGTCCCAAAAATAAATAAAAAATGTTGAAAAAAAAATTTAAAAAACAAACAAAAAAAAAAAAAACAAAAAAAAACAAAGGCTTATGACAGTACATAGTAGGAAGCTCAAGTAGACTTTGACAGGAGTAATACTTGTCCCACCTCCTCAGTCAACCTCAAGGTGTCTTTGATGGTCACAGGCACCCTGTAGCCCTCAGACCCACAGTGGGTGGTCAGACTGAAGTCCTAAGCAGCAAAACTCAATGATGCTTCCACTCTAGATGTACTCCACATTTTTGAGACTCTGCTCTTATGTTAGATGATATCATCCACCCCGATGAAAACTGCAGAGCAGAGCTCCCAAGATCCATGTGTTTAAATACCATCGTGCTTCGCATGTAAGCAAAATGGGGGACCAACCTTTAGGGGTTTCATTTTTTTCCCCAACTATTTCACAGGGTCAATACTGGGGGTAGTTTCAATGCCCCCAAACTGACCTCTGGGCACTTCTCCTCTTGCTTGATTCTCTTAATTTGTGTGGAGTGAACCATCCTTCAATGAGTCACATATATCTGTGGAATTTAGCTAGTGAGAGCTTTTAAGTTTGAAAAAAATCTTCTTGTCTTTTTACTTTTAATAATAAAAAAATAAAAATAGCTTTTTCAAAGACTCTGATCCCAAAGTTAAACTACACAAATCATGGGAAAGGTGACCTTTGATTACCATTTGAAATCACAGGGCTACGAAAAGAGAGGGAGAGAGCTGCAGCTTCAAGTACAACCCTCTTTTCTTAGCTCAGAAAAGCTCATTTTTTTGCCAACCCCAAGAGCTCACTGAGGCTTTTCATCAGAGCACACCAATCCATTCCAGCAGCTGCTGAGATATCCATGGCCTTGGAGTTCACACAAACCCTGCTATGGTGACTCTTTAGCAGTGGTAAAGATGAGCTCGAGTTTCCAGAACCCCAAGCATTTCCTCCCTCCCCCAGGTCAGTGTGTCTGGCTGCCTCCAGACACAGAGAAGGAGGATGGGGTGGAGGCAAAGAACAAGGGATGTTTGGCATCGGCCGACTCTACATTGACAGTTTTGGCTATTCGTAAGCAATTCCAGTGGCCCACAAAATGCAAGTATTCACCATTTCTCTGAAACACAAATCTAAACCTCTTAGCAAAACTGTCACTGAGGGTAGATCAGTAGCTAGTCCAGAAGTCTGGCCACCACCTCTTGTTGTCACCTACCAAGTACGAAACAGCCCTGGTGAGGAATGAGAAGAAAAAGTGAAGCACTCCACACACATGACAGTTTGGAGCAAAATAAAAAGGCTTTATGAGGGAAATTGTTTAGTGGTATTTGCCAATTAGGGGAGTCATAAAGGTCTCAGGAAACATCCATCATGAATGTCAAATGTCTGGGGCAATCCATAGGTAGGAAGATGATTAAACAACTTGCATAAAAAGTCAGCCTTGCTCATATCAAAGACCTACAATGGGTAGAAAGTCTCTCAAACCATGTATGCCATTATGCAACAGCAGACAGACTCAGAGCTTTCCCTGACATTTATTCATCATGAGTTACCAGTGAAAATACCGAATATTAAAAAGGTGTATTAATATTATAATGAGATTTCATTTTTAATTTATGAACTTTAGCATGCTTGCATGGGCACAATCTAACCCTGGGTCATTGAGTTATGAAATGACTAGCACCAAGGCCTAGTTATAAAGACATTGCCTTTTACACCTGATATATACGTTAGTTTTAAGGCTGGAATAAAAACCATAAAAACTTCCTAAATCTTTGTCTACATGATATCAAATCAAACCATGAATTCAGTAATTAATGCAAACTAGTTGTTCTTGGCAGTTTCATGGGCTGCTAATAACTATGACCTTAAAAAAAGGTTTTGTGTTCAAATGAATTTGGAGATCTTGAGTAGAGTTCAATGGATTTCTTTGCTTAAAGACATTATAGAACTTTTAATACGCATTTCTACTCTCATTAAAAGATGACTACAATATGTATTACTTGACCAAAGAACTCTATTTCTCATGGAACATCTGGTGAAACTAGTTTTCCATGTAACAGTCTTTGGGAAACTTTAATACAGGATCAGCCTACATGGTCTATGAAATGCATAGATTCAAGTCTGGTAGGTGCCACCCTGTGGCTGGTAATGAGCCCTGGATCATGTCCTTCACTTGAATGTCTGCCTCTCTTCAGGCAACACACTAATGCTAGTCTTCTGGCTGGCTCAATCATAATGTCAGCCTCCATTAGATAAAGACAGCTATTCCACCAGGGCACAAGGGACCACCTAGTAGAGAGAAAAGAATCATGACATGGGTGTCAGGAAACCAGATGTTTAGCATGATTATTTCACTTCAAATCTTTGAAGCTCTCTGGGTCTCATTCCCCATATGCAAAATGGGCATATAAGCTTTTGCTTCAGAGTTTTCTGTGAACTTTCAAATGAATGGATATGAGAGGAAATGCTCTGGAAAGTGTAAAGTTCTCTGGAGTTCCACAGGGAAGCATCATTGCTGTTACTCAGTGATGTCCTCCTTCCTTGGAACTAGACAATCTTTCTATTTCCAGAGACATCTCTATCTTGTCCTTTGTCTTCTCCCTAGAAAATGCAAGAAACTTCCCCCTGGGTAAGGACATTGTCATTATAGCCTAAAATTCCTCCAGAAAAGACAAAAGGCCTTGTGAGGATATGGTTGTCCTTCATGACTTTTGCCTAAAGAGGGTAACTCAGCCTCCACAAAAAACCAAGATGTGTCATATGAAATGTTAATGTCTCCAGTAGGCAGTGTTGGAGAAGTGGCTAAGAAGATGCCCTTTGAGCACCTGGGTGGCTCAACTGGTTAAACGTCTAACTCTTGATTTTGGCTCAGCTCATGATCTCCTGTTTGTAAGTTTGAGCCCTGTGTCAGGCTCTGCACTGACACCATGGAGCCTGTTTGGGATTCTCTCTCTCCCTCTTTCTGCTGTTCCCATGCTCCCATGTACATGCACATGCATACTGACTCTCTCTCTCAAAGTAAATAAACATTAAAAAAAATAAAAAAGATGCCCTTTGAGGTTAATCCTGGTCCAACCACTTATTAATGGAGCCACTTAAGAAGTCACTTAGCCTCTCTATGTCTGAGTTGTCTTATCCATAAACTTTGGATAATAATACCTACTTCATGGTAGGATTATGATAGAATCAAATGGGATAAATTAAGTGTACCACAAACAGCCTCAGGCCCATCAGCCTGTGGATATAAATGAAGCAATATAATACACATATTGCACTGGCCTAGAGTCAATGTTCACATTACTTAATGCATTTCTGCGACCCATCCCAGTCCATCCCAGCCTTTATAGACTACAGTCCCTCCAGAAGCCAAGCTTGCCTTATGAAGAAACAAGGATGCTTTTTTCCCCATGCTGAATCACACTTAAGCTCAGAAGCAAGTCTACCTGTGCCTCATGGATAAAGAAAACAACTCCTCCAGCTTTGGCCTACAGCTCACCTTGGTCTTCTCCTTCAGGGCCAATGTGACTAACAGGCATCTTGCTGTTTTCTCCATCTCTCTCTGTCCCCTTGGAACCATGACTAATAGCTTTCTTAATTAAAAGCATTCTTCTCCCTCTGCATATCAACTCTAATGCTTAGGCGACTTCCAGCTCTACCATTGGGGAAGATCCAAACAGTCTTGAAATTCATTTAGACTCAGCTGGACCCAGGCTGCACCCATAAAGGGAGCCCAGTGTCTGGCACATGGTCATTGTTGAGTGGCTGGTCACAGAGATCCAGACACCGTCCTTGTTGCTCTATTCAACTTGTCTAACTGAAGACACACATCTGGGCTCTTCACTCCCATCTTTCTCTCTATCCTCTTTTTTGCTTCTTTATCTCTAGGCTCACAGGGATGCTATTTTCCTTTCCTTCCCCTCCATCATCCCTTCCTTCTTCCTGACTCCAGGTCTACCATAATGATGATCATATTAATCTCCTATTTTCTGAAAGAACTTTGTAGACATGTGTCCTCCAAGCTCAAATGCCATAGGAGAGTGGGTCAGAGAGACGCAGAAGGTCCTGGTTACATGACAGAAGCCTTAACTCCACCTTGTAGAGGTGATAGAGGTCCCATTGGACATAACAAAGCAAAGATCTACTACAAATTTAAAAAAGGAGAACACATGAATACAAGCTGTTTCAGCCACTGCTTGTGAGCTCTACAGCCTGCTGGGTATCCCAAGGTTCGTACGACAGTACTACCCTGAAAGAGCCACTGGGTGGTGGGGAAGGTGGGGACAGGGATGCTATGACTATGGCAGCAATAGCCTCTGCACTTCACTAGCTGAGCAAAGTAGAATTCACAGCAGTCTCCTCTTTCAGACTTGCAGGTAGCTCCAGTTCTAGCGTCCTGGCCTGTGGCTTGGTTTGTGGGACCCAAGCATGGCACTGGCCATCTTTCCTTCAAACTGATGAGACTAGTAAAGGCGTAGTTCCATTTTGCCTAGGCTTCCAGACTCTGAAAGCACAGAGGTTCCCTTTCCTGACTCTGCCAAGCTCCTGGGTGCTTCCCAGCTCAGAAAGCTAATCTCACATGAAATAAAGCCTTGGGACAGGACCACGGGAAGGAGAAGGAATGAAGGTGGGGTTTGGGGTAGGGGGGCTGGTTCTTATTAGCCCTACTAAGACAGTTCCATTTTTCTCCACACCACTGTACTAAGGAAGTAATAGCCTCTGTAATTTTCATTCATTTCCTTAGACAACATTTAACAAACATTCACTATGTCTACTACACCACCAACTTTGTGCTGAGCACTGGGGAGAGTGAGAAGACAAAGACCCAGGCCTCGCCCTTAAAGAGTGTATATAGCAAAGGAGAGAGAAGTGTGAACGATGGTTACATTCCTGTCTGAGTAGGACAAATAGAAATGGGAAGGGGCAGCATGGAGGCCAGAGGAAGCAGTGACCAGCTCGGTCATGACCCCAAGAAAAGTTTCCCAGAAGCAGAAATGCTTGAGATGGGGCTAAGAGGATGAGGGGTCCTGGATGGGATGTCAATTTAGCAGAGAAGTGAGGAAGGACAATTTACGCAGAGGGAGGTAAAAGCTGAAAAGTCACAGATACCTGAGGGATAGTGGCATGTTTGGGGATATGCTTAGAGGGGGACAAGTGCTTCCCAATGGCTATATCACTGTGGGAAAGGAGCAGGCTGGAAAGCTTGTCCAAACCAAATCCTTGAGGGGATTTCATTACACAGCTGCTAGGACTTTATCCTGGCAGCACTATCCCAGGGAATTTTCTGTGATGATGGAAATTGACATGGTAGGCACTAGCTTCTTATGGCTAGCCAGCACTTGAAATGTGGCTAATGTACTTATGGAACGCAATTCCTAGTAATTTTTAAATTAACTTAAATATCAAAGCCACATGTGAGCAGCGGGTACCATGCTGGACAATATGGGTGGATATCCCCAAGCATGCCTTCAACAAGCTTTCAGTGAGGACTACAAAGCATGCTGTGCTAGTCGCCAGGGACATGATGGTGAATACAAATGACACGATCTCAGCCATCATGGGAAAGACAGGTATTAATCAAAACATCACACCAATAAACTGTCATGTTGCAACTGAAGTAACTATTATAAAAGAGAAGAGCGTGGTATTATAACGTCTAAAGCTAGATGTGACCTAATCAGGGAGGTCAGTGAAGGTTTCTCCGAGGAAGTCATATCTGCTCCGAGAGCTAAAGAATAAAAAGTTAACCAGACTTTGGGAGGACATTTCTGAGGGACAGAACATGCTCAAAGCATATTCGAAGGCCCTGTGGTGAGAAAAAAAAATACAGCATATAAGAGAAACTGAAAGGTAAATGTGGCTGAGTTGGAAGGCGTCAGGAAGAGCAGGGTACATACGGGATGAGTGTAAACACACGGGCGGGGCCCAGACCTTGCGGAAGCTCCTAGACCATGCTAAAGGCTGTTGTTCTCCTTCCTTCCTAAGACTAAGAGGATTAAAGCCAGTGGAGAATTTTAATCGGAAGTGGTTGTAAAGATGAGGAAAGATGGAGAGACAGCTTTTCGTCAGAGAAAGGCTGGAAGGCAAAAAGGGCGGGTATGGATACAGCATGGTTGCTGGGCGAAAGAGACAGGATATTAATGAAGACAGGCACCGTTAAGCTGTGTTGACAAGCAAAGCCGAAGGTGTAGTGGCTTTTAACAAAAGGCGGCTTATTTGTTGCTCATTCTATTTCCATCTTGGAACAGATTTCACTCAGGAACCCAGGCTGATAAGAACAGCTACCCTGTCCAAAGTTCCCACCTTGCCAAAGGGAACTCCGGCAAGGGAGAGTCCCACACCAACAAGTAAATGCTTCCACCTAGAAGTGACTCACGTTGTTTCCACTTACAACTCATTGTAAACAACTAGTCACATAGCCCACCAGCACCATGGGAGAAGCCAGGAAGTATAACCCTGCCGTATTTTGAAAGGATAGGAAAATGAAGCTAGCCGGCAGATACCCCAAATGACTATCAAAAGGACAAAAGTTGAAGGAATTCATATTAACAGCCTCAACTTCTCTATAAATAGGAAGCAGAATCACCCTCTGAGGTAGAAGGCAGCCTCAAAAAAGTGAGAAAAAAAAGTTGAGGAAAAATTCCGTGGGAGATGGAAGAGACAGCTGAACAGTAGAGCTGATATCCCAGCCAAGACTGGAGAGATTGTAAATTCTCTGCCAATAGCCTGTGTTCTTAATAAAAATAGAAAATCTCTACCACAAAAATGGTAACATGCCAAGTCAGTGTCCTCCATGAACCTCAATTCCATGCTGTCAACTTCATTTCAAGATTTCTTCATATACACGGGGCCCTGAAGTGCACAAAACATGCCCACAGTTTTCCCCTCAGAGAATAAGACCAATGAGCTAGGGGTGAGCTGGGGGGCAGGGGGCCAACTGCACCCATATCACCACTCTGTCTAACGCTGGGCAAGGGCTCTAACCCAGCAGAAGTCACTTTGCTTCTTTCTTCCAAAAATCACCACCCTGTGCACATGTGACAGTCATGCTGTAAATGGGCCCATTTTCCTACCTGGAAAAATGGCCAGGAGAAGAAAATAGAACGTGTTATGGTTGCAAGTGTGCCTGCTCAGGTTCTCTGCTTACTGAGTATGTGACTGTAGTTAAGCAACCTAATCTGCTAGCCTGTAGCAGGCTCCCAGGTAAGGTGGACCTTGATGCTCAAGAGTCTCCCGACCTAAATTTGCACTACAAGAGACAACGAGGTCCAGCAGAAGCACAATTGACTGATACCCCTCACCCAAGTGCAGTGACCATGGGGAGGGACACTAGAGAGAGGGAAGATGACCTCTTCTGGGGTTCTGTTTCATTTCCTCTGTCTGCATGGAGCACAGGGACAGTGAGCAAAGGGGACCTGGGGACACCAGGGCTTTCTAGAGGACGTCTGAGAGTCCATTCAGACACTCACATGCTCTAAGCAGACATTCTCCCACTGTGTTTTCCTGCTGAGGCATCGTTTTACCAGATGCTCAGAGTTAAGAAGATCGGAGTTGTCACAAACACAGTCTGGCTGGTCAGGCACTACCCCAAACTGCACCACAGGGTGCCCGGTAGCTGCCAAACACTGTTAGAATCCATTGGTGTTGAAAGCATCAATCTGCATCCTCTTTGGGGATTCCTCCCAGCACTTGTGTAGCCCTAGCCTGACCACATGGCACAAAAATTATCAATGTCCATTAATCTGTCAGCTCAGAGGGGCTATCTTTTCCATAGATTAAAGGAAGTGTTGTTTTTCTCAAGCAGCAAATCTTAAGAAGGACTAATCCAACTACGCATGTATCCCTTTTCTGCCTGGCAAAACTCTCAGAGGAAAAATAGAGTCTGTTGGACAGCAGTACAGTGTTGCATCTGGAAGCCTAACTGTGCATGTTCAAGTCCTAAGTCCTTCTCCTACTAGATATGTGGCCTCAGTTTCCTTACCTCTATAATGAGAGCAAATAATACCTAATAAAATGATAATCGATGTTTATTAACACACATAATGCAGCCAGAACACGGTAAGTGTGTAATAAATGTTAGCTAGTGGAAGCTGCTTGCCATGGTGGTTTTACAAGTAGAACTACTCTTAAGTCTAAACCAGTGTTTCTCAAATTCAGTACTATTGACATTTTGGGCCAGTTGTTTTTTGGGGTTTTTTTTGTTTTGTTTTGTTTTGTTTTTGTTGTTTTTGTTTTGCTGGGGGCACCATCCTGTGCATTATAGGAAAGTTAGCAACGTCCCTGGCCTCCACCCACTAGATGCCAGTAGCCTTCTCCCCCCATGTTGTGTCAACCAAAAATGTCTCCAGATAGTCACTCATGTCCCTGGGGGAAAGGGTGGGAACAAAATCATTCCCTGTTGAGAATCTCTGGGATGGTTTTCAGAATCCAGGCCTCAATCCCTTAACTACAAACCCCGGGGGCAGGGATTACAGTTCTCCAAGGATGTATTGCACCTCTCTAGACCAAATCCAAGGTTAAATCAAACTCAAACTCACTGTATCTCTTGGAACTAAATTCTCAAACTTAGCTGCACCATGAAACCACCTGAGAGCTTTATTCAAAAACACCAAAGTCGGTGCCCCACCCACAGAGTCTCTAATCCAATTCTTCTAAGTGGAAGCCCAGGGAATGTGTTTTTTAAAGGCTCTTATGATTCTAAATTTCGGAAAGACTGAGCTCCTGCAAAGTAGGACCTCTCCTCATTCATCTTGGTCTGTGAACAGTACTTACCCAGCACATAATGTACAGGCTCCCTGCTGAGTAAACGAATAGATGGGCACAAAGTGCAGTCATACATAGGCTTTAATCGTTCTCAAACTAAATATAACTCCTTAGGGGCGCCTGGGTGGCTCAGTCGGTTGAGCGTCCGACTTCAGCTCAGGTCACGATCTCACAGTCCGTGAGTTCGAGCCCCGCGTCGGGCTCTGGGCTGACGGCTCGGAGCCCGGAGCCGGCTTCCGATTCTGTGTCTCCCTCTCTCTCTGCCCCTCCCCTGTTCATGCTCTGTCTCTCTCTGTCTCAAAAATAAATAAACGTTAAAAAAAATTTTTTTTAAATATAACTCCTTATAATATTCAGATGATGTTCCAGGCTGGTCTTCAAGTATGAGGCCACCATCTCCACTTTCTCCATGATGACATGTGTCCTCTGGGGTTGGAACTCCGGGAAAGAACTCTTACTATCCAAAGAAACCCTAACATTGGTTCTGGCCTGGCAGTCTTAGGGATGGAGCAAAGAGGTGGGTGGCTCCCAGGGTGTCCATGGAGAGTCTCGGAGAGACCCTCTGGGGCCTTTGTCCCCCAAAGGAGGACTCAGATCACTTACTGTTCCACAGTGGACCTCAGGATTGCTCCCTGCACTCACTAGCATGAGTTGCTAGCCTACCCCCATATCCTGCCTGGCTGTTTTAAGAGGGAAAAGCACAGCACCTGAGGCCTCCTCTCTGCCCTTCCTCAGGCCTGCTGTGAATCGTCTGATACAACTTCCTCTAAAGATCAGATACTACTATGCTTTTGCAAAAAGAGATTTCAGATCCTCAAAGTAACGGCTGTCACAATAGGGGAGAAAACTATTGCTTTTTGGTTATTTTGCTGCCTTTTGTTCAGCTCTTTCACTATATAAATATTTGCATGAAAGGATAATCCTTTAAAGCATTTTTCTTCTTCTTGGTTATCATGTTTCCTAGGCTACGCAGCCTTAGCTTCTGAAACTATCATGATATTCATCATGTGCTGCATCTGTTAAAATAGTCAGAGTCTGATTATTATTACATCCTGATTTGGAGGTTAACAAGAAGAGAAGAATTTGAGGAGCATTCAAGGGAGTAACATAAATCCCCAATGCCTCCAAGAAATAGATGCAAATCAGATGCATTTACTAGCCCAAAGTGGAAAGCACAACAAGAGCCATTTTCAAACTGTCACTTTTATCCCAGAGTCAAACAGATCTTAGAAATTATAGTCCCCCCAAGGACCTGTGACTAACTCCAGTAATTAAGCTAAAGACAAACTCTCATTATTTCTGCTCTAAGTGGTCATATATAGATTCAGAGTCTTAACGAGCATTTGATCTTTTATATATTCCTCCCATTATGTACCATAATGCATTATTCTTTTATTAACATTCATCTGCCTAAGGTCATTTGTAAATTCCTTGATGGAAGGGGAGTTTTTTAAGTATAATTGTGGATGAAAATCTGTGCTTAATAGAGATCCCTTGCCTTACATAATCCAGGCCATAGGCATACTGTACTTAAAAGATTGGAATAGCCTCCAAATGTTCTTCTTACCTCTTCCCTCCTCCCCCTGCCCCACACACAAGCTACAGTTACAAAATTTTTTAAGTAATCAGATCCTGTCACACCCCGCTCCCATCTTCCATCTCAAAGGGAACAAGCCAGGTGGAGTCCCTGCCCTCAGGAAGCTTTCAGTCTAATAATCCTCACTGTAAGAAGCAGAGCCTGAGACAAGGGTCCTTGTGCAAGTGAGCAATCTTAGAAGAATCCTACAATGAGGGGGCAGAAGCTGGAGAAGAAGCTAATGTAAGAAATGATTTCGGTGAAGCTAACTTCAGCCTGATCTCGTGGGAGAGCTCTGACGTATGAGTAGCACCGTAGCAAAGCAAGGGGCATCTGTATCAGTCGGTCATTACTTGCAGGTTGCCCCCAGGGGAGAAGCATAACCTGCCAGGCATTTCTGGGCAAAGCAGCTCCCAGGGGCAAAGGTAAACTTCTGGAGAAGGATTTATCAGTGAGCCCTCAGCAGCCAACACCCCCACCAGCAGGGGATGGGAGGGCCTAACAGGTAAAGAGATCTAGGTGGGCCACCACCACCATCTTTCATGCCATTAAAGTGCTTAAAATCCAAACTACTAACCATGCCCTACAAGGTGCTTCACGGCTTAGCCTCTGCTTCCTCTCCAAATTCACCTCACACCAAGCTCACTCTTGCTCACTCATCTCCAACTACACTGCCTCCTTCTCTCTCCCTTCAACACTCTATACTAATGCCCAACCCAGAGAAGTTATTGATGCCTTTCCCTCATATCTCTACTGGCTGGACCTTCTTCATCATTCACAACTCAGATCAGCTATCTCCTTCTGAGAGAGACCTTCTTGATCATTCTATCTGAATGTCACCATGTTGCTCCCTCCCTCATCAGCCACTCTCAATCCCAGTACATGTTCTGTTGTAGTATCATTTGTTTACTTGTTTACTGTCTATTTCCCCCAACACACTAAACTCTGTGGCAGCAGCTCACCTCTGTATCCTGAGCCTATAGCAGACCCGAGCAAGCAAGAGATGCTCAAAATTATTTACTGAGTAAGCAGCTGAGTCAATGGATGAAATATACCTGAGTTTTCTTCCAGGTTTTATTTTTCTGAAATACAGTAAAATCTCATGTTCTAGATGACATGCATTCCTAAAAACTGTTGAGGCAACTCTCAGGGTTCTCTTGAGAATCAAATAGCAAAGTAGCCTATGATGAGTTATGAATATTAGCTATTATTTGTCTCATTCTTGGACTCCTATAACTATTGGCAATGAGTCCATGGAAACTCAGATCACCACTGACATGGTTATTTTATGAATAAACGAATGAATGAGAGAGAGGGAGGGAGAGGAGGGAAGGAAGGAAGGAGGGAGGAAGAGAAGTTATTTAAATATAAAATACCACTACTTGATTAATAAAGTTCATAATATTTTGGCCCAAAACTGAATCCTGAAGAAATTATCAATTTTTATAGTATTATTCCATAATAAACCCATCTGATGTATCATCATTTGATTGCTTTGCTTGCTCTCCTTCTAATAGGTGTTAGCTCTTTCTGAACAGGCAGATTTGCAAACTTCAAGGAGATAATCATATGACACCTGTTATCAGCTAAATCTGTGAGCATTAAAAAGAAAGACCCAGCCCCTGGCATCAGGAGCTTACCTCCTAAAGGGCTACCCAGACCTCAATTCAGCCCTTTATCTAACAAAGAAAGGGAAGATTAACTCAGGCAAAAATGATGTGGGAAAACTTTAAGGAAGAAGAAGGGGTAGCTTTTGAGTCAAACCCTAAAAGATGGGTCAGAGCTCAAAAGAAAAGGGGAATGAAGATGTTCCAGACAAAGAAATGGGAGGGAAGCACAAAAGTGTGATAATGTTTGGAGAATTGCAGATGGTGAGAGCGAAGGCATATGGGAAGAGAAGAGCCTGGGGAGGAAGGGACAAGATGGGGAGTGGCAACTGGAGACCAGAAGCCTGAGGTCAGAGAAAATGCAACCTGCTAGGGATGTGGGGCCAGATGTGACAGGCTATGAAGATGTGCTGAAATGTATGACCTTCATTCCATAACAGAAATGGAATCAATGACGTTGTCTCTACAGGTTGCCTTTATAATCATACTTACTTCATTTGTTACACAAACAGCCTAAAAATAGGAAAAAATTTTAAAAGGAAAAGAATAATCTACAATCGTGTCCACATGTTGATTGTTTTCATTTCTTGACATGCCTCCAACTATTTCCCATACAGACACATGTATTCACATACTTACAACCATAGGGTAAATAATTCTGTGATGTGATTCATCTAGCATTAGAACACTTTTCTATTGTTTTCTATAATTATTATTTTTATGACAGGATAAGACTCATGTATCACAGTTTATATCTTGTCTACTGATAGACATTTGCTTTTTTCATAGATTTATATTTTTCTATTATCTTCATACATATCATTTTCTTTCCTTCTTTTTGTTATTTCCGAAAACTGACTTTGTGAGAGTGAGGCTCCTGGGTCAAAGGACACAAATATCTGTGGAACACATATTGCAAAATTATTTTTCAAGGGCTACACTATTTTTCAATATCAGCAGTATTATACAACTGAACCAGTTTCATCGGTACTTTGCAAGTATTAGATATATTAAAATGTATTCCTCTGGTCACTATGCAGATGAGCATTTTCTACGCGAATTCTCCCCACCCACAGCCATTCACTACACACCACCACCAACATCCTTTAGCATTTGCATATTGGAGCCTTGACCTTTTCAAAGGTGACATGAATGGCTCTTGCGCAATACAGAACTTTTTACATATATTTGTGGCTAAGTGCTAGGTCATGACTGGAGGTAACCTTGTTACCATAAGACAGTTCGAGTAGCAGGGTTTGATAGTGTACAGAATGGGAACTAAGATGCTACTGGAAGAGTCGAATGGGAGGTGATGCGGGCCTAAAGTAAAGTGGTAGCTGTGTTCATGAAAAGAAAGAAGAAATCTTGCATAACTGGTTTTTTGGAAGTAGAAAATGGGGCTTTGCAATCCAGCACACAAATTCAACCTAGAAGTTTCTGTGGGAGTCTGGCCTATCAATCACAGGACAAACTGTATTACTCAGATCCCTAAATTGCCCTAACAGAGATTTCACTTAGGTGACGGAGGATATTGGAGGCCATCTTGGAGCCTAGGGGACTTTGTGATAGGATGCAGCAGTGCAGAGCCCTGGGCCCACATGGGTGGGGGAAGGACTAGGCAGAGGACAAGGAGAGAAATAATCAGAACTCAAGAGAAATGCTCAGGAAGAACACATATAGAGTATTTCTCTCTCAGGAGTGCCAGCCCTGTCCCCACACTTCATGTGCGTGCCTCAGCCTCACAGCCTTGGTCACATGTCCCCATATTACTGATGAAGGTATGGGGGCCCAGAGAGGGAACGCAACTCTCCAAAAGTTGGGCAACTGGTACGAAGTAGAAGAGGAATTCCAACTTAAATCCCTGGTCTCAAAGCCTCTGTTCTTAGCCACCAGGCTGTGCTGAGACCTGAGGGGTTAAGACCAGCTTCCCCCGCCTAGAGGGTGCCAGAAAATTGCCAAAGAAAAGAGGCACGGGGGGCAAGTGAACCCACAGAGTCAGGTGCTCCTACTCAACCCACAAGCCCTGTGCACAAAGGCAGAGAAGTGCCGGAAACTGGAGGAAGTCTCTGGCTACAGAAACTAACTCAGCCAAGATCCTCAGAGAAACTAAACCTCTCAGTGGATCCTTCAGTTTCCCTGGATTATTTTCAGTGGATGCAAAATAGTACTCGGTTTTCTAACAAGGACCCTCATTCAATGAGCAAAAAGATGTTTAAATGCTCACTAATTTGGAAGCTGCTTTCAATAACCAGCATGCTGAAATTTAGTGCTATTAAGGCCCATTAGGGAGGATTTACAAAGACAGAATTCCAAAAACCAGATCCGTCATCACCAGTTACAGATCCCTAGCCGATAATAGCCCACTGGCCAGAGAAAATGGTGTACTATGAGGGTAGGGGACATACACGTATATATGTTCTATTGTAATTGTAACTGGTTATTGTATTTATGAACATTGCACATGTATGCACAACTATGTAATACTGTTGTTAAAGACTTCTTCCTGAAATAATGGACTCCCTCCCAGAAAATCAAAGAGTGCGTGATTCTGCGGAAAACCCGATCTTTCAACGTGTGGATCATGGTGAATCTTTTCTAGGTGGAGGAGGGGCTAGAATCATGAGCTCTGGATTGAGACAGCCTGAAGTCACCTTAAGCAAACCACTTAACTTTGTTTTTCCTTCATCTCTAAAGTACGGGTCATAATGCGTGCCTTATAAAGGCCTAGAACATAGTAGGTACCTGATAAATGTGGAGGACTAGCACATTGCAAATGCTATCTTTCAGGAATTATTCTAATCCGCAGCAGGTACTAGTTACAGGACTGGCTACACATTATCTAGGTAGCAGGCACAGCACAGCCCGCTCCAAGGTATTATACTCTATTATTAGAAAACAGTTTTCTATTTCTAGCCTTAATCTGTTCCGTTGGAAATGTCATTTTGTTATACTATTAAAATTTTATGTACATAGATATATAGTACTATACATGTAATTAGTGGAGAAACAGATATAACCAGTATGAATTTGCTTCAGGACTCTTGGGTTAAGAAATCTCATACGTGGAATGGGAGTATTTGGGTGGTTGACATCTTGGTTGTGTGACCTTAAACAAGTGACCTAGCCTCTCTGTGCCTCAGTTTCCTCACTTGCTTAAGAAAAAACATAAAAGGGGCGCCTGGGTGGCTCAGTCGGTTAAGTGTCCGACTTCGGCTCAGGTCATGATCTCGCAGTCCGTGGGTTCGAGCCCCATGTCGGGCTCTGTGCTGACAGCTCAGAGTCTGGAACCTGTTTCAGATTCTGTGTCTCCCTCTTTCTCTGACCCTCCCCTGTTCATGCTCTCTCTCTGTCTCAAAAATAAATAAATGTTAAAAAAAAAAAAAAGAAAAGAAAAAACAATGGTGTCTATGCCATAGGATTAGTGTGAGGATTAAATTAACACATGAAAATCACCTAGAATAATGCCTGGTGCATCATATATATCCAATAAATGTTGGCTCCCTAACATTTTTTACTTTTCTAAGCCATGTGAAATCTGGCCCCATATCTCCTACCCAGGTGGCCAGAAAATCCTGTCTCAGTCACTGTGGAGCATCCTCCTCTGTGTCACACCACAGTCCTGAAAACTCACCTGTATACCCAAAGGAGGGCTCTTGGCCTATCCACTTCTTGTGGATACCCACTGCCCCTAGCACGCACTGATCACCACCATCTGCCCAAGCTGTAGCTCCATCTAATTCATTTAACAGTTTGTTTGAGCAGCGACTCTGTCCCTGCTATTGTATTGGGAATACAATAACAAAACAGAACAGACAGGAGTCCCTTCCCTCATGGAGCTTCCAATGAAGCAGGATCTCTGGGCCAGACTACTGCTGAGGTCCTCCCTTTCCACAAAGAAGCCACTTGGCACTGGTGAATCCCCCAGCACTCTGGAATGACCGCCATCTGGGGGTCTTTCTACCTATGGGGCAGAGTTCAAGGGCAATCTGATGTCTACACCCCACAGAAAACTCATAAAGCCCAATTTCTTCTTCTAGTCTCAGGAAGCATCTCTCCAATATCAGATACCCTTCTCCATCCCCTCCCCCTCACTAGACCTTGATACCCCAAAATGGCCAGCATGTGGTTTTTGGAACTAATCCCAAGAACTGTGTACTTCCTCCTGAACCACAACTACTTGGCTCACAGAATCCTCCTGGACACCTCCACAGGAAGTAGAAGGCCAATCATTCTCCCATCATGATACCTCAGCTGAGAAAACATGACAGGCTCATCTCCCAGGAAGGTTATTCTTTTTATTATTTTTTTTTTTTGAGAGAGAAAGAGTGTGGGCATGCATAGGGGAGGGGCAGAGAGAGGGAGAGAAAGAATCGCAAGCAGGCACCACACCCGGTGCAGAGCCCTGTGCGGGGATTGATCCCATGACTGTGAGATCATGACTGAGCTAAAATCAACAGTTGGCCACTCAACAAACTGAGCCATCCAGGTGCCCCTTCCAAGAGGGTTATTCAGACACCCAGTGATGCAGAGGAGATTAAGGGAAGGGCATCTACAGCTCAGTGGGCAGGAGGTGGTATCTGGGTTACAGAGGTATCCGAGGACAGGAAGACAGAGAACAGACTATCAGGTCTGAGGAGTGGAGGAAATTAACATGATTTTGAGAAAGCAATTGCATCAGAGTTCAGGGACCAGATTTCAGATAGTCCAGAGGCTGTGGAGAAGGTCAAGAACACAGGTGAGAGCCAGCTGCGATTAGGAGGAACACTTCTTCTGTGAAGGAGAGGAGGAGACGAAAAGAGGATGAGCATCCCAGGAGAGAACAGTTGAAAGCTGTGGAGGGAGCTCTCACCCAATAGTCCCATGGAGAAGGAGGTAACACGGAGAGCTGGGACTGAAAGCAACACAAGTGTTCAACTTATCTTCTGGTGCTTAATACTCAGTAGCTTAAAAAAACAACAAATACTTTTATCTGCTTACAATTCTGTGGATCAGGAAATCTGGCATGACTCAAGTGAGAAGTTCTTATGGCCACAGTGCATCAGCTGGAGTCCTTTGCTCAGCTGTATCAAACTGGTGTAAGCTAATTGGTGGTTAGGCTGAAATGGAAGATTCTAGAAGGCTTCACTTACGTGTCTGGCACATGAATGCCCTCTTATATAGTGTGTTTCTGTCTCTCTCTTCTCCTCTCCTCTCTTTCTCTCTCTCTCCCTGCCTTCTCCCCCTCCACATGGCTATGTTGCATTTCCTAACAGCACAGTGATCTCGGGGGGGGGGTGGTCTCCTACAGGGCAGTAGTCTTTGAAGAGGGAGCTTTCCCAGGAGTGAAAAGAGATGCTGAAGATCTCTAAGGTCCAGTCTTGGAAAGTTCTGCAGCATCACTTCTACCACATTCTGTTGTTCAAAATAGATCACTGAGAGCTAGCCCAGCATCAGTGGCAGTGGAAACAGACCCCACCTCTGTCACACTGCAGAACATGCGAGATGGGAGAGATTATTATCACTATCTTTAGAAAGGCCATCTACCCCCAGGCAGAAAGAAAGGGTTAGACTTCTTATTTGTAGGGGCACATGGTAGAGTTAAGGAGATGAGCTAGAAGATTCATTCATTCATTCATTCATTCATTCATTCAGCAAATATTTATTAAAAGGCTACTATGTACTGGACACTGTTCTGAGTACTGTGAACACAATGCAATTAAAAAAAAAAAAGTCCTTGCCATTATGGAGCTTACATTCTAGTGCAGTGACAGATGATAAACATGTACCATAAAGTCTGGTGGTTACCAAGTGATATAAACAAAGCAGGGTAAGAGGCAGGAAGGGACTGATTGGCAGGTAGAGGGAAGACTTCTATTTTGGTCAAGGTGGTCAAGTGAGACCTTAGTATGTTTCAGGAAGAGTGGGGAGTGGAGCTACATCACACTGAAAGAAAAAAGAGATTGGCAGGATGGGAAGTATGCAAGAACCAGATTATCAAAAATCTCAAAGATATGGGAAGAAATGTTCTTTTTCTCTACCCATAGTGGGCAGTAATTGATCAAGCCTCTTGTCCAGATGAAGGGAGCTCAGTTCTTAGAAGAAATCCATCCTTACTGGCCCCTTCCCTGTTCTTGGGGAGTTGAGGAGAGGGGAGATTACAGAATCTACCATCATCCCTGTGTCCTCTGACCCAGGTCTACCCTTCTGGATTCTCAGAGCTTGGGAAAGTGTCTTTGCTATATGTTGGACATTATAGCAACCAGAAGCTATCCAAACTTGGTCTGGAAATAATATACAAAGAATTCTGCAAAGCTCCAGATGGCTTTGTAAATCCAATTAAACTCACAACTGGCCCAGAAACTTTCCCCATCATAATTACATTATTGATCATTAACATTTAAAGAAGTTGCAAACAGAATCCTGGACAATGCAATAAATTATAATTGTCTGCTGGGCAGGTTCCATGAATCAGGTGCCTCTGGAGCCTTTTGAGACTGTCTGATGCTGTAATTTAAATGATGATGTTCTGCTCTTTGGTAAATGGGAGTGCAGCAGGGGCGGAAGTGGGGACAAGTGTGTGCATACAATCTACATTATGGGTTCCTGCCCATATATCTAAAAATGAAAGACTATTAGCTGCCAAGACACCCTGTTTTTCTGAGGCACGTTTAGTCTCCATGTTAGGGTGATGCAAGACTCCTGAGCAGCTCCTACCTCCTACTGCTCTCCAAAGGTCATCCACCCTGAGCTATCTTCATCTCTCCTGACACGCTAGGTTCCGAGGCATCACTAATAAAACAACAATCTATTAAGTGCTTAATCTGTGCCCTTAACCATACCAAGTGCTCTGAATACCCTCATTCAGCGCACCATCAATATCGTCATCCCCACTTTCCAGATGCAATAGCACTGCCTGAGAGGCAAAGTCAAGATTTAAAGCAAGACCTATCTGACTTAGAAGCCCAAATTCTTTGCAGGTCCTTCTTTTCAGCATGCCCTTCCTGACTCTCTTGATGGTCTGCTAACAGACTCTCTAGCTCAGCTCAAAAAACCCTCCTCCTCCAGGAAGCCTTCCCTCACTGCCCCTCCGTATCCCCTCTTGGGATGGGTTGCTTCTTCTCTGCTCTTTCATAGCATCCTGATAGCACTGCTATAGCACCGACTGAGCTACAATGAATCTTCCTGTTTACCAGTCTCCCTGACTAGACTTAGAGGGCCATGAAAGCCAGAACATTATTTTTAACCTTTGTGTTCGTGGTATCTGGCTCAATAGGTATTTTCTGGACGAGCATATGGGTGAATGGATGGATGGATGGATGGATGGATGGATGGAGGGATGGACAGACAGATACAAATTTATGCATACATACATGCATGTAAGCTTAAACATATCACAATTGCTTATGAGATTCAGTTTCTACTTCTGAAGAATATGAACATTCTGAGAGAAATAAAGACATTATTGCCATGGGTTGATTAAAAACAAAAACAAAAAACAGCACCCAAAGTAAGACCAAAATTAACTCACCAGGAAATTTTCTACATATATATACCTTGGGGTGTGACCCCTGAGTGAAAAAAGGGCACTAGTGTCTCTTCAAATACTAAACAGAAGTGTCAAGGGGACCTTTCCATTGGTTGCTGAATATTCATACCCATCATTTGACATGTAAGAATGACAGCCAGCGGTCACCTGCATGACCAGGGTGTGCCTCCACCAGAAATAAACACTTTAGGTTTCCCAGTGTCTGGGATGTGATAAATTTCCAGATTTCCTGGAGAAACAAAAGGTGTAACTGGGGATGTCCAGGCTGGAAGCATTAGTGACAGAGCAGACACAGATACCACGAAGAGGAAAATACAGCAACCTTTGCTACGTATCTGGCTAAGGTGTGTGCCAGGCTTTCCGTCAAGTAACAATGTCCCTTCAAGTATCAGATGATAGAAATGGAAGCACGACATCAAGAATTAGGAAACACTCCTTAAAAGTTGTCTGTGTGCTCTAGATGTGGAAAATCATGGTAGCTGTTGTGGAGGGAATATTCATCATAGATACACTCTACTGTTTGCATGGGGCCCAGAACTTTGTGAGAACTAACCTGAACATTGTCTACACTGGGTTTCACTTTATTGGTCAGGTTGGTGCTGGGAAGAGGAAGAGCAGGAAATAAGGTTAATGTTAAGGAAAGACTGCAAGACAAATTCCCAGAAACGAGAAGTCTGGGAAAAACCTGAGTGTAGGGGTGAACAGGAGTTCAGAGTTCAGCATGAAGTGGTCCTCAGGTCCTCCCTGACCTCCCCATAAGCCAAGACAAGCTAACTTTATATAGGGAGCTAAGAGTACTGGCTCAGGTTTTCACACCTTTATCCATCTGGCTTTTGGGAAACTAAATCATGTAGTCAAATGGAGGTGACATGAATAAGACGAGTAATCTACTTGGGATCATCAAAACAGAATTATGCAGGCCTGAACCCTGAGAAGGAGAAACTGTGGAACAGTGGAAGGCATTACTTCACCCTGGGCATTAGTTCCAGTGACTCTATTGAGGGAGTGCCCTCTAGAAAAGATGAGCATGAGAAGATACAGGCATTTCTGGGGTAGATGGATGGAAATGTGGAGATTAGACATGATGGTGAGCAAGTGGCCACGTGTGCTGAGAAAGTGGATGGCCCTCACAACAAAGGCATTCGAGGTCTTGAGGAATTCAGCATCCACTACCTCGTGGGAGCCCCCCAGGCCAGCAGCAGAACTGCAGGAGAAAGAAAGTCATGAGAGCAGAGTAGAGGGCAGAGGGCTAAACACACTACAGAGGTAGGTGCAGGCCAGCCCAGGAGGCGTCCATGCAAGCAGAACAACAGAATAATGAGCTGACGGTAGGACAGCCAGAACAGAGCTACAGGGACACAACAGCAGCTGTACCTATGCACTGGATCAGCCACCTGGGGACAGTTCAGGGAACATTTAGTATGTGACTCAAGTAGAAACACATAGGAGGCCATCATAAAAAACTGCTTGCCATCCAGCCTGAAAGGGCTCTGACGTAGCAAGTTCTGGAAATTCACAATCTTCCCAAGGGCAAAAAACTTGACTGCCTCACTTACTACTATATTCTCCACACCTGAAGGTGCTTGGTGCAAAGTATCAAATAGCATTTACTACACGTCTGGTCGTTGGACAGACAGATGCATGTCAATGGGGCTGGTCTGTACTCACCAGCTGACAAGACCGTTAACATTTGGGTCACATATCTGCTATTTCTTATTCCTGAACCAAGGGTTTTTCAAGATTTATGTCTCATATTATCAAAATACTGGTAATGGTATGTCAAGATTTATTTCAAGATTTATGTCTCATATTATCAAAATACTGGTAATGGTCACATTTCATAAGTGTTGAAAATTCCTAAGTTTAAATTTTAAAAAGCTTTAATTTTAGGGGCACCTGGGTGGCTCAATCGGTTAAGTGTCCAACTTTGGCTCAGTTCATGATCTCACAGTTCGTGGGTTCAAGCCCCACATCAGGCTCTGTGCTGATAGCTCACAGCCTGGAGCCTGCCTCGGATTTGTGTGTCTCTCTCTATGCCCTTCCCTGCTCAGGCTCTGTCTCTCTCTCTCAAAAATAAAATAAACATTAAAAAAAATTTTTAATAAATAATAAATAAAAAGTTTAAATTTTAAAAGACACTAAATCCTGAGTGTGCTTTAAGTGTAAAACTGCATATACAAATAAAAGCATCAAGTAAAAATAAAACATGGGCAAAATATATGTTACACATACACGAGCATTATAATATAAATTCATAAAAGACGAAATTAATTTTAAAGTGTGATTTTTAAATAATTACATAAAGGTAAAATGTAAAGTGTGATTTTAAAAAGTAAAGCATATCAAATACATCATTGCTGAATTATATGCATGTACACTTCTCTGCAAGACAAACTTGAAAATTTTGGTATCATAAAGTTATAAGTCAACTCCAAAGAGCTCCTTCTGATTTCTTCATCTGCAACTGACCTAATATTTTAGTAGATAATTTGATAAAGCCTTTTTGGAAAATGCATGACCACTTCACCCTACTACCTACCACTAGTTCCATCAACATAGGAAAAGAATTTTTGTTTTGGTTGAAACCTGTGTCTTTTATTTCAAGAAAGTATTTCCAGTCTTTGCTTTCTTTTATTTCATTAAATATAGATGCAGATTACCTTTATCAAAATCAGTACCTTTAAATATATGTTCTCCTTGTTGATAAAGTCTTAGAACTAGAATAAGAATTATTCTGCAAGAAAAATTTAAATCAAATTTCTTCCTCTACTTAAAAACCATGAAAACTGTAGGTGAATATTCTGTAAGTGAGCATACCCTTGATTGATAAAAAAAATTAATGTTTTATATAATTCTTTGGACAGGGCTTAACATGTAAATGATTTGTATTTCTGACTTTTATTACAGAAATAAAATATTATACCAGAAGAAAAACAACAGTATTTTGGCACTTCAAAATTGAACCATAAACCAAAAATTGAACTGCATTTTCTGAACCCCTGAAAAATACTTTGAGTCAGGCATGATTAGGGTCATTTTATAGATGGAGAAACTGAGACCTGAGAAGTTAAGCCACTCAGTCCCTCACCAGTCAGTGGTAGAGCCAAGATTTACACCAGGTGGACTGACCCCAAAGCCAGTGCATGTTCTACGCCCCCATGCGTCTTTACACCTAAGGCACGGCAAAGCCACCAGGAAAAGTCTGCAGAGTTACGGATCCAACTTGGGAACATTATTCAGTCAGAACTCAGGCTCAGAGAATTATGTGAAACTACAGCTCTTCTAGCAAGTTGTGTCAGGTGGGATTTGGCAAGAGACCCAAGATACTAATTAGGTCCTCAGCAAAGCAGTTTTTTTACTGGAGTCTGTACTTTTCAATGCTGTAAATCTGTGCTTAGGTGGCCTCGACATTAACCTAGTCCCTGGCAAAGTGGTGACCAGGCATTAAGCAACTACTCAATCAGCTGCTGCTGCTCTTGTCTGTATGCAGGAGAGAGCACCCAGGATTTTGTCTTTGGTGTGATGATTTATTCCGTTTAGGAAGATAAAGTTGTTGAGGAAACTGGCTTGAGTCCTTCCCCTTATGTATTCCTGATTTTTATCTCCACTGGGACTTGGCTGGCCCACAGACAGAAACACAGAGAGATGAGAGTTCTAACAGCATCTGAAATTATGAGGTCCCTGGGTCTCTGTGGGCTTGGAGAAATCACTGTGGTCCCTTGTGCTTTGACATGTCTCCCTGATTTAAAATCTACTTTGTGGGAATACAGGGTAACAGTTCTAACCACTGTCTTTGAAGTCAGAGTGGCCTGGTTTCAAGTCTAGACCATGTCATGATTGCCTTTGTGATTACAGGCAACTTCCTGAAGTTCTGTGTCTCAAACTTCCATCTTTAAAATAAGAGCATAATTGGGGCACCTGGGAAGGCTCAGTGGGCTAAGTGTCCAACTTCAGTTCAGGTCATGATCTCACGGTTCATGGGTTCAGGCCCCGTGTCAGGCTCTGTGCTGACAGCTAGAGCCTGGAGCCTGCTTCACATTCTTTGTCTCCCTCTCTCTCTCTGCCCTTCCTCGGCTCGTGTTCTGTCTCTCTGTGTCTGTCAAAAATAAATAAATGTGAAAAATTTTTAAAAATAATAAATAAAATATTGACATAACAACAGCCATCTCAAGGAATTGATATGAGGGCTAAATAATATGGTGACTGTTAAGGACAAAGCCTGACATACAATAGATGCTTAATAAACAACAGCTATTCTTTTTTTAAGTTTTTATTTATTTTGAGAGAGAGAGAGAGCATGTGAGAAGGGAAGAGAGAGAGAGAGGGAGAAGAGAAAATCCCAAGCAGGCTCTGCACCGTCAGCACAGAGCCTGACATGAGGCTCGAACTGATGAACAGTGAGATCGTGACCTGAGCTGAAACCAAGAGTCAGACGCTCAACCAACTGAGCCACCCAGGTGCCTGCAGCTACTCTTTATTATAATAATAATTATTATCATTATTGTGTGAATATTTCTGGATTTATGTTAGCTTGCAGTGGTAATGGCATACATAGAAATTAAACAATCCTCATCCAATCCAAAAGAAAATCCTCAAACCCTACTTTAGTCTCATGCTTCAATCTTCTCCTGCACAAGAAAACAAAAGTCTGGTTTAGTTTGTATCACCTCTCCCTGTTTGCCTTCTAGTAAAGATGTGAAGACAGTTAAGTGTTCATCAGAACCTGAGTAATACAAAATTTGTTATATTTAGAAATTGTTCTGAAAGATGAGTCACAGAGAAAATCATAAAGGAAATCTTAGAGGCTTCAGAAGAGCACATGATTTATCACTCAACAGATGTTTAAGATTATGAGCACCTGTTATGTGCAAAACATAAGGCTGCACACTCTTGGGGATACAGACAGTTGGTTCCTTCAAAGAGCTTAATAACAGTGGAAGAGATAAGATGTAAACACAATAGTACAGCTCTTCACGACTTGACCCTTAAGCCATGACTGCCAAGTGAGTGGGCCGTAGAACAAGACACAGAGGCGTCCAAGACATCTCAGGGTGTTGAGGGAATTGGCAGAACTTGAAAGTGGGAGAAAGTTGTGTCTCAAAGGCTTATTAGGAACTGAATCAGAGAAAGGCAAGATGAACACAGGCAGGTAGGCTACACTGGCCATGTTTGGGAACAGTATGAAGAGCAGCTTGGCTGGAGGGGAAGGTCCAAGAAGGTGAATAGTTGAAGACAATCTAAGAAGGTTTGCGAAATGCTGCCTCCATTTCTGCTATGGTTTCAGGCTATGACATAACCCTTAGTGGGGACGACAGAGTCACTGCCCAGGTATGGTGACTGGCTTCTCTGTGGCATTGCGAAAGAGCAGAGGCAGTCATCTGGAGCTGGCTAGAAGCTCACTCTGAGCCCACAGTGGGACTCTGGCTGTGAGAGTGAAGGCAGACTGGAAACCAAGTTTCGTCATCAGCACCCTCTGCGCTCAGGGCTGTGGGAGGACTCCTGATGAGCACTGGAAAATCATATACTTAGCATTCGCCTCCACGAGGGTCAGGCAAGGCCCCTTGCCATTGCACCTGCACTCAGGAAACGGCTCACCCACAGCCCTGGGAGAAGTCCAGCACCATTCATTTAGGTCTCTGTGCCCCGGAGACTAAAGCGCAGGCTATTCATGAACAACTGTCTTCATCGGAAAACCATTCTGTCTCTGGTAAGAGAGAAGCTAAGTCGGAGATACAGTGCTCAGAGTAACCCACCAGTTTGGGGCATTTATGTAATTCCAGTTGGTCTGTGAAATTGGAGGACTGCTTAATTTAAGCTGGGAGAGAGTTTCTTGTGTCCTGCTGTCCCTGGAAAACAGGCACAGAGAACAATGGAGTAAGCTATTCAACTCATCAGATGATATCAAACCTTCATAGGGGTGAAGAGCCTTCAGAAGTGCTCATCTCCTGTTGCTGCACAGTAGATTTGCAGGATGGCTCAGTGAGTAGCCAGCTGCCTGGCAGGACACCCAGCTGTAGGAATAACTAAGAAGCATGCCAGGGCTGGTTAAGCTTGCGGGTGCACATGTGGAAGATGAGGTAGGGGAGGCTGGAATGGAGTGAGAGACATCTATCTGTACAGGCATCCAAATGGATTCTCCCATGAATGAGAGGGATGTCTGAAAGACACTTGACTAGTAAGAAAATGGAGAATTTTGAAAATGGCACCGCAAAAGGTGGGGACAGTGAGGCAGTGTGCTGAGGCAATGCATACCAAACAAAGAAGCAAAAATCCCCTAGACCTGAGTGCCAACACCTATGTCCCTTGTTGGCTCATTTCCTGGGTAGCCCCTCCGGATAATGGTATGAATTTTTTCCTGATAACATCTTTAAACTTCTAGTTCCACTGCCTTCTGAAATGAAGCAAGTTGTTGTTATTGTTTTCCTATCTCCTGGCACGTCCACAGTGAAAATAAGTTCAGTCGAGACGTGAATTCAGTCATCTGTCTGTTCATTATGTCTGCTGGAGACCAAGCAAACTTTCAGCCTTTTATATCCATATGCCTATCCAGATGTGGTGACATAGCCAGAAGTGCTGGGAATCTACCAAACAACTGGGATGATGAGTATGGAAGGTCTGTAGATGGTTCCAGATTTTCAGTCTGAACCCACCTTCTAGCTATGCCATTTACTCATTCAAATAGCACTGCCTGAGTACCCATTCATTGAGCACTATACTAAGGACCATAGGAGCCAACCAGGAGGAGTTTTCTCTCTGGTAGAGGATCACCCAGGCATATAACTATGATAAAAGGGAGAGACTAAGAACTGCATGAGAGGAGAGAAAGAGAGATTCTCACCCGAGTAGGGAGGGTGAGCTTTCAAGAAAGATACTGAGCTGAACAAAACCTGGATAGTGAAGATGAAAGGGGAAGCAAACTGGGTAGCAGAGATACCTTGAGCAAAGGGTCTGCGATGGTCAAGCTTGGGGTAGGCTGTGAGAACAGTGCTGCTAGAATCTGGACAGAGACTAGGGATGGGAAGGAAAAGAGTTGGAGTCAAGTTGCAGCAGCAGCTGAAAGTCAGGTCTGAACCAACTCCTACTCTCCCTTCCTTTGCTCTGCTCTTCTTCCTTTTTCTTCCTTTCATTTCCTTTCACTTGCTTTCTTTCTCTACAGTTAAAATCCCCTCCATTTCTGCCTCCATTTCTCCATCCATCCCAGACAGTGCGAAGGAAGGGGACATGGGATTAGCATAGGACTCTCACTGCTCTGGAGAAGCAAGTCAGAGATTGACTGTCCCCCCTCAAGAGGACACAGCCCACCACCAGAGAGTGAAAAGGAGACACCCAGAACTCTGGCTGGAAAACCCTATGTGCATCTCTGTGGCACAGCTGAAATCTGCAGGCTCACAGACATGACTTCCTGCTTGGCAGAAAGAACAAGATGGTGAAGGGACCCAGAAGAGATGCAGGAAGCTTCGGCTGTGAGAGGAAATATAGGGAAGTGGTTGAGAATGTCAACTCTGGAGACAGATGTGAACAGTTATGGTACCACTTTATAAAGGGCGTGAGAGTTCCCACCCTAGTGTGTTAAAAGGATTAAATGAGAAAATGTTCACAAGGTGCTCAGCACAAGGCCCCATCCACATGAGTGCTCAATAAATGTTAGCTTTTTACTGTTTTATTTATGACAGAGAACTAAGACCAGGAAGGACTAAAATCTAAGCCAAACAAATCAACAGCAGTCCAAAGGGAACTGAGTGGAATATAAAGACCTCAGGCTTTGGAATCAGAAAGACCCAGGTTGGAACCACTTTCTAGCTGTGGGACTGTGGCAGTTTGAGGTGACTCAGTCTCATTTTCCCCAGTTGCAAGAGGAGGATGAAAGCACATCTTTATTTGTATATGAGGATATATATATATATATATATATATATATACACACACACACACACACACACACACACACATTCATTTTTGGAAGGATTATTATGAAGATTATAGATAACATAACTAAAATCCCTTGATGTGGTAGGCCCTCAATTATTTTTTCTTTAATTTTTTTTTTAACATTTATTTATTTTTGAGACAGAGAGAGACAGAGCATGAACGGGGGAGGGGCAGAGAGAGAGGGAGACACAGAATCGGAAGCAGGCTCTGATGGCCCAGAGCCTGACGCGGGGCTCGAACTCACAGGCCACAAGATCGTGACCTGAGCTGAAGTCGGACGCTCAACCGACTGAGCCACCCAGGCGCCCCGGCCTTCAATTATTAATAGTAGAAACACTTGAGCTGTGACTTCAAGAATTTTTACTTTGTCTAGTGCCCAGGCTGACAGGCTCCTTGAAAGAGGTCTGATTGTTTGGATTCCCCATCCAAAGTTCCAAACCCAGCACCTTTCTCTTCTCACCCCCACCACCATCCACCCAGATCTATCACAGACTATCCTCTTGTGGTGGCCACTTGGGAGCCTCATGGCTAAATAAACAGATTCGTTGAGCATGGAGAAAATGTTGACCCCATACCAGAATGCCGCGTCAATTGAAAACTTAAAATTAATGGCAATTTCTGCTTTTTTATTGTAATCAAACATACTAAATTTTTCAGGAATTTTTAACTCTAAAAACACCATGGATACTCAATACTCTGCTAATGACATAAACTCAGCAAGGAAAAGAACCAAGAGCACTATTTAGACATCCCTAGAGCGGGAGTAGAGTGGGAGTAATAATGGCAGCAGTAATAATATCAATGCCCACCTTTAATATTAAGCACCAGGTCATGTTCTGAGCACCCAACACACATTCTCCTCTCCCATGGATCACAAAACTAGGACCTGGGAAGTGGCATGCTCAGGGTCACACAGCTAGGAAATGGCAGATCTGGGACCTGAACCTGGACGGGCCAGCCTCAGAGCCTGTGAATGCGACCACCCTGCTAAGTGCTGGCACAGAGAAGAGCAGTCTGAAGGTCATCAATGGAAACAAAGCAACCGGCTGTGCCAAGGATGTGGGGCTCTCGGTATTAGGTCGCATGGGAGAAAGCACACCAAGTGCACCCAATGATGGAGTGATCACTCATCATTCATGCATTCACCCAACACAGAGAGTCTACTCCAGAATCGGCAGGGTGTTGTTACTCCAAAGCCCCATTCTACTTGCAGAGTCACAGAGCTGAGATCTCCAAGTGCACAAGGACTGCGACTTGGCTCTGTATTTCCCATGTTGGGCACGGCACCTGGTGAGAGAGAGCACTGAGGAGAGGTTTGTGAAGTGAATGAGAAAACAAAGGAACCACCAACAAACTAAATTAGTAAATGACTGACATTTCTGTTTCTCTTCTTCCCTCCTCAATTTCCACAACTTGAGAGCTTCCCAAGACAAGATGGGAAGGAAAACAGTAGCACCCCTGAACCTAATCCCATGAGATGCTCCAAACAGGAAATGGCATCACAGAATTATTCTAATTCAGACAGATGGTCCACACTAAGAAAAGCCACTTGGTGATTGTAGCTTGAGACAGTGTCTGTGGCCTACATAGACAGTTTCCAGGAAAAACGGGTTTCTATAAGCAAACACTGGTGATAAGCCAAGTGGAAAATCTTGACCACAGTCACATCAGACATCACTGGGCCCTTTGATGGTTTATCTGTATAAAAGAAAGTAATTTTCTGTATAAGCACTGTATTTTATAAATTTTGCTCCAGCTGAGTTATTCTTCAGCTTATCAAATCATGCATTGCCACATCTCATCATTCTGTAAATGACACCTAGTGTCAGAGAGAAAAATCTGTGCTTAAACGATATGGAAATCACACAGTCTCAAAGCCTCTGAGCTCAAATGTAGTCATGTCGTCCTCTTTTCCTCCCTGCAAAAAGTGCAAAATGCAGGACTTAAAAGCTTTTAAGGTGGTGGACGGGGGAGGCAGGGCATTGAGGAGGGAGGAGAAGGGCTTTCCACAGGTCCAGTGACCTGCACTGCTCCTTAATCAATAGAAGGGAATCAGGGTACAGCAGAATACACTTGACAGCAGAGACCAGCCCATTTTAAGCTAACTGCATGGATAAATCAAGCTGCACCTTTAGTGGAGGACGAGGAGGGAGGGACTAGATAGAGACAGAGTGACCTGACCCACACGGTTAGGCTACATGGCCCTTTCCAGAGACACCAACACTTCAAGAACATAGCTGCTAAAACAATGTGGAGGTAAGAATAAAGACAGGGTGGTGAGGAAGAGCTGCAGAGAGTAGGAGAAAGAAACTGAGGGAGAGGGGAAAGAGAAAATGGGCAAGGGAAGCAAAGTCATGGATTTATTTTTATTTACTGAATACTGATATAGGGCTCACTATTTGCCAGGTATTATTCTAAGCACTTTACAAATACTAACTTACTTAATCCTCATTATTAGCTTCATTTCTCGAAGAGAGAAGGAAGCTAAGCATGGAAAGAGTCAATGAGCTGACAACATATGGCCAGCAAGTGGCAGGGCCAGCACTTGAACCCAGGAAGCTATGTACCAGTCCATACTCTTACCCACCCCACATCAGGAAAGTCTTAGACCATGTTGCAATGGGAGTATCTGGCCCAAGGGCATTAGCACCCCCTTGAAACAGCTTTAAATATAGTTAGTTAGTTAGTTAGTTAGTTAGTTAGTTAAGGAATGTATCTCTTCAACAACTAGTCTTACAACATCAGCTATGTCCTTGTGTATGAATATAAATCAGGGAGACAGTGAAGGGGATGGTTCTCCTTTGAGCTGTAAAAAGAAAATAGTAGCCCATGGATCAAATAAAAGCAAATAACAGCCATAATTTGGCTAACATGCCCAAGAGTTCCCATATGCCAGCATTATATTCTCACTATGTCACCTTGGGCTGGGAGGAACAAGACATTTAGGTGAGATATCAACAGAAAGGTAGCTTTGGGTATAAATGCTATTATATTAACGATGAAGTCTGGTCAAACAAGCTGCCGGGAAAACTGGCTTAAGATGGACTCAAAAACCGGCAGCCAAAAGACTCCCGGTCCCTCCTGATTCTCAGGTTCTATTTTCCAGCAGTCTCCTCATCCATTGCAGGGAATTCTGTCTCAGGCCTCCTTCCTATCTCTCTGCAGTTTTACTTCTCTCAAGTTCCCTCTCCGGCCCCGGTTCTTGGCACAGTCCATCCCCATCATGGGCGTGGCTGGAGTTATCTTCTCTGAAGAGACTGCTCAGCTCCACATATGCCCGCCTTACCAGATTCTCAGCCCCAGGCCATCAGGAACTCCCAGCTATGATGAGTGTGAATCACGCTGCTGGGAAAATTGAGGAGTTCTCATCAGTTCTTCCCGTGAATAACTTCCATAAAAGTGTGCCACACTCAGTCCAAGATGGTTTGGGGCAAGAAGGGCCTGGACAAAGCTCTTGGTATCATGTATCCTTTTGCGAGCTAGATGCCAAAGAAAGCAAACCCAAGACAGTACTTTCTGTGTTCCTGTTCTATTCCAGCTGTGGGCTCCTCTTCCATCCATTCCTTTGTGACCCTACTTTTGAAAATCCTTACCCTGCCCACCTCCTCATCCCAGCCCCACCCATTAGGAACCCTTCCTGCCTTAGTTCCCTAGCTAGAGTGCCTTTTTGATTAGAGTGTCCGGCTCTCTGTGTCCGGATGGCATGTCTCACGTTACTCTAGCCTTACTGGGATCACAGATGATATTTCCCTGTGCTTCAAAAACACAGTAGAAAAAATCTTTTGCTACACACTGAACTATATGTCATAAAGTTGTCTTCAAAGGCCCACCACAACTATAGAAAAGTGCCCATATAAAGACAAACAATTTGGGCTTTAGCTATCCGCTGCTGTCAGCTTTCTGGGAGCATTATACCCTAAAGACTGTCTGCCAATAAACAGCATGTTTGGAGCTGGGGTGCTTTACTATGGGGGAAGAAACAGAGCTATAAAAATTAGGACATGTCTGACCACAAGAAGACAGAGTCTCAAGACAGCCCCTATGTTTTAGTTGTGACCAGTGTTCCCTGAGGCAGGCAAGGGAGACTGGGAATGGTCCCCATTGTGTTCTCTCTCAGCATTTCTTCCCCTCCAGCTCTGCTGCTCAATCTTTTGTCCTGACTTCTCTTCAGGAGGCAACAGAAAAAGCATGGACAGACTCTTCCAAGATACAGAGAGGCCACTGGAGGGGATTAGCACTGAAATCCTTCCAGAGCAGCTACAGGGCAGGGAGCCAGAGGGTGAGCCAAGGGGTCTTCTGCTATTTCATAAGCGTACGTCTCACCCTCTAATTGGACTCCTTCTCCAGAGAAGAGCCATTTCAGCACCCAGGAAGGCTGACTGTTGACAAACAAAACTGACTGGCTCACATGCGCACCCACCATCCCTCTGTGGGACCTCAACTCTCAGAAAGCTGATAATTACTAAAACACCCACATGATTTTCTGTTGCTTTCTCCACTGTATTGTGAGTCAGAAAGGGCATAGGGAAGCCTATCACCTGCTGTCCTGGGGTTTCCTACCTTAGGTAGAGGAGAGTTCACTGCTCTTGTCCTTAGAGGGAAAGACCACAGTGGTTGCCATGGATCCAGTAACGCTACCCAAAAAGCCTCATTTTCACTAATGTTTGAGTAGCGGTATTATCGGGGGCTGCTGCATGGCCAAACAAACCACTGATAGTGTACTCACAGATCACTTGGCCTCTGCCTTGAGTTCCCAGAAACTGGAAACAAGAACATGCTGCCATTTGCACTGAGAATGTTTTAAAACAGTTGTATTTACGTTACTCTTAACAATGAAAAGGAATTGTTTTGCATTTGCTCAGAACCACTATACATGTCTCCTTAATACCCAGTGAGGCACATGGGATGAAAATTGGCATATTATGCTCCTGTATAATCATATGAAAAGTCAGACCCTTTAAAGAATGCCCAGTCTGTCTGTTCCAATCCACGGATACATGGCTAAACTTTGCAGGGCCAAAAAGCAGGGCTACCAAAAGCAATCAATGGCTTCCTCCTGTCACAAGGAGAAAATAAGCTAGTGAGTAAAGTTTTCTCAAACGTAAACTTCATTCCCATAAATTTTACTTACCAATTACCCATTTCCAGTGACCAGGACTCAACATCAACTCAACACATGGCCAAGTGGCACCAAATATTTGCAGAAAAAGGCTGTTAGGTGGCAGCAGCTCAAGCCAACTTGCTGGATAGAGCAGAATAAGGAAGCCTCTGTATATGAATAAAAGAGTGTCTCATGGACCAGGTGGGCAGAGTGGAGCGAGGCCCCAGAGAGGGGCACACACTATCTATCTGAGCCTCTTTCTACACATCTTCATTCTTCTTTCCTTTGAATTGGCTTGTTTTGCTACTTAGTCCATGCAATAGAAGATGGTTACCCACACCTCCCAAGATTACTTGTTAACTTCCCAGTAAATAAAGAAACTGCCCCTCTCAATTAGTCCCTAATATCGCAGTGAGAAAACCTGATAGGCCAGTTTAAGTCAGGGTTCTTCACCTAGTCCAGTAAGCTATATCCAGAGGGGTGAGGTCACGTGATACAAAATGGCCATAAGAGGTCTTGTAACCTGGGCATTAAGGCAGTTGCAAGAGAGAGAGGTAGCAGTGAGAAGCTACTATACCAGGGACACCATATATCAATGCTCTAGCAGGCCACAAAAAGTTCTATGTGGCCAAGCAAACACCACTAAAACCCAGTAGGGAAATACTCAGTTTTAATATGTTCTCCAGAACACTTTTCTTAGTAGAGGAAAAGAGAGAACAGTTCTGCAACCACAGCTAATCCTACAAGATAACAGACTGCTTTGCAAATAAGGTACTGAAACTCACAGTGATTAGGTAAGTGACACGAGGTCACCTGGCTAGAAAATGGTAGAGCAAATTTCAAACCCATGTGGGACTCCAAGACCCCATCCGTGCTCCATTCATTACTCATGCTGCCTCCCAAATGAACTCTGCCTGAGATAAGTACCAAGCACTGATGCAGCCAGTCCTGTCAGGCTTCTGACCTCAGCGCCAAGACACCCGGCATCCTCAAGCTGGAAGGGCCCAGCGGGCACCTGCCCGCTGCTCTGCTCTAACACCCAGGCCACGTCCCAGGTAAAACATCTCAGCCCTGAGCTACTCATAGGTCGTATACTGTTCAAGTGCTACCGATGCCATTTTCCTGTTTGCGTTTTGTTTTTGTTTTTGTTTTGTTTTTACAGTTCGTTGCTCATCCTAACTGTCAGCAGCAATTGCTTACCATGTGGTATGAAAATCTCTCAGGCTTACGTCAACAGTCTATCGCTGTGAAATTCCTGGCTGTCTTTGGAGTCTCCCTAGGCCTCCCTTTTCTCGCCATAGCCTATTGGATTGCTCCGTGCAGCAAGGTACAGACTGCTTAAGGTGCATGTCGTTTGCAGTGATTTCTTCTCTCTTCTTAGCATGACCTCAAGTCCATTTGTTCAGATCAACAGCTGAGCACTTCCCGTGTTTAAAGAAAATAGTCCTGAGATACTCAGCTCAAGTAGAAAACCACACAGACCTGGGCTCTTTGTTTTTTCATTTTTTTTTTTAAACAGAGAGGAGTGATAATATGGGGAATTTAAAATACATGAGCCATAATCTGATCAATAATAGAAGAGAGAGGGAATACAGGGCACTTCTGCTCTTCTAATTATGCGATGTCCTAGACATGTCCTCTACACTCACTTTGATAATTATAATAATGGTAATAGGAAGAGCCAACATTTATTGAGTACTTTCTTTTGGCTAAGCCCTTTTCATGGAATATCTCATTTCCCTCCCTCAATTACATTCTGACACATATATTTTATGAAGTAGGTTCAGAAAAGAGAAATAACTAATAGGCTGAGAGTCCAATGCAGCTCATCTGGGGACACTGCAGACCCATCTCAACATCGTCCCAGTTTCCCTGGCTTCCTTCATTGGGCTCTGTCCCACACGGGCAGCTAATTAGGTCACAAGGAGGAAAAGACAAAGGAAAGAAAGAGAGCTGGAAAGGTGCAGAGCTGGGTTCTTTTCTCACAGGGAAGGGGCATGTCCGGTGCCTGCTGGTGAGGGAGGGAGTGGAGCCCACACGAGTGCCAAGCTGCCAACCTTGCCACACCACCGTCCCTACAGCCTAGCCATCTGATCCCGAGCCTCAAAGAGCCACAACAGTCACTGCAGCTTCAGGCAAGGTTAGCACGTGTGGGACTAAATCATGGAGAAATGATTGCACAGGGAATGCGATCAGCAAATGTGGTTAATGAAAAATGGAACCTCTCATTTAAAAAAAAAATGTTTTAAATGGAACCTCTTGTCAACACCACTAAGAGGAATCTCTTGCCAGGATGATGGGCCCAACACTTCAGGGCTGCTGCTGAGACCACCCAACCAGGCAGGCAGTGAGCTCACTGCCTTAGAGTAAGACACGGGCCACCGAGAGAGAGGAGGATTCAGACTCCTTCTTCTGTAAAATGGTACTAAATATAAAAGGCCTCAAACTGAATACGTGTGGAATTCAACCTTACATCTACTGAGGATTTTGTTTCTTTGACAGTCTACCATGTCATGGATTTCTAAATCAGAACTCCCCAAATGATACATATGTAAATGAAGGCAATTTTTTTCTCTTTCATTACAAGCTGAAAAAAGTACAGTGCATAGAAAAACCTAACCAGACTTAAAACTAGGTTAGAGTAGGTCACTGGTTTTAGGCACATGTTTTCATCCTGGAATTCTCTAGTCTGTACCGCAGGTTAGGTCCTTGCCTTCCTCCAGAGTCATCACAGATGGATAGGGATGCTCACCTCCATACTCTATGATCCCCAAACTAATTTCAGGACATCCAGTCATTAAAATGATAGCCAGTTGGTAGACAAAACACTGATAATCCTCAGTTTTGCTTTTAAAACCAAATGTGACAGCTACCAGAAAACGGACTAGCCAACACCAACAAATTGGTTTGCCTCTGCCTGCTTGGTGGCCTAGGGAAATATTGAGGAAGAAATGATATTGCAGTTGCTGACTAAATTGTTTAGATTTTCAGTAGGTCTAAGAAGAATCATCTTGGCCAATGTCATGAAGATGTGATGCCAAAAAAAAAAAAAAAAGATGCATAAAGGTGGAGGGAATTCTGGACTTTCCTGGGGTCCGATATAAATCGTGGAATCTGATACCACCATGAAACATACGGTCACACCTACAGTCGACTTCTAGAACATTCTGGAAGAAATGATTACAGGAAAATTTAACCCAATGGCTGAGGCTTCCTCTCCTCTGTTCAGATACCTATCTGATTGACATCTGGTGTTCCCAGAGCTTCCAGTAATACTCCAAAAAAGAGCACTAAAGATAAATATGAGCTGGCCATTATGCCACCTGTGCCTTCTGGGCACTTTCTGGGCTGCAAGTCTGAGTTCAACACTTTGGAGGGTGTGTCCATATTGGAGTGACAAGTCTTAGTCTGTGGCATGTGATAATTCTTGCTGGCACTGCTCATTCTGAGGAAAGATTCTCTCATTAAAGAGGGAAACTTTAGTTGTCAAAGTGGCTCTGAGGCAGTCAAAGGACAGATAAAACAGCCAAGATATTTTTAGTCTTTCCTTTCACCACTCTGAAAGAAATCCTTTCAAGTTTGGCAAATATATTACATTACTGGGGATTATAAAAGGGTCACATCTTCCATGTGAAGAAACCAGGACTCTCCAAAGGCTCCAGAATACAATGTCCTCCCAAGAAAAGTGGCACAGTGGAGAATTCTGTTAATGTGCTAGCATCCCTCCTCCCAAGGGGTCACTTCCTTTATACCTGTCCAATAAATCTATGGAAAAGCCAGCGTTATTCCAGCAACTTCATATTCTAACCACAATTTGACACCTGCCTCAAAGAAATTATACGCTGATTTTTTTATAAACATATTCGTAAAATGTTACTGCTAAACGTCATCAGTCAGCTAACGTCCATCAACGTCTAACAAATATTGAAGTTTCTGTTTCCAAATTAACACTGCATTTACACTTAATAGCTGCTGCCCTAATTTAGGGACCATTAGGGACACCAAAATTACTTGATTGGCTTGCTAAAATTATCTCATCATTTCTTTCCCATTGAATTCCCACCGCTGTCAATTCTACTTTTATTTAAAGTTTTGAGGGTCCCTATGAAAGAAAGCTAAATAAGGATATTATAAGGATTATGAGAGTGTCAACAGAAGTTCAGCTTAGTAATATAGTGGCTGAAGAGGGTAACCAAATCACAGATGTGTACCTAAGGTGATAATGCCAGGTCTGGATCATGGGACAGGCCTGTCAAGGTCAATAAAGAGAACAGTGACATTTTTTTGATCATTTCTCATCTTAATCACGAACACGGCTGAGGTCATGCAGCACACTGGGAGGCTGGTGAGTTCTAGCCTGCACCAATGCTCTCAGGTCCATCTTTTCCCACCAAGCTCTTCCTCCTCTCAACAATGGCTCTGATGCCAAGGGTGTGTATAGCCTGTTTTCCACCCTTTGCTATTCCATTCCAATTCATAATTTAGGTTGTCTGCCTATTAAAATCTGAGAGCTGAAAGAAGAACAGTCATCCTCAAGGGCTCAAACAGTGTCTCTACGGCAGGTGGACTGGGGCAGAAGTCCACATGATGCAAGTGTTGAGGAACCACACAAGTTTTCATTATAAGGGTGTGAGAGGTGAAACTGATTTCCTCCAAGCCTGTTAACCTTGACTGTTTAATTATCCTTATAAATCAATCCCAGGACTCAGACAAGGAGAGCTGTAAATACATTCAGCCTCCTACCTGAGGTCTCTGCATTATACGATCCATCAGTCCACATACTACCACATAACTCTCAACTGAGGAATGCCAAAGTGTTAGCTGCCACGCCCTGACCCCTCAGCCTGGTGCCAAACAAAAACACCCAGTGAGGAGGTGCAAGGAACTCTGCAGCTTTGGAAGATCCCTGCTTTGCCTTGCCAAAGCTGAAGTGGTTTGACACAAGGGTCCTCACACCATGCAGTCCAGGGCCAACCAGGAGAGGACAATGATGTCAAAGGCCTCTGAGCCCCCTGTCATTCGCCCCTAGCAGACAGCACTAGATTAAAGAAAATGATGCTGCAATTTTTAAAGCATTGCCATGGAGCGGAAATTTGTGCCAGGAAATAGAGCGTATTTTGCTCTTATATTACAAAAGTGTCTGCTCTCAAATCCAAAAGGAGAGTCCCTCACCTGACACTTTGCCAGGACAGGATTTAAGAGTACCAGAAGGCTGATCACTTCCACACGTAGCCCGGTCTGAGTCCTGCAACATTCTCTCCCCAACTCTCCATCGACAGTAGCAACATTGAAAGGAAGAACCAACCCTTACAGCTTATTCTAGGCCCTCCAGTGTCCAGCAACATGTTGCACATAGACAGGACCCCAGAAGAGCTCACGGCATAAATGCACTAGGACTCTGTGTAGCTTCCACCTTGTGAACCCTTGTGTACAAGCTTTTTAAGAGCCAGCTGAGTTTAAGTTTCCCCTTAGGAGAATTGCGTGAGGCCCTCCAGTGTCACATAGTAAGTGCTTCCTGGCACTTCACATATGCTTCACATGTGCCAGGAGCTGCTCAGCTTTCTGCACGTTATTCACTTCTTACATCAACCCTATGTAACAAGTTATATGTTATCCCCTTTTTACAGATGAAGAAACTAAGACACAGAGGAACTAAGTAACATGCCAAAAACTATGGAGCTGTGACTGAAATCTAGGATCTCTGGCTCCAGAGACCTGACCTTAACCATTGCACATGAGTGCACACGCACGCACACACACAGAGGCCTGCCCTCCTACACTTTCCAGTACATCGGCAGCATTAGAACCGTCAATACTGAATATAAGTATCTTAACTGTTGCTTACTTGACTTTGCAATGCATCTGATTCAGAAATTTAGAGATGGCAGGACTTTTCTAGAAGGGAGGAGTCAAAACCATGACATGAAACTCTACTCTTTCCTCTTCTTTCTGGAGAAACCCTACCTTCAAGAGTCCATTATCACTCAGCACCTCTTCAGCCCGCAGGACAAAGGGTGGATTCACAAGGTAATGTGAGAACACCCAGATTAAAGACACCAAGTGAACAACCCCCTGCCCCGATCAAAAAAAAAAGAAGATTCCTGAGCCCCAGGTTAGACATGTTGATTAAGCATTTGAAAGGGAGCATATGGAGAAACCCACCCCTAATTTAACCAGGATCTCTAACATTTGAGAACCACTCTGGCATTGAAGCTGTGCATGTTTCTTTTTGGAACATGATCCATATTTTTCACTGAGCCCTTCCTTGATGCCACTGGCACAGGGTGGCAAGTGAGGGTGGCATTTGCTGAGGGGGGCTCTGGTGGTACAAGACTGGGGAGAGATGTCAGAAACATTCTCTGGGTCTCCTTCTGCAGATATTACCTACCTTGCAGGCATGTGGCTACCAGGTCCCCATTTAGATGACTACACTTATGGTTATGGCTGAGAGCCCAGTGGCATGGAACACAAAGGCTTGCTAACCAATAAAACTCTGCCTCTGATTGCTCATGGAGGCCATTCATTTGCAGCTAATTCAAGAGCACTACTCAACTGCTCTCATATTCATATACTTCTCAGAGTTTAAGAATAGTACACGGGAGGTTTGAAGTGAGCCAGAGCACTTGGATACTACAAGCCTAGATTTCCTGTATCAGCTCTCTGCTCACAAGGTCCAAGTAATGACAGAGCTGCTTAAGCCCATTATTCAGACTCACCAGTTTTGCACTGGTGAGCAAACGGCAGACCAGACCAAGGTCTACATCTCCCAAAGCTCTACCATCTTTTTTTTTTTACACCTACCACTGTTACTTGACCCAGCTATGAGCTGCTGGCATGCTTGGCTGACTTTTCTCCTTTCTTTTATCTCACCTGGTGGCTTTGTGAAAGGAGAAGTTTTCCCTAGGTGTAATTTGTCTCAAAAATTATCTTTGTGAGACAAATAGGAAATGTCACACACACAACAACAAAAAAAGAAAAAGAAAAAAAGAGAAAAAGAAAGAAAGAAAAGAAAAAAAAAGAAAACCATTAACATGATTTGATCTTAGCTGACCTTTATCAAATTTTGACCATTTAAAAAGAAGACTTGAAGCCCAGAAGAAAAAGAGGAAAGGAGCATTAATACCTAACCTCACCTTTCCTCCCTAGGGCTCAGATCGAGTGGGGACTGAACCCAGGCTCATCTTACACGGCACCACAAGAGCCTTATCAGAGTTTTTTCTTATGTTTGTAGTAGATACAGTAATTTTTACAGTCTCATCTTCTGCCAGACAATAAGAACCTGAAGGAGGTAACAAAGAGAAGATTAAATTCCTCAAACCGTGTCTTCTGGGGAATACCAAGGCCAGCTCAGGTTCAGCTGTGTGTAGCTTCCTGTGTCAGGCACCTCACATGGGTGAGAAGGAGCAGTGTCCCTGTGTCCTCCTCCAGGTTGTCACCAGAAGACATAGAGCCTAACGATAAAGGACTGGGGAAAACTGGCCATTAATCCCTGAAGAGCTGGGTCTCTCCCCATGGTCCCTATCTTTTTCTGATATTTCTGGGACCCTGCTGGGGCACACAAGATCTGACATCCCTTTCCCTTTGCGCAGCCTACCCCACTTCCCACCGTTCAGTCAGGCTCCACCTTCCCTCGACTCTCACCACTACCCCAGCTAGGACACACTGACAAGAAACAATGCAGTGACTATTGAAGGATGACTCCTGGGTACACGAGCATCCTGGCTGGGAAACGGGGCTTCAAGATTCCAACACAGTCAGCTAAAATGGCGAAAAATTCAAACCAGCTATTTGATATATAAATCAAAATAAGATATGGTTTAGTTCAGTTTTCTTACTGAATTTATGTGAGATGTTTTATTTGTCCTTAGATTTAGCCTGTGCATTCCAAATTTAAAACATCTATGTATGATCAAAACTAAGCTACAGTCCTATTTTGTAAATAATGAACATTACAAACGAGTGCCATTTACAAAATGTCTGTAGGCCACTAGAATTAGTGCCATATGATATTTGACAATGCAAATGAATTGAAATAAGTTTTTTCCAGCATAGTAGGGATTCCCAATGTCTAGACTTGAGATGCCAAGTTTTTTTTAATTAAAAATAGCATTTTTTAATTTCAATACATAGGTTCTATAGCATTAGAATCATAATAAATCACGTTACAGTCATAACCAGAACAATTAAAGTGGATGATTACCATGCTGAAGCATATTAAAAGAACATTATCAAGCCATCTGATTTATAAATGTTATGTCAAACATAGTCATAATTAGGGAAATTTTACCTGCAAAAACCCCTGTAATTGATCTTCTACTGAACCAATACTCTATCTCCTGGGTGACATTTCACTCTAGGACTCCTGAATGACTCAGAATGTGAACATCAATTAACCAGGCACTGGCTACAGATGAACATCTGCTCTGGAGAGGGAAGCGAGCTTCAGAAAAGGTTCCTCTCTTTGCTCTTGTCTGACTGGTGTACAGGGTGAGGAGTAAGTTTCGGTGCTTAGGTGCAAGTGATGGCAGGGACCTACAAGGGACCCACACGAGTTCATCAACAGGGGTCAGGAGACTCACTGTGTAGCCTGCAGGTTAGTTCTAAAAGACTTAAGTAGCCTTTGGATGGCACACCAGGGCTAGAGAAGATGTGGCCAACACTTGCTCCCTAACAGGGCATCTCCTGGATCATCTCAGGCTCACATGGAACAAGCGCACAAGTTAATGATGCACTAGAGCCACAAGGGAAACCTCAGTAAGTTTTACAGCAGCATCACAGAGGCTATGATCGATACACAAGCTGTAATAAAAATATAATTTTTTAAAGTACAGGGGGTGAAGCTTTGCACATTGGCAGTATCATAGCCAATGAGGTTTACCCAAGGAGCGATTATTGCTAATTAAAGTACAGGGGGTGAGGGGAGTCCTATATGTCTGGAAATAGACCTGTGAGTTAAAAAATGAAATCAAAAGGGAAACTGTAACATATTTATAACTGAATATCAATGAAGATACTACCTGTCCAAATTTCTTGGAATACAGCTAAAGCAGTACCTAGTGGGAAATGTATCGTTTAAACAAATTTACCAAGTTATAAGCAACACTGAAAACAAAACATCAAAAAACAAAACTCAGGAAAATGGAAAAAAGAGCAAAGGGAGCATATCCAGTGTGTAATTTTTTTAATTCTGAACTCTACTGAGATAGGTTATTTTCCTCCAGATTTGAATGGCATAAAATGTGTATCCATGTGGTTGCGAGATGCTGTGTAGATTATAAGATGATGATACATCAGTGTCTTCTACTCCTGCTCTGTACCACTCCCACTAAATCTCTTAAATAGAAAAAAATGGAAGTCAACAGAAAATGTATTTGGTTCAGCAGCATCTCACATAAAAGCACAAGAGAAAATGTGGTCTGGGTTCAGTTAGCGGCTTCTGTCCAAGATAATGGATTCTCTGGCTAAACTTTTGGCAAAAGCATTTTAAAAAGAGCCTGCACCCACCTACAGCTGCCAGTTTAATATGTCTTGTACATATTTTGTTTCCAGCTAGGAAGAACCCTGAGGAGCCCTTTCATGAAATTTGTAGCCCATGCAGTTTCTTTTACAATCTTTTTGGGACTGTTAGTTGTGAATGCATCAGACCGCTTTGAAGGCGTTAAAACCCTGCCCAACGAAACCTTCACAGACTACCCGAAACAGATCTTCAGAGTGAAAACCACACAATTCTCCTGGACAGAAATGCTCATCATGAAGTGGGTCTTAGGTAAGCAGTCACTCTGTCCTATATTCTCTCCTCCACTAATGATAATAGGACATTATTAAACTCTGACTTCTGAACCTCTTCCTCTCCTCTTGAGTGCCCTCTGGCAGGCAAAATGGCAAGCAGATGACCAATACGGAAGCCAAAGTCAGCTTCTGTATATGCTGGTGTAGAAGACGCACAAACCTTTAATATAAATCCCAATTTCGGAAGAAGATGTTTGGAGGAAATGTGCTACATACTTTTCAATACACACGTATTGAAAGTGACTGTAAAGTAGACTTGCATGGGAAAATGTATTTGGACCGTTTAAGTGTAGTCTATAAGAAGCCTCAGGAAGTCAAGTTTTGTTTCTAGTAAAGAGTATAAAACTTCAAAGCTTAAATGATATTTTTTATCACTGACTACTAATATAGAATAGAATCTTGATGATAAATATAAATCTAAAAAGTTAGGGGAGTAACATTTTCTCACTGTTTGTGTTAATGAACATCAGGACCCTGTGCAATTCCTCCCTGCGGTGATATTTTGTGCTGCCAAGGTCTACCACTAGAATTGCCAAAGAAAGTGTTCCCAATTTCCCCAATGACTAGCTAAGACCATCTCTCTTTTGCCTACTTCATAAGAACTATAAATCAATAAGATAAACTAAAATGGTAAAAGCTACACCTGTATAGGCAAAATGTGACAGAGGTTTTTCTAACACTGAAATTTGCAAAATTGATTAAAAAAAAAAACATTAGACATGGAGAAAAAAACGATTAACTGTAAAAGCTATAATCAGTGACACTGTACATAACTAAAATCTAATCAATAAATTATAATATTTGTATCAAAAATATGAATTTGATCAGAATTTTTGAGCAAAACAAAACTGAAGACAGAACTGCCAAATTTCATCTCTGTAGTATCACGATGTGTTCAATTAATTAAACCACCCTAATGGTATGCACCCCAGATTTTGCTTTTGTCACAAAATTTCAGTATTCGTGTAATTTTCACTGTGTTTACATTAACAAACATGAGTAAAACTGTACACAGGGTCAAAGTGTGTATGCCATCAATCAACAAAATCACAAAAAACTAAGTACTTGAACACAGCCCAACACATGACCTGCTGCAATTAAATGACATAGCCTAAGCGAGCCACAACAGTCAAACCACATGAGAACATCCTACAGATGGCCAAGGTGAGAGCAATGGGGATATGGACTCTGGGCTGGGTCTCTAAATAGGAAGAGGGAGATAAAGGTTTGATCCAAAGGACAGGGGCAGGAAAGCATACCGTGCTTACCAGAGGCTTTCCATCAACCAGCAAGTCTATGACCAAAGGCTCATTTAGTGGAGTCACCGGTACTAAAGCTGTAGAGAGACATTAAAGCCTGCTGCAGTGAGTTCTGGGGTCTAACTTTCACAGTTCAAGGCCTATCCCAATTCTCCCTAGTATACCCCCATGGATAAACTCAACACTTTAACACTGCAGTGGACTGAACGTCTGTATCCCCCCCCAAAATCCATATGTGAAACCCCTAACCCCAATGTGATGGTATCAGGGAGTGGAGCCTTGGAAAGGGATTAGGTCATTAGGACAAAATGTTTATGAATGGCCTCAGTGCCCTTGTTAAAGGGTCCCCGAAGGTACCATGTGAGGGTACAACAAGCAGTCTGCAACCCAGAAGAGGGCTCTCACCAGAACCCAAATATGCCTGGCAATCTAATTTTGGACTTCCAACCTCCAGAACTGTGAGAAATAAATTTCTGTTTATAAGCTACCCAGCCTGTGACTTTGTTACAGCAGTCCAAATTGACTAAGACAGAGATTCCATTTTTTTAATGTAATTTATTGTCAAGTTAGTTAACATACAGTATATATACAGTGTGCTCTTGACTTTGGGAGTAGATTCCCATGATTCATCACTTACATACAACACCTAGTGTACATCCCAACAAGTGCACCCCTCGATGCCCATCACCTTCCCGCTCCCCCACCTCCCCATCAACCCTCAGTTTGTTCTCTGTATTTAAGAGTCTCTTATGGTTTGCCTCCCTCTCTGTTTGAAACTATTTTTCCCCTTCCCCTATGGTCTTCTGTTAAGTTTCTCAAATTCCATGTTATGAGTGAAAACATATGGTATCTTTCTCTGACTGACTTATTTCACTTAACATAATACCCTCCAATTCCATCCATGTTATTGCAAATGACAAGATTTCATTCTTTCTCATTGCAAAGTAGTATTCCATTGTATATATAAACTACATCTTTATCCATTCATCAGTTGATGGACATCTGGGCTCTTTCCATAATTTGGCTATTGTTAATAGTGCTGCTATAAACACTGGGGTACATGTGACCCTATGAATCAGCACTCCTGCATCCTTTGGATAAACTCCTAGTAGTGCTATTGCTGGGTCATAGGATAATTCTATTTTTAACTTTTTGTGGAACCTCCACACTGTTTTCCAGAGTGGCTGTACCAGTTTGCACTCCCACCAACAGTGCAAGAGAGTTCCCATTTCTTCACATCCTCACCAACATCTGTTGTTTCCCAAGTTGTTAATTTTAGCCTCTCTGATTGGTGTGAGGTGGTATCTCAGTGTAGTTTTGATTTGTACTTCCCTGATGATGAGTGATGTTAAGCATGTTTTCATGTGTCTATTGGCCATCTGAATGTCTCTGGAAAAGCGTAAGACACAGAACAAAACAAAACAAAACAAAACAAACAAACAAACCGTAACTCACATGTTGGGTTTATGGATAAAACTTAAAGAGTATTTATGGCACCAATCACTCACCCACCACCTTTCCCACTGGCCTCCAGGGAGAAGACTGTGGTGAGTGTGACCTAACTTGCTCTTAAGTGGATAGGTAGAGCTACCATATGTTACTGAAGTATGACTTCCTCCTGATTCCCCATATTTCTCTTCCTGGATATCAGAGCACTGTCCCAATAAGAGGCATGTATCTCTAGCTAGAAAGGACCCAAATTCTATAGCCTAGTCCCAGTTTCCACCCATCAAAGCAGAGCTGAGTTTTTAAGACTGTTACATGAAAAGTACTGGGGAGGAGTGGACTTGTTGACCTATTACCTATTATATTTCAGGTAGAAGATTCTAACCACTTTGTCTTATTTAATTTTTGTCAAACTTTGTATTATGAATAATTTCAAGAATATATAAAAATCAAGACAAGAGTATAATAAAACCCATGGACCAATCTCTCATGTTCAACAACTAGGAAGTCATGGCTAATCTTTGTTTCATCTATGCCTTCACTAGCTCCCTTCCCCCAATGCTGTAGTATTTTGAAGCAAATCTCAAGTACATATCATCTACAAACATTTTTGTGTGTATCACTAAAAGATAAGTTCTCTTTTTTCAATCTTTTTTTCTCTCTTCAAGTTCACTGATACTTTTTCCTCGTTGTCTGTGATTCTAATCCCCAACTGGTGAATGTTTCCTTTCAGCTATTATATTTTCCAGTGCTTGAAATTCTCTTTGGCTCTCTTTTTATCTTTCATTTCCTTCTTCATGACGTTTACATTTTCCTTTAAGTCCTTGAACATAGTGGGCATACTTATAGTAACTGTTATAAAATCCTTAACTCCTAATTCTATAATTTCTGTAATTTCTGGGTTAACTTCTATTACCTAATATTTCTCCTGACATAAATCCCATCTTCCTGCATCTTGGTGGGTTAGTAATTTCTGATTGAATGATGGGCACTTGATATGTTATGTTGTTGATCATCTAGATTTTGTTGTCTTCCTTGAAAGAGTGTTTGGCTTTATTCTGACAGGCTATTAAAATTACTTACAGATGAGTTTGGTGCTTTTCAGGCTTTCTTACAGTGAATCTGGAGAAAATTAACCATAAGGATTGTTTCTCCTTATACTATAGAGACACACATCTGGAGTCTCTACTAAATGCCCTGGATAATCAACAAGGAACCTCAACTCTGGAAGGTTGGAGCTCAAACATCTCTCCATTGTGGGTGAGCTCTGGAAACTATTCAGCTTGCAGCTCTCTGGCTGTTAGTGGAGTTTTATTCTTGGCATTCATAACTTAGTATTGAAATGTTCAAAAAGACCCCTATGTAATTTTCTGGACTTGGTGGTTTTGTTTTTTGGTTTGCGTAGTATCCTTCTCTCTGGGACTCTGCCACACAATGTCTAATTACCTCTACCTTCCTGAACTCTAGACTCTGCCTCTTCAACTCAGTAGGACTGCCTACCATGCTTCTGGGATCCCTCTCCATGCACTGCAGACTGGAATGTGCCACCATAAAGAAAGATATGGTGATCAAATGGCTTTCTGTGCTGGTTTCCCTTTACTGAAAGACCACTGTCCTATGCTATCTCCAATGTTTGAGGATAGTTTCTTTTTTTCTTTATCTCTTCTCTCTTTTCTAGTTTACTAATCCCATCATGTCTGGTAATAGAAATCAGAATTCTTTTTTCTAAAACAGAACCACAAACATAAAAAAAGTTTCATAATGATTTTTTTTTTTGTATCTTTAAATACCTAGTCAGTACTCAAATTTCTCTGATAGAGGAGACAAACTGAATAATGACCTGAGTAGCTTGCTCCTCTCTTCCTTCTGCTCTGTTCATATTTTACCTTCTCAGAGTAGCTGAGCAGATATAACAGCATGTCCTCTCATCTTACTACTCTGAGAAGATGAAATTTTAACAGAGACCTGAAGGTAAGCTTTGCAGACATCTAGGAGGAAAGCATTCCAGACAGAGGGATCAGTATGTGTTGAAGGCTCGGATTCAAGGGAACTGCAAAGGAACCAATGTGGCTGAAGCTTAGTGAATGAGGAAAGAACAGAGATGAAGTCAGAGGGATAGGCAGAGTCAGATCACACAAGGCCTTGTAGGCCATTGTACACAGTTTTGATTTTATTCTGAGCACGACAAGAAACCATTAGAAAGTTCTGAGCACAGAAGTGACATCATCTGACTTAAGTTTCTGATGGGGTTCATTGGCTGCTATGTACAGCACAGAGGATTCTGGAACAAGAAGAGAGGCAAGGAGACCAGTTAGGAAGCCAGTACATTAATTGAGACAGGAAATGGTTTGTTTTGAGGAGGTGGTAGGTGGTGATTACATTCTGAAGATAAAATCGATAATATTTACTTTTGGATTTTGTGTGGGGCATAAGAGAAAGAGAGCAATCAAGGAAAATTCCATGTGTTTTAGCTGAAGTAATGGTATAATACAGCACCATTCACTGAGACAGGAAAGACCAGGGGAGGAGCAGTTTGGAGAGAGAGCAGGAAAGGAAATCAAGAGTTCAGTCTGAGATACCTATTAGACAACCAGGTGGAAATGTCAAGGAGCACTTGGCTATACATGTCTGAAGTACATAAGTATATAAGGAGAGGCTGGTGCTGAAGACATAAATATGAGCATGTCAGTATATTTAAAGGAAATTACATGCAATCACCTCGACTGTGAATGTGGTCAGACAAACTGAGGACTGACCCCTGAGGCGTGATGATACGTAAAGGATGAAAGACGAGAAGTATCTAGCAAAAGAGATTAGGTAAGAGGAGAGCCAAGAGAGTGGTGTTGAAGTCTATCAAAGTAATAACTGTGTCAAGAACCAGGAAGTGATGACTTATGTCGAATGCCGGCAGATTAAGTCACATGAGGCCTGAGACCTCACCACCAAATGTGGAAGCAAAGTTCCGGAGTAGTCAGAGGGGATGGAATCCAGTATGCAAGTGGAGGACATGGACTTAGCAGGGCCATGAACTCCTCATCCAGTATAACAGGAGGGAAGCCGGGGTTGAGAGCACAGGGCAGGTAGCTTGCTAGATGCAGTGGTGGGAGCAATGTGGAAGTTCTTGGGATATTTCTCCTACTTTCTTAATTCTTTTCTCGATAAATATTTTCTAGTTATTAGGCATTATATTATGTATCAGGCGCTGTACCAGATACTGGGGAAGCAGTTGTAAAATATGACTAACATGACCTTATCCCTAAATACATTCTGGAGCTCTTTAATTATTACAAAGTACGACTAATCTTTGAGAGAAAGATTCTGAACACTGTGTGCACTGCTGGCACATCCTAAAGTCTACAGTCTGATTTACCCTCTGCTCAGACATGGAAAGCCTTGAAATGGCAGGAGGCCTATAATGACAGAACTTTGAATTCTACTTGGGCAGGGAAGCCTTGATCGTCTAGATACACAGCAACATGGTCTTTTCTCCCATAACTATCATACGAATGAATGCGGGACTTTGGACAGATTGATTATAAAAACACCATCATTCCCTCTACCAAAAGCTGCCATAGGGCTGAAAAGAACCTTAGGACCCTAGCAAGTTCAACTTGCTCCTTTCATGGAGGAAAACGGTGGCCACAAAGAGGTGGATGGCCTTCTCCAGGTGGCCTGCTTCTACTCTTTGAACCCCCAGGCCTCAGTAAATTCTCCACACAAGACCTAGAGTGATCCACTTAAAATACAATCAAGTTTTTTCACTCTCTGCCTCAACACTCTTCAGTGGCTCCCCATCTCCCTCAGAGTGACACCAGTGTCATTACAGTAGCCTACAAAGCCTTCCACCTCTTCACCCCACTTCATTTCCCACCACTTCCTACCTCACTCGCTCTGTTTCGGCCCCACTGGTTTCCTTGCCTCACACCATTTCTACCTCAGAACCTCTGCTGGGGCTGACCCTCTGCCTGAGAGCTCCCCCAGAGAGTGCATGGCTCATGCCCTCACCTCCTCCGGTCTTCTGCTCTAAAGTCTCCTTCAAAGCGAGGCCTTCATAAACCAACCTGTTTGCAGCTGCAAGTTCTTTCACCCTGTCCTCCAGTTCTCTGTGCTCCTTTTCCTCCTAACAGTTAACACCTCTGACAAGACTACATGCTTTCCTTTGTTTCTTCCTGTCTCAATGAATGTTAACATTTCTGTAATCATGTAAATGTGTAGTTGCCCCTTTCCATCCTTTGCTATCACCATCTCCATCTGGTCATGTGGTTTTCCCAATGACCTCTTTCAAGGGCCATGTCATGTGACAATGCTCTAGCTCACTTTCCCAAGCCTCTACTCACACTGGGCATGTATGCTGTTCCTCTTCTGCTGTACAGTTCTGCGGAAAAGTCAAACCCAATGAGAAATGTATTCTGCCTTCACTCTAGATGCTTTAGGTGACCACCAGCAGGAATTTGGGAAGAATTCAATCCCAGAGAGTTAAAACACAGGGTGGGGGCCACAAGGAGACTAAGAAACACACCAAGAAATGGAAGAAAAACCAGAACATGGTATTAAGAAAAGCAAGAGAAAAGTAGGAGTGAGGAAGGAGGGCTAAATTTGCCAGTAGACATGCGTATTCTGTAGCACTGTCAAACGAGCTGCTTTCTGGGGGCCTAAATGAACCAGGGACCATCATTCCTTCCAGGCCAGAGAACCTCCAATATCAGCTCATACTGTAGGAACCTCCTTCCTGCCTATCAGTATCAGTGGCAACTCTGGGGTAGTTGTTAACAGCTTATGATATGTGCCTTTTCAATTGGAGATTGGGGCTCCAGAGACACTCATCAGAGGACTGTGTAACATTAGTGGTTCCCAAAACGCCATTGGGTTCGGAGCACAGGAAGCCTCTCCACAACGCATGCCATTTCTCCATCAAGGAATAGATTCATGTCCAAAGACCTGTTCTACAGCACTCTTAGACCCTGGCAGTGTTTTCTAAAATAGACATCCCAGTATTGAAAGTGAACTGGAGATATACATGCTCAGCATAGTAAGAAAATACATTTGTGAAAGGGCTGTAAGAAAATACTTGGGACTGGGTGTCAGGAAACCCAATCCCATGTCCCTTTCTCCTCGGTGGCCCCACCTCTCTGAACTTTAGTTTTCACACGGGTAAATTGTGAGGATCAACCTCTCCCTCACTCCACTCACCCAGGGTTATAAACTCTTCAAGGACAGTGCTAAGTCCTGGCTCCAGAACCATAAGTCAAGGTTTGGCCAAGAATCATAACATTATATGTGCTGAGTTTCTCCCCTAATTCATTCTTCTGATCGTTTCCCCATTTATTTAGGTAAAATTCCCAAGCAGATTGCTCCAGTCAACTTTCCAAAGTTTCTCCCAACAAGTCAGACCACGTAGCTACTCTGCTTACCACCTTTAGGGGCTATCTAGCTGCTCAGAGTGCAGTCCAGCCTCCTCCTCATGGCCTGAAGGAAGGCTCTTCACTGACCTTCCCTGCTGCCAACCACCAGCCCCACTCCCTGACTCTTGAGCCATACTCCATCTCTTCAGGCACGCGGGAAGAGCCTGCTGTCCCGCACTTCCATGCCCACTATCTAGAACACCCTGCCAGTCCCTCCTCCCTCACCACGCTAACTCCTGGTTCCTCACACCAAGTGTTCCCTCCTCCTTGAATTCACTCCATTCAGTGAACAAATGGAAGTTGTTCCAGGCACCCTCCTGGGTCACAAGATCGGAACACTGACTGGTCTTATCCCTGTGTCTGTGTCTCCACAAACAATCTCTGGACATTTTTATTACAGCATCTGTCACTGGGAGTATTCATTATTGCTTATGATACATTTGTCTCCAGCACTAGACTGGTCTTGCTAAGGAAGGGCTGACATCTTGGTTATTGTATCCCCAGGATGGGGGCTGGTATGGAGTCTGCACTCAACAGTGTCTATTAAGTGGGTGGAGGAGTTTTCTAACCAGTGAGAGTAAGCTTGTGCCTCCCAAAGGGTGTGGTAGGTGACAGCACAGTGGACAGCAAGGGTCCTGAACTGCCTGTGTGGCTCTGGACAACTTACTTGCCATCTTGGCATGTGGGGTTTTTTTTACCCGGAAGGTGCAGATTAACTGCAGTTTAACTACCTCTCAGGCTGCTAGGAAGGTGTACTGGGGTCCACCTGTGCTTAGCACAGGGCCTTGGCACTTGCACAGTAACTGTCAGCAACTCAAATGAGAGAAGAGAAACAGGATGAGTTTTGTTAAGAAAATTTTAAATCTATTAACCTCATCTTCCTGCCTGGAAAACAGCTAAATCCCAAACGTGTCTGAGGCCCAGAACTGTTGCCAAGACCTGCCATTGAGATAGTGTTTGCGTGTCAGGGCTTGAGGGCATATTCTCTCTCCCTCCTGCAAGTTCACAGAACACCTACACTTTGGCCCGGTACTGAGAAGCTGACCTGAAAGAACAGACAGTCCCCCCAGGAAGTGGTCTGGGAAGTCTGCTCTGCTGAAGACACTTGGGCAGTGTACGGAAAGCCTTGGGGCCAAGACCACTGAAGGAATGGGCACGTTTAAGTCCCTGAGGATTCGGAAGGGGGAATCCCTTCTGAATAGAATCTGAGGCTCAGGATGGGAGGGAACCACCTTTTGAACTGTCAAGCTCCATCTGAGCAGCCTGCAGGCCATTATTCAGAAACTGCCCAAATGTCGCTATTCATTTCTCCCAAGGCTTCCCAGCATTTCCCAGCCTATTCCACTGTCAACCACCCCCCCATTAATTTTCAGTGACCTTGTTCTCTGGACTCCAGGCATCCAGAAATGAAGGCGATTTTGCTTGAAGGAGGCTCCAGTACCCAGCATCCTTACCCCTGAGCCCCAGGGTTTTAACACTCCTCTGAGGGACAAGCTGGAGGAAAGGGACCATGATACCCAGCATGGATATAAAATGCTGAACCTCGGAAGCAGGGGGCCTAATTTCACTCACTAAAGTACTTAATTTCACACATTTCTTTTTTCATTAAGCATTCCTGCTGCTCAAACCCTTGGGCCCATGCTACTTTTACTCATGGCCTTGGAATAATTTAAATTAGCCTGGGTGAGTTAATATTTAAATCTAGTAAAACTGATGAGGGCATTTGACTATGGAGGAAATGATTTGCAATGCCCAATGAGGAGCTACTAGATTGGTCAGAAAAGTCAGTCTTCTATAAACAATCTGCATTTCAGATTCACAGAGCTTTTAGTGCTTGAAATTACCCCAATACCCAGTATTTTAGTGCTTGTATCATGGAACCAGGCTGGAATACTGGCAGAAAAACCAAGCGGCACTCAGAGATCTTAGTGGATCAGAGATTTATTTACCACTGGCGGGCTCAGAGGAGACCGTTTCTCCAAAGATCTGAGCGCTGAATGCAAGTGGGGAGGGTAACTTACAGTTGTCAGCCTCCGTATCTGTGGGGGTTTTCGCGCACGGGGCAAATGAAGGAAGAAGAACCGGAGGAGGGGTCTCCAAGCTAGAGACCAGAGCTTGTTTTAGTCCCATGGGACATCTTTGGCACAGTATTTTATTCACCTCTCCAACACTTGAAATACCCAGTAAGTGGCCAAGCTAGAACCTGAACCCAGGACTTCCTGAATTAAGGCCAGTGATAGCCTGCAACTTGCCTAGTGCCCAGCTAAAAGCAGTTCCACTAAGACACTGGGAATTTTAATTTGAGGGGAGACAAAAACAATAAACATTACTTCTCCCAGCCTATAATGGTTTTTCTAAACACATTTTTAAAACATCTGTTTGAACTGGCACAATCGAAAGTGATTTCAGTGTTAAGACAATTTTTACTTTGCTGAACTACCATACAAATTTTGAACAGGGAAGCTTGAGAAGTGTGGCTTGATTAAGAAAAAGAAGGTAAGGCAGCAGTGTCTTATAAACAGACCTGTAATCTTTTGGGATATTTCCTGTTGTGGGGACTCAGATTTGAAACAGACATGCATAGCTTAGAATCCACTGCTTCAAACAAAGCCACCACTTACCTAAACAGCCTTTCTCCTCAGAAAAACATTTGGTTTCAATTCCTCTTATATAATGGACCATTTTCACCAGAAAAGGGAAAACTCTGATTAAAACACTGCCTGGGCAGGGGTGCCCGGGTGGCTCAGTCAATTCAGCGTCTGTCTCCGGCTCAGGTCTTGATCTCGACATTCGTGAGTTTGAGGCCTGCCTCAGGCTCTGTGCTGACAGTTCAGAGCCTGGAGCCTGCTTTGGATCCTGTCTCTGTCTCTCTGCCCCTCCCGCACTTGCTCTCTGTCTCTCAAAAACGAATAAACGTTAAAAACAAACAAACAACAACAACAACAACAGTCTCTGGGCAGAGTAGAGATGATCCACTGTGGCCGGACATGGGCCTGTGACCAAGTCAGCCATGCTTCAGTGCCCATAACTCTTTATCTGCTCCTAGTTTCATTCTTATTTATTTATTTTGAGGGAGGCAGAGAGAGAGCACGTGCGTGCTTGGGGGGGGGGGGGGAGAGAGAGAGAGAGAGAGAGAGAGAGAGAGAGAGAGAGAACATGGGGGAGGGGCACAGAGAGAATCCCAGAGCCTGCTTGCTGTCAGCACGGAGCCTGTCGTGGGGCTTGAACCCACAAACTATGAGATCAGGGCCAGAGTCAAGACGCTTAACTGACTGAGCCACCCTGGCACCCTCCTCCTAGTACCATTCCTGACTCCAAGCTTTTTAGGAAGGTGCATCCTCAAAGGCTACCAAATTATAGTGTGGTCATCTGCCAGTGTGCTTGGGTTTGATGTATGGAGGAGACAGAAGAGGGAACACCAGCAAACAGCCGGGGCGGAACTATTCAGGGAGACCAGCATTTGCTCAAATCCAGGATGTGCAGTAAGAGATCACAGGAAGGTCTGACAGCCTAGCCCTTGAGTCCAGACTTCATCTTAGGGACGAGGAGTACACTGCAGGGGCACGTGACCATGATCTGACCTGTACTTGAAGAGGTAAGGACAAAGAACTGAAAAACTGAGAGTCCAACCGGAGGAGGGTCTGCAGAACTGTGGTGATCCATGGTGACAGCCTGAGGAGTTGGGGCCACAGGAAGGAGTAATGGGCAACGGTGGGCTGTGAGGTAGGGAGAGACGGGGCGGCCAACTTGGGATACGTGATATATCTGGCATTGGCAGGACATCCACTTAGAGCAGTCTCTCTGCATAGCAGATATGTAGCCTTGAAGCTCTGAAGAAAAACAGCAAGTTATTTACCTGTGCAACATTTGCAAAGAAATGAAGAACGAAGCTTAGTCAGGGACAGAGGGAAAATTGAGAATGGCCCAACTCTTGGAAAGCAACAGCCTTTAAGAGCTGTGGGACAGGATGAGGACCAAGAAAGGAGGCTAAGGAAGAAGAAGGCTGTGGGAAGGCAGGCCGCCATGTCTGATGTGCAGAAGCCAGGGCAGTGCTGACCTCTTGGAAGTGAGGCATTGGTGAATGAAACTGTTTCACTAACTGACCACTTAGCAATTCTTTTACTACATTAACCTCCTAAGTATGCAGGCCAAGTGTAGTACATAGAATGGACTGGTACGATGTCAAGTCTTTCCCAGGTTTGAGCGGCTATAAAACTCCTTAATGTCACTTACAAAATATTCAAGAGTCTTTTCCACACAGTCCTGGCTCTGAATCCATTTTTTAGTTCTGAAGAGGCAGAATAACACAGTGGTCAAGGCACAGACTTTAGGGACAGGCCTTCCAGATTCAAATTCCAGATCTCCTGCCTCCTAGGTGGGCACATTACAAATCTCTCTGCCTAAAGAACATTCGCTGTGAAAACGAGATAACAACAGGATGTACTTCACGGGGTTGTTCCAAAGATTTAACTGAGATAATATACACATACACGTACACCAAACAGTGCCTGACACATAGTAGGTGCTCAGAATGTTACTGAATCATTACACTTTAAAAATCTAAGCCAATTTCGTTTTACAGCATCAGTGAAGATAGAGAATGACAGTATTCAATATAGTACAAGGCTGTACACAAGCCACATATTTAATTTAAAATTTTCTAGTAACCTCATTATAAAAAGGCGAAATTAACAATATTTGATCTAACCTAACTTACCTAAAATAGTGTCACTTCAACAGGTGATGGCTACTAAAAAAATGAAGTATTTTACCTTTTTTTTTTTTTTTTTTTTTACTAAGTCTTTGATACCTGGTGTGTTAGAATACACTTACACAGCACCTCACATTCAACTTGCCAAATTTCATGTGCTCAATATCCACATGTGATTAGCGGCCATGATATTGGCAGTGCAGATATAGAGGAACATATATCAAACTGTTAACTCTGGGTTACTTCGCAAGGCTGGCTTAGAGGTTAGGTAGGGGAACTAGCAACATTTTGTTTACATACTTCTACACTGTTTAATATGTTACAATGACGAGATACGTTTTTAAAACCCAGTTATGTTATAAAAAAATTATGAAAAAACTAACAACCCAAAATTAATGTTCACTGAATCATAGACATATAGAAGGTGTTCGAATGTGGGAGTTAGGACACCTGGGCTCCAGGCCATATGTGGGACCTTCAGAAAGCCCTTTCCCATTCCTTGCCCTCAGTTTCCTTCCATTTCGTTTAGAAAGGGATGCTTCCTTAAAACCTCTCAGTTATTAAAATGCACAAATGTTGGACACTATATTTCTCCTATAATGCATCCAAGAATCTATGAAAGGATGAGAACTTTCTCCTCAATCCTGGAGAAGGTTTATCTGTAAACAGAGGGGCAGCTAACAGGTCTTCTGGCGATCTGAGAATTTCCTGTCTCTAAATCGGCCCTCGAAGACACGTTTCCGTTTTGCCGCTGGCTATCAAGGTTCTCAGCTCTGAAGAGCTCACGTGTACATTCATACCCTGGTTCCCTCCGTGCCCCTCTGTGGTCACAAATGCCAAGGGAAATGGAAAATGAGCCTGACCTTCTCACTCTCCCGCAGGAATGATTTGGTCCGAATGCAAGGAAATCTGGGAGGAGGGGCCGCGGGAGTACGTGCTGCACCTGTGGAACCTGCTAGACTTCGGGATGCTGTCCATCTTCGTGGCCTCCTTCACCGCCAGGTTCATGGCCTTCCTAAAGGCCAGCGAGGCCCAGCTGTACGTGGACCAGCACGTGCAGGACGACTCGCTGCACAACGTCTCACTTCCGCCGGAAGTGGCGTACTTCACCTACGGTGAGCCAGAGGGCGCTCTAGCGAGTCCTGCCTTGTGTTCCCGGGGCGTGGCCCAGGGCCCTGAGCTCGGCTCCACCTGCGGATCTGCTCCAACATAGCCCAGCTCCCTGCAGCACAAGCAGCTCGGTAGAATGTGCAATTAGCGACTATAAGAAATGAATTTTTGTGTGTTTAGGATAGATTTGTTTTGGAAAGGCTCTTAGAACGTTTTCTGGGAGATTTTTTTTTCCTTTATTATTTTTTTTAGAGCTTGAGCAAGGGCACGTGCGAGCAGGGGAGAGGCAGAGAGAGAGAGATACTCAAGAACGCTCCATGCCCAGCACCGAGCCCCTCTCGGGACTCGATCTCACAACAGGGAGACCGTGACCTGAGCTGAAATCAGGGGTCAGTCGCTTGAACGACTGAGCCCTACCCAGGCTCCCCGTTTTTTGTTTTTTGTTTTTTTTTTCTTTGTTTTTTTTTTAAGAAAGATTTCATTTCTGATGTGGCTCCAAGAGCAGTAAGAGGAAATGTATAAATGAAAGAATTTTCATTCTGTATTTGATCCCTGTATTTTGTGCAGAGATAGGCCCTCAATTGCCCAATCCGAACATTCTTTTCTCATGGCAAAATTAGTTTTTTTGGAGATGACTTAATTCTTTCAAACCACAAGGCCATATGGTGGGAGGTAGTAGACTGAAATTTTAGGAATAATAAGAGTTACAGCATCCATTTACTGAGGACTTGCTAGGTGCCAGGAACCGACATTTTAAACCATAAACTCCAATCCTTGCAAAAGGCCTCAAAAAGGGGGGGGGAGGGTCTTTTCTGCCCCTATTTTCAGATGATGAAATGGGCTTCCATGGCAGGGCTCACAGTGTTCTCAGAAATACAGGAATACCTTGGATAGCAAGGGATCCTGGCCCAACATGAACTGAAAACCATTCCGAATGGCATGGTGCTTATGTTTCCAGGCTTTGGATTCAAATTCTACTTCTACAGCTTACTCTGAGATTCTGTTTGTCTAACTTTTCTGAGCCTTTATTTTCCCGAATGTAAAACCAGGAGAAAACCTGTGTCAGAAAGTTTGTTTTAAATAAGATAGCGCATAAGAAGAATTTTGCATTGTGCTCTAAAAATATTAAAGGTTCACTAAATGGTAATAGTTATTATCAATACTGCCTATAAGGTCATTTGCCTGCTCTAACACTGTGCTTTCTGTACTAAAAGAGAAAGAGAAGTGGGGAGAAGAAACAGATTTGTGTTATTGGTACCAGTAAACTAGCTGAATAGGCATTCATTAATGGCAGCCACTACATTATGAAAGGTTTGAATGTCAAAAGTCCCTGTTACATGAAGTCACTGGGCAATGAGCTGCAGAGGGCTGGCCATTTAATACAGCTGTTGAGTTGCTACCCATATTCCATATGGATTGTGTTACACAGACTGTTACATGTAAATGTGGTAAGGAAACACCTACTGAGAAATGGCGAGTCTGGTAGTATTATAAGCCATTCGCTTTTCATTTGTTGGTTTAGCAAAATTAGACTTGTTAAAAGCAAAATGGGCTTGTACGTTTTCTCCTCTGTGCTATTCAGGGTTCATCAAAGAAAGATAAGAGAATCTTGATACTAAATTGGACAATTTTCTTTTTTATTATTATTTTTGAGGGAGAGAGTGTGAGCAGAGGAGAGGGGCAGAGGAGAGGGAGAGGGGGGGAGAGAGAGAGAGAGAGAGAGAGAGAGAGAGAGAGAGAGAGAGAGAGAGAGAATCTTAAGCAGGCTCCATGCTCAGCATGGAGCCCTACAAGGGACTCTATCTCACAATTGCGAGATCATGAACTGAGGTGAAATCAAGAGTCAGACACTTGACCCACTGAGCCCCATAAATTGGATCATTTTCTTTTCTTTGAGAGAGAGAGAGAGCAAGCAAGCATATACACGAATGGGGGAGGGGCAGAGAGAGAGAGGGAGAGAGAATCCCAATCAAGCTCCGCATCATTAGTGCAGAGCCCTATGCGGGGGCTCAGACCCACAAACTATGAGATCATGATCTGAGCCAAAATCAAGAGTCAGAGGCTTAACCGACCGAGCAACCCAGGTGCCCCAAACTGGATAATTTTTTTAATTCCCTGATTCAGGTTGCAATATTGTCCACTTGTACCTTCTGTTTCTTTTAAGGATTGTGTTAAGGTCTCACCCAACTGCAAAGTACTGCACATTGTTGCCCCTGCCTCGAGGTTCACCCTGAGTCTTGGAAATCTCTTGGCTCTGTCATAGTGTTCGCTTGTGCTCCAGTTGCTGGGCAAGAGAGCCCCCTTGTGGCCATCCGGGCAGTGGTACCTTCCAACCTCTACAGCTCCAAATAGACAGATTCCAGTTTTTCAGGTTGTGATAGGGCAATTTTTCTCAAGGAAAGAGCTCCAAAAAGAAGAAAATCCCTTTGTCTGAATTGTCACACTGCTGTCTGCTTTACAACAATCACAACTCTTACAAGCCAATGTAAATAGAAAACTTTTTCACTGGAAATCCTGATCACCAGGGTCCGATGACAGCTAAATCTATCTTCCTGCATTATAGAAGCAGCTTTTATTATTACAGTTAAGGTTTCATACAGTAAATTATAGGAGGGAAAAAAAGAAATCCCTTTTTGGTGTTTCTTGTAGAAGTCAAATCATTTCATGTTACCCAAAGGTGTTATTTATCCTTAGAGAGTGACAGATACATTTGAGAAACATAATTTGTTCTCCTTACTTGTCTTTCCTGGACTTCTGAGTTATGACCTTGATGAGAACATAGAGTCTATAATTGTATTGTACCTCCAAATGTAATTTAGAATGCACTCCATGGAACTTTGTAGCAAACAGAGGCCTGGCTTCCCTTACTAAATGTTTCTTACTGCTCTTTATTATTATAATTGTTTAACACAGTCTAGCTTTGAAAATAAAGAAAAAGTTTCCTCTTCTTCCATTTCCCTTAGGGTGCCAAGAATTGCTATGTAATCTCCTTGCTATCTGCATTTACCTGGCTCTGAAAAAGACCCCATACCCCAAATCCAATCTTTAAAATGGCAATAATAATATCTACTCTACAGGACTGTCACTAAAATCACAGCTAATGTACAGAGTAAGGGCTAATTTAGGTTTCTCAATGTTTCCCAATTGATGTTTCACTTAGCACTTCTCAACAGGGAGACTCTTGGCTTTTTTAGCAGAACAATTTTCGTGCTACGGGTCTGTCTGGAGCGATGCGGGATATTAGCATCCCTGTAATCCTCCTGCCCCAGCTTCGTGAAAACAGCTGACACCCGCATACGGTTCCCCAGGATGAAGGCGCCGCCCTCACCCGAGAAACACTGTACGTGCCGACACGTAGCAGGGAGCTTTTCAGTCACAGACGCTGTTCCTTGCGCCATTAGAACTGCAGTAGGAACCCTTCACAGCTCTGTTCTGCTGCAGAAAGACACTCGGGGCTGCTGAGACTCACATCAGAGACCACAAACAGAAACCTGACCGCCCAGGACAGGTCCCAGGACTCTTGCCATCTGGAAAAGCACTCTCATAGCAAACCTGGATGACTGGTCACCACTTTGGAGACCCTAGCTCAAACACAGAGCAACTCTTCCAGACACACACTGCCTGAGGAACAAAACCCCAGAACGTTTTCTCAGGCAAGATCCTTTAGATTGCCGGCCCTCATGGGTGCTCATCTGTTTCGATTTGTGGCTAGTCCAAACTTGTGGTATTTCCTTCAGTCATTTAACAAACACTTAACAACACCCATCGGGTGCCAGGCCCTAGGCTGACTACGCACTTCACATCCATGATTTCATTTTACCCCCCACTACAGCTCTCTGAGGTTGACGAAATTACGCCCAGTTTACAAATGGAGAAAATCCGGCTCCAAAACGTTAACTGACTTGCTTGCGATCACACAGCATCTGCATAGAAAGGCCACTGTCAGCCTCAGGTCTGTCTGACTGTAAGCCCGTGCCCCGCCCCACCACCTCCTCGTGACGCTTCCCCAGTGACTGGAGCAGCCCCTGCTTGTGGAGCTCACACAATGGTAGGGAGGACAGAAAAGGAAGCAGCGCGGTAAGTTCCATGACAGAGGGTGCACAGATAACAAGGGAACCAAGGGGAACCGGGAGCCCATCTCAGTTTGTGGGAGTCACACAAGGCTTCCTGAAAGAGATGTCACTTGAGCAGAGTCTTAAAGGATGACCGGGAATGAGGCGGTCTTAAAGTGAGGGAAGAGTGCTCCAGCCAGATGGACTAGCACATTCCAAGAGGGAAGGTGTGGTACCTTCAGTGCATTGGAATCAACTTCAAGGGCAGGAATGGCAATGATGAGGTTAGAGGCCTCTAAAAATGCCTACCTGGTTTCTCCGCCAGAAGCAAGTCACTACAGCAGATCCTGCCCCCCCCCACCCCACCCCACGAGTAACCCAGATTATTTTCTTTCAGCCAGGGACAAGTGGTGGCCTTCAGACCCTCAGATCATATCGGAAGGGCTGTATGCCATCGCTGTCGTGCTGAGCTTCTCCAGGATTGCATACATCCTGCCAGCCAATGAAAGTTTTGGACCCCTGCAGATCTCGCTGGGGAGAACTGTGAAAGATATCTTCAAGTTCATGGTCATTTTCATCATGGTATTTGTGGCCTTCATGATTGGAATGTTCAATCTGTACTCCTACTACCGAGGTGCAAAGTACAACCCAGCGTTTACAACGTGAGTAACCCAGGGCTCTCCTCGGAGGGTCTCCCTGCCCCCCCCCAACCCGAGGAATCTTTAGGAGTCTCTTCCAGGTGGCCCCTGGCACAGACTCGTGTTTCCTTGGTGTTTCTACAAATTAACAGCAACTTTATCCAAGGGCAGCTTAGAGTTCAGGTTCTGGAGTTGAAAGAATCCAGTTTTTACTCTGTATTAGACCTTCATTTTTGCCACTTACATTCCTCAACTTCTCTCACCTTTAGTTTTCTCTTCTTTAAAATGAGGATAAAAATAATACCTGCTTAATAGGGCTAGTCTGAAGATTCATTGAAAGGATTCAGCTTATACTCAATACATGAAAGCAAGGACTATTACTACCGTTCTTGTATTTGCCTGTGTTGCCTAAAAAACAGAGTCCAGGGCCAACGTTGCATGCCAGCGCTTTACTGGAGAAAGGCAGTCGCAAGCCAAACAAAATAAGACTGAAGGAAAGAGGAAAGTTGGGGGTGGGAAGGAGAGCAGATACAGGGTGCTGACCTAGCCACCATCTATCACAACGTACAACATGGTCATGTCATACTCTCTGGGAAGATTATATGGAAATACCACATCTCAGAATAGCCCATCAGGATGAGAAATAGCCAGTTGATCAGCCACAGCCTTTCCATCTGCTATTTTCCATTAGTCACATTCGAAAACAAAAAGATTCACTCCAGAGGACATGAACTCACCTAGCACCTTGAAGACAGCCCCGGGGGAGCCATATCCACAAAGCATGAGAGATAGGTCTGCGTGTCGGTACGCTCAGCCGCCCTCTGCACCAGGCCGGGTGAACCAGTGACAGTGCATGGACACTGAACAAGCCCGGTGACATCGTGTGCATCAGCAGCATCTGGGAAGGCCCAAGAAGGGAGGCAAGAGGCATGGGTACAAGCAGAGGCAAGGTGCTGTCAGGCCGACTGATGTTAGGGTCCAGTAGCAGCTGCTGCCCGCAGAGCAAGATAGTGCCGCCTCCTGCGTGGAGGTGGTGTTGGAGCTCACTGAGCCTATGTCCACGCAGACCCAGGGCTCTTCTCCTCTGCGGGTGATGCCAGGCAGTCTCCTGGAGGGCCATCAGTAGCATGAGCAGTGGTCTAGTGGAAGACTCAAGGAGACCTGAGTTTACAATGTGACAAGGGCGTTTACTAGCTGATGGCCATATGCCAGGTCACTCGATTTATCCATGCCTCTGTGTCTTCACCTGGAAAATGGAAATGACTCTATGCCTTATTCATAAATCCCTTTAGGAATACTTGAAGTGGTTGTGCAAAGGGCCCACAGCACACAAGTATTAGTGGTCTAGGTCTTCTCCTTGGCCCACTCAGGCTCAGAACTTCCCCCTGCTTCTTCAAGCTCCCACCCAGAATCTTGAAGGAAGGACAGTCAGATCTCCAGGCAGAAGCACAGCAGCTGGGACCTGCAGGGCCAGCACTTCCTGACATGGGTCCCCAGGAATCCTAAGTGGCCCAGAATTTGTTTCCCGGCCAGTAAAAATGGCTGAGCCCAGCCACTGAGGTTCCCTGAGCAATTCCCAGCTTGCAGCCCTTCTCCTGGAGAAATCAGCTATCAGGGGAAGACACTTAGCGCCAAGAACCCAAACCAAGAACAACGAGCACACTGTACCCCTGAGCTCAGAATCATGGACTCGGCTGCCCGGCCCACAGGACCTACCTAGAAGGGCGGGACCCTGGTGCTGCTGAGCCACAGAAGCGGTTGCTCTCTGGCACAGAGTAGTTTGTGTTTACAAAGAGCAGGTGCCTAGCCCAGGGCTGAGAAACGCACCGGAGAGATGCCCGGCTCTGCCCTCAGCCCACAGCAGCCCAAGGCTCAGACAGACCAGATTTCAGACTGAGCTCTCCTCTTCCCAGAGGGGAAGCCGGCCGCGTGGCCTTGGGCATGTGCTTAAATCCCCTGGGCCTCAGTGTCCCCAGGTCTGAAGTAAGAAGACCAAGATGGCCAACCTCACAGGATTGGTATCAACAGTATCAAATGCAGGGCATAGTGTACAAGGGAGCTCCAGTGAATGGCAGTGGGGAATAAGGAAGCGGGGGAGGGTTCACTACAAGAGCAGACACCTGGGTACTGATTTGCCTCGACAGGACCCTTTCTGAGCAGCAGCCTCGTTTACAAACTGTTGTGCAGATGAGGTCAAGTATATTATTGAATCAGCCGGACTACTTTATATGACTCCAATACTCAGTGATTAGCTGTTGCAGGAACGAAATAAGTTTGAATCACCCAAAGGCAAGTTTGATCTAGATCCGCTAGATGTACCCACTCAGCATGGGATGTGGGGGTTATTGAACAACAGTCACGATGTCCACCAATGAACAAAGGCTCTTAACGCTCTTTGGTCAGGCCTCGGTGTCCCTCCTGTGTTTCCAGTCTAGCACAATGCCTCGTGCACGCGGTATGGCTCACTAAATTCTTTGTGAACAAGAATGACAGAGTGAACAGGGGAAACAAAGCCAGGTTCTAGGCATTAGAGTTATCCAAAGACTGGGGATCTGACCATGTGAACTTCTGTTCCTTTTCTCAGAAAGGACCCTGGGTATTCTGTGCAAGCCCTCTCCCTGTTCCTCACAAGGAGCCTGTACTACTGGCCCACAGTTGCTCAGAAGGTCAGTGCCAGGACACAGGAGAAAATGAAAAAGGTCAGACCTAAGAGCAGGGCTCACCTGGCCACAATTCCCAGCTAGATGCACCACCGCTAATCTCTAGAAGGAATCAGTGGGAATCAGGAAAGTCATGGGAAAAGATGAAAGCAGAAGAAAGGGGCAGTGCGGTCGGCTTGTTCCATGTCCTGGGAAGCGAATGGAGACCTTCCAGACACGAGAGATCCAACCGAAGAGGACCCAGGCCCTCCAGGATGGGGAAGGGAAGAAAAGGTGTGGCAGAGGCAAGCACAGTGGAGAAAGGACAGGGAATTTATGGCCTTGGCAGTTCCTAAAATGGGATGTGCAGCTGTGAGGGCATGTGATTGAACAGGAAACAGTCAATAGAGCGGTGAAGTGGAGAAGAAAGAATGGATTTTTGTAAATGTCATCTTTCACCCTTTGACTGCTCTCTAGGGTGGTTGCCCTAAGAGATCTTTGATAAGCAAAACGCCACGTTAGGATGAATGAGATGTGCACTCTCAGGGACTCAGAACTGTGTACCAGCTATGCTGGTGGTAAAGTTGAATGACCCCCTCTCAGGTGAATGTGTGCCCGTCCCCAGGCCACCCTGCCTAGCTCCAGATCTTCCCTCTAGACCTCCCACAGGCTGGGGGCTTCTCTCCTGTAGAATTTAGAGCTTGTAGGGTAAGATGGGTCCCCTCATCTGTTTCTAAAGAGTCAGAAGACTCAATCCTCCAGAAAGGAAATCTGGGCTGGAACACAACGCAGGCATCACCCCTCCCTTCACTGGTCCCCCAGCCCCACACCTGCCATGTTCAAGGACAGCTGGGGTTCCTAAAGGCTGTTCAGAGCCCACTTTGGAAGTCGGCTGTGAGGCACCAAGAGACAGCTGCCCCATCAGAGCCCTGCTCACTGCTCACCCTAGGGGTGCAGTCCCAGTTTAGATCACAATAGCCAGTCCCCCCTGCATCTCACCAAGTTACAGCCTGTCCCAAATGACAAGGCTGGGAACAAAAGGAAAGAGAACAAAGGTTTCAGAGACAATTGCAGACCCTCAGGCCTCAGCCCAGACCTGAACACCCCCCAGGTGTTCCAGTTCTTCCCTCCCCACCCCAAATTCCCATTCCCTCCATCCAGCAGACCTCGGTGAGGGGGTTAGAAGAAAATAGACAGACTGAACTATTTCTGCTCAGGTATGAATAAATGCATAGTGGGAACAGTCTTAAGTGAGATCAGTGGTTCTCAAACCACATAACCATCTAGGGAAACGGCTGAACTGAGGACTTCCCAGGCCCCACCCCCTAGAGACTCTAATCGCAAAAGTTCCAGGGTAGGGCCCAGAAGTCTGGATTCACAAGCCAGTGGGGGGGCTCTGTGAAGGTGGTCCGAGGGCTACAGGGTGACAAACGCTGATGCTATCCAACCTCATTACTCAGATGGGGACAAAGAGGCCGCTCTCAGCGGTGTGTATTTCAAAAGCAAAGGGCTTCTTCACCTCAGTAAGTGTCTCATTGGTAGACTCTCAGGCTCTGCAAGTGGGATTTGTTTTTGTAAGTACGAGTCAGAATAGGTAGCCAAATCCCGCCAGCTCTGGAGTCCGATCCTACGAACACTTCGCAACGTGTCAGCCTCCGTCCACTTCAGAACCCAGGGCACTCTCAAAGGGCTGGGTTATTTTTCTCAGTCACTTCTGTGTCGGGGCTCCAGCTGAAGGGGGGCAGGGACGTGAGGGCATGGGTCATTGGCTGGTGAGCTGGGCCTGTCTGGGCATGACAGATAGTGCACCTGCTGGCAGCTCATTATCTCTAAGCTCCTATGAGAAACTGTGAATGACCGAAGGGGAGGAAGAGACAGCTCTCAGACAAGTTTTATGCTCTCAGAGTACAAAATCAAAGTATTCCAAGACAGGGGTCAGGAAGTAGAGACAAAGTTGAAAAAGTCACCAGAGAGTGCTCTTCTTTAAGCAAGTCTTTAAGAAAAGTTGCTGATTCTGTTAGGAATTTTGTTCTTATTATGAACACATCTTTAACTTTATCGTGGAAGCCAGCAGACAAAGAGGATCTGCCTTTTGAGGGGGTTGTTTTGATATTTTCAACTTACAGACTGTATGGAAACCATAGGGTTCCAGCACTCTGGTTACAGTGTTAGAGAGACCAAAAGCCCTGGGCTCGCTGATGAAACACAGCTAGGCAAGAATGCCTACAAAAAGGGTTGGCTTGGGTCACTTAGATGTCTTAGTTGGTTAAGTGTCCAACTTCAGCTCAGGTCATGATCGCCTGGTTTATGAGTTCGAGCCCCATGTCAGGCTGTCTGCTGTCAGCACAGAGCCCACTTCTTTGTATCCTCTGTCTCTCCTTCCCCCTTTCTGCCCCTCCCCCATGCTCTCTCTCTCTTTCTCTCAAAAATAAATATTTTTTTAAAAAAGGTAGGTTTCCCTGTACTCTGATTGTGACCATAGCAGGACAGGGACACAGAGAAGAACAGGAGCAATGGGGGGCAAAGAGGTGGCCCAGAGCAGGGAAGTGAAGGGCTCCCTGACACAACTCATGACTCACAATGGGCTCCTACTCTCCCCTTTGGGTGAACTTGGCCTCCCCTAATTAGTTCTGATTGGACATTAAATGTGGGGCCTGCCTCCCCCCAGAAAATGAGCCAGCCTATGTTTTTTTACCAGGCTGTTGTGTAGTCAGCTTCATAGCCCAGGTGAGTTGAGACTTTTCTAGCCAAAAATAATACCTCTCCTAAGGTTATTCTGTCTCCCCAGGACTCATTTTCATGGAAGGAGTTTCAGCAGTGTAAGCAAAATTAGAAGCTTCTGTTTTCCATGACGGTTATGGAAAATTTCCACATATTATAAAGGGAGAGGTTCATATGGCCGCCAGGGGCAGGAGGTGCTGATTTAGCTCCCCCAGCCCCATGGCGCCACAGAATAGCCAGGTCCTCCTTCCTGGAGGGGCACTGGGGCTGGGGCAGAAGCTCCTGAAGACTGTGCCCCACATAACCCACCACACCCCAGAACTGCTGTGTCATCCTGTTGCTGAACAATTCGCGACACACACATGATCTGCGCTCTCACTTAATCTTCCCAAGACTGGACTGACACAGACACTACTACCCAAAAACTAAGGCTCAGGGAGACATTAGACTTTCCCAAGACTCCAGAGCCAAGAAAAGGACCTGAACTCAGATCTGCCTGACTCCTATCCTTGACCTGAAATTTCCAAGAGTGGGATCCCCACCCCCACACCACAGCTCCAAAGTCAAGGGTGAGTCTCTGTAAGGTGGGTGACTTTCCTGTGGCACTAAACTCTACAGAAGATCCTACTGGATTCAGATGTACCTATTGTTGAGAACCTGAGAGCTCTACATACCTTATTTCTAAATATCTCTTGATTTCAGCTCAGGTCATGATCTCACGATGTGGGATCAAGCCCTGCATTGGGCTCTGCACGGGTGGCACATAGCCTGCTTGGGATCCTCTCTCTCCCCATCTCTCTCTCTCTGCCCCTCCCCTGCTCACACTCTCTAGACAAACATTAAAAAAAAAAAAAAAAAAGACTGTCCTCCTGTCCCTGAGGAATTCATAAACAAGTGGGGAATTCAAAAAAAAAAAAATAGCATCATTATTTCCCACATCAAAGGGTACTTGGGCAGCACAGTGAGGAGGAAGCACTGCACTGTGCCCAGCAGGGTCAGGGAAATGTTTATGGAGGGGGTGGCCTTGAAGGATCTTGGAGGATGACTAGGAAGTCATTCAAAGTAAAGGAGCAGAGAATTTTTGGAGGACTTCCAATAAGCAGGAGTTTGGGGAAATGAGAGATTACATAAAATAATCCAGGAGCATCCAGGTCGTGAAGGACTTTACAAGTCTGGAAAGGCTGGGGCACCTGTTTGAAGGGTGATTTGGAAGGGGTGAGACGGGAACTCCAAGATCGGGATTTTATCATGAGTGAAAATACCCACAGCCCCTCCCCTCAAGGAACTTGCAGACTGGCTGGGAAGACAGGTCACAGGAATGAGGGCATGTTTACAAAATGAGATGTTCTGAGAGAAAGGACCTTAAAAGAAGGGCAGCTCCCAGGAGAGCTGAACTAGGTCCATTAGGTGGCTGCAGCAGGGAGCTGCTGGGAGAGAGGACAGGACCCTGACCTGGGCAGTGCCCGGGGGATGGAGAAAGGAGATGGAAAGGGACCCTGGGGAGGCAGGAGTGGAGATGTGATGACTGACTGAACATGGGGATTCTGAAGGAAGGAGGATGTTCCTTGGGTTTTGACAGTTGGAAGGCCCTAGAAGGACCTGGGGGAGGCCATCTGGAGGAGCATAGGATGGAGAGAAAGGCAAGAGCGCTGGTGACTCAGGGGAGAGATGGGGGCTTCCACCATCCCCAGGAACCATAGCCAGCAGAGCCGAAGGCAAACACTCAGATCCAGGCAGATGCCTGGAAGTCTGTGTCCTAAGGGGTTGGAGGAAGTGTAGGGCCTTGAGAAGGAAGGCCCCATGCTCACAGCGCCAGGGGCCAAGCAGAGACTTGCCGAAGGAGCAAAGTAGGCTCTTCAGCTAAAAATGCCATATTGTTCTTTGTAAACAGAAGAGAAGAGCCTGAGATTTCCCTGGCCCGAGGAAGAGAAAAGAAAGGGAAACAGATGAGCCATACAAGCCCCGAGATGTCTAAAAAGCAGTGATGAGCCCCGGAGGTGGGGGGGGGGGGGGGGGGGGGGGCTCCTGACAGCAAAGGGTCATAGGGCCAGGAAGGATCTGGCTGCAGAGGAGGTCCTGCTGGGGCAGCAGAGGCTGGATGCTGTTGCCCACTAGTAAGACTCGTTATAACCAAGCGCTAGGTAAGAGAAACCAGGGAAAGCCCATGTTGTGGCATCGCCGGACTGTGGCCTGCTGCCATGCACACTCTTCTGGTCACAGAAGAATGAATGTGTCTGTAGGTGGGAACCAGGAACGGAACCGGCCAGCTGGGCTTTAGAGGGGACACATTCTCCCAGGATTCCGGGTCAGTGGTGAAATCTGGGCATCTCTCATACAGAAGTGTTATGTCATAGTTTACTATATTCTGAAAGCTGTAATCTCGCCTTTCATCTTTGAAATTCAAGCTAGGCGTAAGGGTTTGGGGGAATAAGGGGGCTTATTATGGCCTCTGTCATGGGGGAAAAATAGTAGGAAGGTTCTGAAACTTGGCAAAGCAGGCAGCAGGGGTCACTGAATGGGGTCCGGGTCAGGCTCAGAGAGGCCGGGCATCTGGAAATGATCATTATGTTTCAAAAAAATAGTTTGAGTCTAATATAAGTTCTCATCTTTGCATAATTCTCCAGGAAGTGATAAAAACATAGATCTTTTCCCCGACCAGTTCAGAAGCATGAGTGCACCCATTATGGCAGCACTGTACTCTCATATGATGTTCATTTAGCCCGCTCTTCCTGCTTATTCATGACATGACATTTTAAAAGCCTGGTTGGTACCTTTAAGCTTCCGGAACAGGCTGGGAGCCCACAAGTTCATGAGCGAAAGAAAAGCTTGAGGATAGACAGAAGATGTGCTCTCTTCCATGGCAGCTTCATAGCATATTTCCAGGCCCTGCTCCACATCTCCCATCTTGTTCTCAAACTGACCATCGCCACGTTAATGTGGAGAGAGCCCTACCTTTCTATTCACTAACACTCGATCCTAGGGTGGCAATAAGAATGATCAAATTGCCCTTCCCCAAAGCGACAGAGTGACAGGAAACAGCTGTCCATGGTTGGCTCTAGAGGTATTATCAGAAGCGCTAATCCTTGGGTGGGTCTGAAGCCGGCCAGCTAAGACCAAGTCATCTCGTGCCTCAGTTTCCCAGCATTCAATCATTTATTGACAACAAGTGTTTACTGAGTCCCTCCTATGAGCCGGGGCGGGGAGTAGGGGGGAGCGCATGTCTGGGCACCCATGACAGAGCAGTGTGCAAATCAGTAGGCCCTGCCCTCATGGAGGTCACACTCCTCCATGAATGGGAAAAGAAGGACAAGAGGCAAAAAAAAAAAAAAAAAAAAAAAAAAAAAATTTAAAAACTAAAACAGAAACAAAGAAGATCATTATAGAGTAAATGCGGAAGGCTACGAAAGAAATAAAAACACTGAATGCAAGAGTAAGTTAGGGAGGCCTCCTTCAACAAGGGCATCAGGCCCTGTTTGAGCCCCTGACAATCAAGTTTGCAGCGTGATGCCTGAGGAGAATGAGGGGCGGCCACTGGCCACTCATAGAGAAGGGGGAAGGGCCTTCCAGGCTGAGGGAACACTCTAGCTGCAGTCAGGGAACCCGCAGGGAGTCAGACTATGAGGGGCCTTGAGGCATCCTCAGTGACTGAATGGATCCTTTGAGGGAAAACCACTAAAGGGGAGGGGCAGGTTCCCACTGCTATTTTCAAAGGATTATGTGGACAGTTGATTGTAGGCTGTGCGAGACTCTCAGCCTGATGCTGGAGCCTAATGCTGTAAAGAAAGGAAGAAAAAACACGTAATAACAAGATCAGTAACATCCATCGCATATTTGTTACCTGCCAGGCAGTATTTTAATGCGCTTCACAAAGCATTTGAATTAATTCATCTAATCCTCACAACAGCCCTATGAAGGAGAAACTGTAGAGTTTTCCCATTTTACAGCTAGAAAAACAGAGGCCCGGAAAGGCTGTTATTTGGCCAGAAGCTCACATTCAAAGTCAGGTTTGCCTGACTTAGAAACTGCTTCTGACTACCTCCCCAGAGCCCTACTTGTCCTGACAGTGGGGTCAGTGAGCCACATTCTGTACTAGGGTCTGGAGAACCAAGGGTGAAGAAGACACAGCTCTGCCCTCAAGGAGCAACCAGGCCCCCAGTATGAGTAAGTCCGGGCTGCACAGGGTTTGTGGACCCCCGTTCCCTGGCACTGATTCTGGGGCCAGCCTCATCTACTTCTGGACACTCTAAATCAAACTTCTCATTTAGGACCCGGGATAAACCAAGAGGTAATTCAGGGACACAACCTTGCAGAACATGAGGGGCAAGGTTCAGACTTCCTTGGGTATCTGCCTTTCTCCGCTCACCTTTGAGCCTGACCCGGCAGCCCTGGGTCCCCACAACCGTGCATTAGAGAAACCCAGTGCTCGTGCAGGGTCTCTGTATACTCCAAGCTCTGTCATCCATCCTCCCAGCCGGGATGGCAGGCAAGCATCATCTCTACCTCAGCAGATCTCTAGCACAGGACCCGCTATTGTCTTCCCAACTTGAGAAGCAGCCTTTTGGGAGCTAGTCTCCTGCTTAATTTTAGCCTGCTATGTGCAGCTTTGGGTAGATAACTGAACTGAACTGTTTGGGGGAATGGGGGGGGGTGCTGGGCAGAGTTCCACCGCCCGTGGGGAGGGCATCATGACATTCTGAAGAAGCGGCAATTTTCCTAACAATCTCCCCAAACCCTCGCCTTGTTGATCAGTTTGTTCTCTGAAACCCATACACAACCGCCTCTTCGGGCAACATGTTATTAAAGCCCCATTATCCAGGCGAGACAGACCTGGGAGAGAACTGATTACCATGCCCCGGCCTTCTGCCTGACAAATCAGTCCCAGCCTTCCCCCGACACACACCCCCGCACAGTGGGAGCAGGGGTGAATCACAGCCTATTCAACATCACTCACAGGCGCTTTTCCTCTGTTCCTTCATTAGGAGCACTTCTTATGCTAGGCTGGCCTATTGACTCAACTTTTCAGTCCCTTCCAATACAAGCCAAGAGTCAAATGCCACAAGACAGCCTGGGCTGGAGAAGTCAGAAAGAGGATTTGCATGAAATCAAGGGTTTGTGATGATCTTTGCAGGTAGGAAGGAAGATGGGCTTTTTCAGTGAGGTCAATAAGCACCTGAATTATTAGCTGCATTCAGCCCTGTGTGGCAGCACTGGAGGGGTTTGTGTGATGCCGGGTAAGGCCAGGCCAGCAGAGCACACATGCCTTTTACAGCCTTGCAGCATTCTGTCACCTAGCTGGGGTTGCTTTAGACTGGGACCTCCACAAGGACAGAAGCAAGGTCTGGGGTACACTGCCTGGCACACAGAGTTCTGTGGATATCTGGCAAATAAATGAACAAAAATAACAGCTACCATCTTTTGGACTTTCATTATGTATGTTACATAAGGACGTTCGGTCAATCTTCATGGCAACTTAGTAATAGAGCACCTCTATGCCCTTTCATAGATGAGCAAAGTGAGACCCAAAGAGGTTTTGTAACATGCCCGGACTCACACAGCCAGTACCTGGTGGAGCTGGCATTTGAACCCAGCCACGCACCTCTGCTCTTACTTACTACCCCTCCAGCTATGTCTGTGAAGCTTCTTGTGATGGACACAGTTGAAGGAATCTGTGACAAACTCGGTAGACAGGCAGAGTGGTTTGGAAGAGGATGTGGAACCGATGACCACTATCTCTGGGAGTAAGGAACCTCACATTTAGCCTTGAGACCAGCTGGTTGACACTAGGGGCTTTGTGTGAGACAAGTGGCTTCACGGCGATTATCAGCTAAGCCAGTTCCAAGACCCTATCTTCCTGAAAGACAGCCCCCAACCTCCACAGTGACTGGCCTTCTGCCCCATGCCCTGGGTCCCCTAGCTCCTGAAAATTGTGGCTAGTAATTAATACATAACTCAGAGAGCATCACAACCTCATGAAACACTGAGGCCAGCTTCCGTGCCCACGCTCTTGACACTTGTAATATACTACTGGCTCCTTTCCAAGGCCAGCCTTCTGAGAATATATTATGGTAGGTTTCCAAGGTCAAAGTAACACAGCCTTTTCCCACTCGGGGCAATGAGGACACGTTTCATTTATTTCCTGCCACATATTAAACCAGAAGATGCCACTAGCATAGCATTTCAAGTTAACTGTGAAGCTCTACTTACCATAAAAAGCATCAAGTTTTCATAGAAGTTTCTTTCCCCCCCTTTTGCTTCCTGCTAGGATGTCTGCCGTTTTCCTGTTGATTTATAAGATCTCTTTATATAAGAAAGACATCCAGTGTCTGTCACTGTATTGCAGATAAAATTTCTTTTCTCACTTAGTCTTTTACATTTCATTGTTCGTTATTATGCCTTTGTTGTATACATGTAAAGTTTTACGGGGTCAAATCTCTCCATCTTTCCCTATCTTCTGAAATGTCTCCCAGCCCAAGATTATATAAATAACAGTATTTTATTCTTTTTTTTTATTTTGTCATTTTTTAACATTGACCTCGTCGAATGCATTCAGAATTTACTTATATGGCTTGAGCTATGGGTAAAATACTGTACTGACTACCGTTTAGCTAATTGCACATAATTCAGCCCCTAAGGTCCCTCCTGAGAAACAAAATTAATCTATTCAGTTAATCCAGTTCATGTCAAGAAGGGTAAGTACACAAGAAAGACCCAACAGATACCAACGATGAATCTAGCCATTTTGGATTATTCATGCTGATGGACCCAGCTTTTCCTAAAAGGAGGTCTTTGCTATGACAACCCATTTTTCCCCATAATAGGGGGACACAGGGCTAGGGACACTCCCTAAAGAGTTTATGAGAGATTGTTAAAAACGTATACTTTGGCTAAGACCCCTTCCTGCCCAGTCAGGTGCATATGTTAATGCGCTGGAGGGGGTCACTTTCATGCTGGGGTCATAGCCAAATTCCGATGCAGAGACTAATCTTTAAAATATAGAAATGAAACACGTATGAAGATTGTCTGGAAGCCAGATAACCAAAAGGATCAGCAGTCCAAGGGGGCAGGAGTAGAATCTGATGGAGGAGGAGCTGAGCCACGAATTGGATTTAGGGATCTGTAAATATTCTTTTACTAGAACACATACCGCTTAGCGGGCTAGCTCTGCCTCCTTCAGATTATTCTGTTACATAGAATGCCTAAGCGAAGTCATCAAGGATAAATCAGAGCTTAGTGGCAAAATTCATAGCAAGAAGCAAATGAGAAAAAAAAAATACATGCTGAATCTAGGCCAGTTTCCCTAATCAAAATTCAGAAGACTTTCCCTGAATGTTCTATAATTGCCTGCTTCATTTGTGTCAGCCAAAGGTTTGCGGGGTTTTCCGAGGTAAGCAATGGAAGATGAATTTCTGTAAAGCATCTCCCAGTTGCATATGTTATCCGTTTCGTAGGACGTTCATGGTAAGTGCACAAATCCTGGACCAATGCCTGCCTGCCCAGTCCCTTGCTGAGATAGTGTGCCCTCCGGTTTTCTGCTGATCCGATTAGGAAGGGAACAACTGTCAGAGAGATCACATTCTGCCGTCTCCTTCCAGTTTGGGATTTGGGGCTCATCCACGGGTTCTCTGCCACTGTTTCCTTCCACTAGGGTGATAGCCAAAAGCTTACCTCTTAATCGAAGGCAATACCTGCATGGAATCATGCCCACACACTGAGTGCCATCTTTTCCACACAAAATGGATGCTTTATCTCACAGGAAGAATAACATCTTTCTCATAATAGCATCAGGAGCTGGGGCTCTAAAAGAATGGCCTGATACCCAGTCATTACTTCCAAACCCCTCACTAAATTCCTTCCTATTAAAAGTAAAATGAATTAAATATTCCAACCTCACAGTTTTCAAAGAAGCCAGAAACAAGTGATGACAACAAAAACCCACTTCAATTTTCAGTTTTCAGACTCGGGGATGCATAGGGAATGAGTCAAACAGCTGGCTAGACGCACACATACACGTACGCCCACACGTACTCACACACGGGAGAGCTGAAAATTCATGCGAGTCAGAATTGGATTTTTAGCCCAAGGGACAAACACTAGTATTTTTGTACATCTTGTCAAATAAATACCAGTCCTTAAGAAACGCTGATATTTTTTTGAGATCTAGCTAATCCTGGCCACTGTGGGTGAGTGTTGAAAACCTGATATGTTAAAGAGAAAAAAAGTGCTTTCTCATCATGTACCTCAAAACTAGATGCACATCAGAAGAACTGCCTATAACCCTTCGGATGTTACCAGATGCACGGGTGTGTTCTAAACCACCCAACCCAAACCCAGCTTTCTCATTGGATTCTACATTGTAAACCTCACGCGGGGACCTAGCCACGAAGTATAGACCGTGAAACATGCTTGGATCTGACTGTAAACACTAGGGTATTCTCATAAGTTCATAGTCTCTAAAGAGTCAAAGATCAGTGTCCTAAAAGCCAGATCTTCCCCGCAGTGCCCTCAAAACACATGGAATGTCAACCCTGAGTGAGCTGTAGGGTGAGGCTTAGACAGTTGCCTGGTAAATGTGAATAATACGGACACACCAAACTCCCTATTCTCGTAACTCAACTCCAGTTGAGAGGATGTGAGCTATGTGGCTGGCCTCACTATCCAGAGCCAGGGGGTGGGAAAACGTGGTAGTTAGAAGTACATGCTTTTGGAGACCTCAGATGTGTGTGGGTCTGCACCCCACCTTCCGGTAGGTCGCCACTGAGAAAGGGTAAGGTTCTGAGTGCCCGTGCTTCCATATGTAAATGGAGGTAGTAAGATGATCACGAGGCTTAAGTGAGCTGCTCTGTGACCAGTGCCAGGAACCGATGATGCTGCCTCTAACAGTGGACACCATCCTTTCCCCCCCTTCACGTGGGGCTGGGAGGTCTGAGAAGAGACACTCAAGAGGAGATTTTAGGAAGAATGTGCTTTCTGAGGCTGATAGAGTATAAGAACAAACATGTGCCCTGGTGTTGAATTTTAAATGTTTATTTTTTTAATTTTTAAAAATTAATTTTAAATATTTAAATGTTTAATTAGGGGCCCCTGGGTGACTCAGTCGGTAAGGCATCCGACTTCAGCTCAGGTCATGATCTCACGGTTTGTGAGTTCCAGCCCGTGTCGGGCTCTGTGCTGACAGCTCAGAGCCTGGAGCCTGCTTCGGATTCTGTGTCTCCCCCTCTCTCTGCCCCTCCCCTGCTCATGCTCTGTCTGCCTCTGTCTCTCAATAATAAATAAATGTTAAAAAAATTTTTTAAAATAACTTTAAAAAAATGTTTAATTACTTGCAAGATTAAAACAATACCATAGCCCAGAGTCCCAAGAGATGGACTGAATGGAAAAGAAAGAGACTGCCCTTTATAATATTTTTGTCAAAGTCTTCTTAGAAATCTGAACCTGCTATTATTTCAGAAGACCTGTCTCCACCAGCCAGCCCAGCCCCACTCCGGGATAACCACCAAAGTCTGGGTGACGGGAACTTTTGTGCAAAGAGTGTTAGCAGATGCAGAACTGCCTGAAGAGACTGTCTTTCATTACAGGGTTGAAGAAAGTTTTAAAACCTTATTTTGGTCCATCTTTGGCTTGTCTGAAGTCATCTCGGTGGTGCTGAAATACGACCACAAATTCATCGAGAACATCGGCTACGTTCTTTACGGCGTTTATAACGTCACCATGGTGGTCGTGCTGCTCAATATGCTAATAGCCATGATCAACAACTCGTATCAGGAAATTGAGGTAAGACCAGCTAAGTGAAACTGTTCTCTACCCTTTGGTTTAATTTGCGTGGCTGTTTGCCGCAGTGAGGGTAATGATATTAGAAGCCCGTGAGTTATTACATGTGAAGCTGGAACAGCAAATGACCAGCATTCTTCCCACGGGGCTCCAAGGAGCTCTTTCGATCAACCTGCCACGTGGCAGGGTGGCCACCACACATAAAGTGGCCCAACAAGGGCGGGAAGAATCAGGGTCTTGAAGCTTCCCTCTTTCACGTGTCCCCTCAGGACAGCATGCAGGAGGCCCATGGCAAACTGGAATGACTGTATCTTTTAGCCAACACTCCCTCTGCCTCTCACATATTATTTATTAAATGCCTACTGTATGAAATGCCTGTGCTTAGGTACTGGTGACACACAGACAACTAAGACAGTCCCTGCCCTCTAAGAACTCTGTCCTTTGAGAAAACCAGATATGTCAGTCAACAAAGTGCAGTGTCCTGGGCCCCGCACACCCAGAGAAGTCTTACCAGGGGCACGAGATCGGCAGCAGAAAAGCTTCCAGAGATGATGCGTGAAGGCCATTCGAGGACTAATACAGTTTTTCCAGATAGCTAAGGGAGTGCAGAGAATGTATCAGAGGAGGCGGTTTATCAAAATCTAAAAGGCACACACCGTAAGCTAGTGATTGCTGCCTTTTGGGGAAGAGCAAGAAGTTAAAAACAAACAAATGAGCATTAACAGGAATCTAGAGAAGTGGATTATGATGCATCTGAACAGCAGGATGCTGTGTGGCTTGTAGAAAGAACGAAAATGATCTCCCTGTATAGACGGATGGGGAAAGACCTGCAAATTATAGCACTAAGTAAAAAAAAAATCAAGTTGCAGGACAATGTTTGTAGTGCGCTTTCACTGTGTGAGAAAGGAAGAAAAGGGCATCCGTGCTCATTTGTAATTGGGTAAGCATTTGAAAAAGAAGCCTGTAAAGGTACCCAGACCAAGCATAGCGGGGGATGCCTGCTGAGAGGCGGTAGCTGGGGGGCAGGAATCTTATTATTGTTTTACTTACTATAACATAAAATAAATAAGCTAAAAATTAATGAAACACACTAACCTCTTTTGAATTGACTCAACAATTCCAGTTCGAGGAATAGATCCACGCAGAAATACGATTTTAATAGATGTTCACTGGAGGGAAAACGTGGACATAGCCCATCAACATCAGAGCGTTTCAATAACCTCTGATACAGGGGTGCCTGGGTGGCGCAGTCGGTTAAGCGTCCGACTTCAGCCAGGTCACGATCTCGCGGTCCGTGAGTTCGAGCCCCGCGTCAGGCTCTGGGCTGATGGCTCGGAGCCTGGAGCCTGTTTCCGATTCTGTGTCTCCCTCTCTCTCTGCCCCTCCCCCGTTCATGCTCTGTCTCTCTCTGTCCCAAAAATAAACGTTGAAAAAAAAAATAATAAATAAATAAATAAATAACCTCTGATACAGTATAGACTTCAGAACACTGTATATACAAGGAGAAAAACTTGTTTGTGCTGACAAGACAAAATCTCTATGATATTGTTAAGTGGGGAAAAAGCGCAAGTTGTAGAAAAATACAGGTAGGAAAATCTTATCTACATAACAATACGAACGCATATAAAGAAAGAGAGGGCATCTCTGCCCCTCCTCTGCTCACGCTCTGTCTCTCTCTCAAAAATAAACATTAAAAAAAAAAAAAAAGAAAGAGAGAAAGAAAGAGCAGAGAAAGGTAGAGAAAAAGTAGCACACTCCTGACCCAGGGCATCCTCTGGGGGAAGGAAGAAAAGGAGAGAGATTGGAAGGGGACTGTCACATCTGCCTGATATATACCTGTGTACTCAAGCCTTGTATAAGACAAGTATTAGTGTATTTCTCCACACAGAAAATAATTAAAGACCTCCATGCATTCATTTGCTAGGCTGCCATAACAAAATACCACAGACTGAGGGGGTGAAACACAGAAACGATTTCTTCACAGTTCTAGAGGTTCAAAGTCCAAGAGCAAGATGTTGGCAGAGTTGGTTTTTTCCAAGGCCTCTCTCCTCAGCTTGCAGAGGGCTGCCTGCTCCTGGTGTTCTCAAAGGGCCGTTCCTGTCTGTGTAAGCATCCCTGGTAAGACACCAGTCATGTTAGATCAGGACCCGCCCTAGCAATGTCATTGAACCTTACTCACCTCTGTAAAAGCCCTGTCTCCAAGTCGAGGCACATTCTAAGGCACTGGGGTTAGGGCTTTAACATATGAATTTTAGCGGACGCATTTGGCTCATAACACCCCCCCACACACACACACACACACACAGTCCAAAACAGAGTATTCTGAACAGTAGGAACATGTGCCAAGGAGGGAAGGGTGAAACAATGTGGTATTTTGGGCCTACAGGAGGGCAGGCTGTGCAAGGAGAAGAAGGAAGAGGTAAGAGGAAGAGGTGAGCCAGCATGAACCCTAGTCTCTTCCCCACTCCCCCCGCTGCCACCCACGGGAAAATGCAGCACTGTATCCCTGGACAAACATCTTTTTTTAATGGTGTACATATTTGGTCTCTTACGTGGATGAGCTGTTGCTAACCAGCCCCCACCCTCACCCTTCTGGGCCTCAGTTTCCCCATATGTAAGAGAAACCACATGGCACCTAGAGAACGTGCAGACCTCTGTACCACTCACCCTGGGCATTGTACTCCATCCTAACAAGCACGCCATGCTTTGGTCCAAACAAATGTGGCACGTAAATCACTGTGGCTCAGTGTGGAGAGACGCCCACTAGTTGGGGGCGGGGTGGGCAGAGCCATGATGTCACGTGGGCTTGTCACGTCCAGTTACCCCAGCACCGCATTGCGTCACGGTTCACTGCAGCCCACACCTCCCCTCGGGGCTCTGCGCTTCTCCTCAGGGGAGAGCGCTTGTGCCCTCCCAGCCTGCCGGTGGTGTGTGGACAAGGACCCTGAGACATAGAACGAGGCCACTAGACGCTGCCCAGTGTTCATGGTCACGCTGAACTTTGATGAGGTATAAATTTGTGAATCCTTCCACAAGAACACTTATTTACTCGGTCAACAGATCTCAAACACCTACTCTCCAAATCCGCTGACCCGCCTGCCTCTACACCTGCCATGCCCCCACCTGCCCTCCTGTGACTGAGAGAGAGGCCTTCTCCATCCGAGCTGCCCTGCCTGCATGCCCTGGCTCCCTGCCCTCTCTCTTGCCTCCTCAGGGGCCACCAATGCACTCATCCCTGCTCCACGCATATCTTCGCCCTTCCTGTCAGCATTTAAATGAGACTCTGGATCATAAAATTAAAAAAAGTAACCAAAAAAATCCTCCCTCCATCCTGCTTTCCAGCTCTTTCTCTCCTGCTCTTTCCTGGCAGCTTTCTCAGAAAAGCTGTTTACACTCCTCATGCCTTCTCTACTCATTAACTCCCACTCTTCTCCACCCCCACCCAACGCACACCCGACTTGGTAGAGAACTATTCACCCCCTGGAGCCCAGCTCCAATACCAGCCATCAGGCAGCCTCCCCGACCCCGGGGCCGGTTCTGGAGCCCTACATGCAGCATCCCTTGCAGTTGAGCCGTTAGCACAACTCCAGGGGAAAGACCAGGGGATGAGTAGTTCAACATAATCATGTCATGGGCCAGAGCACGTAATCCACGACGGCACGGAAGGACTTCAACCCCAGTGCATACCTAGTCTATGCTGGCCACATAGCAGGTACTTGATACATGTCTGCTGAACGACTCAAGGCTGAACACTAGGCACTGTGTTAAGCTATGGGAATAAAAATAATACTTCCTGAGGGCGTGCTAATATCAGACACTAAGCGGTCCTCCTGTGTGACCTGAAGTAACTCTCACAATGACCTATGAGGTAAGCATTTTTATCCCCATTTTACAGATGAGGAAACGGAGGCCCAGAGCAGCCATGCCACCATGGCTGCAGAGCTAGGGAGGAACAGAGGCAGGGCTGGAACCCAGGCAGGCTCCAGACCCTTTGCTGTCGCCGCTATACCAACCTTCCTCTCAAGTCAGGTGTCCCTGTCACATCTCTCTGTCATATAGCAGAGGCCGGGAGCAAGCCCTGGCCTCACGAAACTTCCAGTCTAAAAGACTCCAATATGATGTGTCCCATAGACCAGGCCAGCTGCTGATGGGTTCTCAGCCAAAGCAAACAAAACGGCCAAGCCTGCAGGTGATAGCCTTAAGCATGTGGTACCTCCTGGCAGCCTCATGTGGGCCCCTGGTAGGCTCACCGTCCTGAGAAGCATAGCGAGCGTCTGTGCGGAGAGGAACCCACCCCTCACGGAGCACATATTCGATGTCAATCTCAGGGCTACGTGAGGGAGGCGGCATTATCTCCCTCTACTGACGGAGCTCTTGCTGAGGTCCTGCAGCTAGTATGGGCTTGTGGGCCCAGGCGCATGTGACTCCAAATTCCATGCCTCTTTCCTACTCTCAGACTGCCCCACTGGGACAGAGGCCCAAAGAGCCTGCCTATAAAATACAATAAAAAAATAAATAAATAAATAAAAACACCTGCTACCTCTTGGAGGGCCTACTCAGCATTCCGGGATTGACACCAAGTCAGAATCGATCTGGGGGTCTAAACTATCGCCACCACCAGACAGCACGGCCAGACTGCCTCCTGCTAACTCCAGTCAGGTCTGTTTCTCTTGAATTACATATGCAGAATCTCTCAACATCCTCTGTGGCAGCACTTTGACCGGTAAGCCATATGGTTTCTAATAAGTACACAGCGGTACAATACAACATGGGAGCTGTTCACCACCTGTGTCTGCTGAGTACTTGAAACGTGGCTGGTCCAAACTGACATGTGCTATAAGTACAAAATATACAATGATTGCAAAGACTCAATATGAAATAAAAATGTGCACTACCTCAGTAAGAATTTTTATAATGATTACCTGCTGAAGGGGTTACATTTTGGATCTGCTAGATCAAATAAAATGTATTGCTGAAATTAATTTCACCTGTTCCATTTTACTTTTTATAATGTGCCTACTAGAAAATTTAAATTTAATTAGGTGGTTCACCTTCATGGCTCAGTATTATATTTCCACTGGGCAGCAATGCTCCAAAATATTAACACCTTGATGCTGTGGTGGACTGTGAATCCAGCAGAGCTCTAAATGTTAATGGATAATGAGATTAATTGGCAGTGAGAAAAGTTCTCTGGTTAGTGGCAAGTTGGAGAATGTTTGTGAAAATTCCCAGTGGAGAGTCAAGGAGGTATGAAGAGGCTGAGGTTTTCAGCACTAAGTCCTGAGGAGTTAGGCAGAGATTGTTAGGAATAACTAATTTCACATGGTTTTAGCAAGAGCAAATGCCCCATCTTGCATCTTTGTAAAGAAGGAGAACATCCACAGATATATCAGTCAGAGTCCTGTTTAGAAATCTGCCGTCACCAGTTCATGAGATCAAGCCCCACATTGGGCTCTGTGCTGACAGTGGGGAGCCTGCTTGGGATTCTCTCCCTCTGCCTCAAAATAAATAAACTTGAAAGAGAGAAACAGAAAGGAAATGAAGGGAAGAAGAAAAGGAATAAAGAGAGAGAGAGAGAGAAAGAGAGAGAAAGAAGAGAGAAAGAGAAGGGAAGAAGGAAAGAAGAAAGGAATCTGCTGTCACAATGTCATAAGAGACAGATTCTCTCCCTCTGTCTCAAAATAAATAAACTTGAAAGAGAGAAACAGAAAGGAAAGGAAGGGAAGAAGAAAAGGAATAAAAAAGAAAGAGAAAGAGAGAGAAAGAAGAGAGAAAGAGAAAGAAAGGGAAGAAGGAAAGGAAGAAAGGAATCTGCTGTCATAATGCGTAGACTGCATCCCCACTCATCACACTGAACTCTGATGTGAAATCGTGCCCTTTGATGTTGTGTCGTTTCCCTCGTCCCACAGGAGGACGCAGATGTGGAGTGGAAATTTGCCAGGGCAAAGCTCTGGCTGTCTTACTTTGATGAAGGAAGAACTCTACCTGCTCCTTTCAATCTTGTGCCAAGTCCTAAATCATTTTATTATCTCATAATGAGAATCAAGATGTGCCTCATAAAACTCTGCAAATCTAAGGCCAAAAGCTGTGAAAATGACCTTGAAATGGGCATGCTGAATTCCAAATTCAGGGTAGGTAGCGCGGGGTTTATGGGGCAAGAGAAGGTCGCAGGAGGGGGAGGCGGAAGGTGTGTGTGCTTGATCGGCGCAGGTGCCCCTGAGATGAGGGAAGTCAGAGAGGGGCCCGCGCTGTTCAGAACAGGCTGGCACAGCAGCACAGAGAATGCCCGTGGCAGCTGCCCTTCTCCCCACAGCGCCCTGCAGATGTGCCCCGCAGGGGCTGAGCAAGCTGCCTTGCTGAGCCGTGCCCCCCACAGAGGGAGCGCCTTAGAGGGTCCCAGGGAGCAACAGCTCTTCCCAGAAATGGGAAGAGAATGATCCCTGGAAGAAAGCTTCCCTGCCATTATCTCCCCCTCCTGGAGACTCTCAATGTTTATGAGCATATTAAAATCTCTGAGAAATCCCCGAGCAAAGACACCCCCTGCGGCTTTAACTCACTGCTTCCCAAAGTTGACCAAACTATATTCCGTAAGCTGTTGTCATCCTACAGAACTCAAGTCCCAAGAACAGTGTTCCAGGCAACCTAGTAGCAGTGGGCATATCAGCTTCTTTTTAGACACAGCCTCATATATGTGTGTCATATGTGTTATTTGAACATATGTGTGTATGTATTATTTATTATGTATTTGTTCTTTCTTCCCACCCCCCACCCCCCAGAAGACTCGCTACCAGGCTGGCACAAGGAATTCTGAAAACCTAACAGCAAATAACAGTTTCAGCAAGCCCACCAGATACCAGGTAACCACACCTCTCCCAGGTACGGGGAGAAGTGGACTCCATCCAGACATGGATTTAGCGACATGGCTGTCAGCCCCCCAGAACACAGCTTCATTTCTCCCTTCATTCAGCAAATATGCATTTGAGTGGCAGCTCCATGAGAGGCACTGCACTACTCACTGGGGACGAGGACAAGGCTCCTATCATAGCGGCACTTCCAGCCCAGTGAGGGATAGACACAAGGAACAAGCAAACACACAAGTAAATATGTAACTTCAATTTGATAAAAGTAGAAAGAAGAAAACAATCTGGTGCGAAAACAGAGGGGAAAAAAAGGGAGCCCCTGCTTTGGTGTAGTTATCAGAGGAGGCATCTTCAAGGACAGGACACTTAGCTAAGACCTCATAGTTAAGGAGGCAGGCATGTGGGGCCTCCCAAGCACAGGAAAGGCATCAGCAAAAGCCAGAGGGGGAGACGCAGGTGCCTGGGTGGCTCAGACGGTTAAGCGTCCAATGCTTGCTTTCAGCTCAGTTCGTGATCTCACGATTCATGGGTTCGAGCCCTGCATTGGGCTCTGTGCTTGCAGCACAGAGCCTGGAATTCTCTCTCTCCTCCTTTTTCTGCCCCTCTCCCACTTGCTCTCTCTCTCTTGAAATAAACAAAAATAAACTTAAAAAAAAAAAAAAAAAGCCAGAGGAGAGAAGCTTGGCAAGTCCAGAGCAGCTGGAGCTCAGCAGGCAGGGGCCAGTCATCCAGGTGCAAGGGAGGGGGGCTTGGACTGGCTGTGAGTAGGGTGATGGAGGAAAGTAGACAGATTCAGTCTATGTTCCGGACATATAGGCAATGGGACCTGAAGCGTATCTGCAGGGATGGGGGGTATCCCGCGTGACTCCCAGCCATCTGTCTTAAGCAACCAGGTGGACACAGGGGTCACCTGACCTAAGACCACCAGCCTGCCCAAGTCTGTTCTCATACATAAACCTTAGAAGACTTTGTATGCTTGCAACCCTTTGCACTGCTTTTGGAAATTAACGCCACATCTCTGTATCTGTTTGAATCAGCCCATGAGCCAGTGATAAATGCTAACTACAGGTTATTGATTATAAAAGTACAGGCCATTCTTTTCCTGTCTTCCCCTTCTCAGAGATCAGCAGTTTTATCCATGCTGATCAGTTCTGATCAGAGGTAAATTTGAAGCTGTCCTGAGTATTCCCGGGGCCGAGGAGCTATGTCCCTGGCCCACCATCCCAGAGGGAGCAATTAGACTTCGACATAGCATCTTCCAGCCACAGATCTCTAATTGTATCTCCACCCATATTTCAGAGCCAGCTGTGCAGGTAGGAGGATTTAAGGGCACAATTAAGGAATGGTTCATCCTTCAAAGTACTTACAGTTTTATGAGATGACATGGGCTAAAAACTGGAAATGGGCAAATCTTGTATTTAATCATGTACAAAATTGGGCCTGACCAGTTTGATCTTCTTTGAGTTATTTTACAGGACCAACCCTTTGGTCAGTGGAAGGATTTTTATTTCCCAGCTTCTCAGAGAAAAGTATAGATTATCTGTGCCCCAAAAGAGATAGAAAACCCTAATGGGTTAGGGTCAAATCTCTGATGGGTTTCGGGCAGAATCAGCTGCAGAGATAAAGGAAGACTGATTACCTGGTGAAACGTCCTGTACCCAGAATGAATCCTTTATGAGCAAGACTGTTTTCAAAAGCAGCCTCAGAGAGATCTCGTTCCCATCTTCCCTCATCACTGGTTGAGTCCCTGCTGCTTTCAATGTCCCCAAGAGCTTCCTGCTCGGGATTACAAAGATTGGTGGTATTCAGCTTTGGGCTACTGATGACCCTGGACAGCTTGCTCATCCTGTATTTTGTGAATCCACCAAGAAAAGCCCGGGGCTACTTATTCAAACAGTTTTCACAGAAAAGAAGAAAGGAAAACCAGGGCCAGTGAGCATCAGAGGGACGGGGCTGGGAGGCAAGTAAAGGGAAACAGAGAGCACTTTGTATTTGCACATGCACCCTTTGCTCAGCCCTGCAAGGTGCAGTCGGGTCACCTTCCTGAGCCATCATCTGCTCAGACAGGAGGAGTGAAGCAAGAGACAGCATGAAGGAGGGGCAGAGGCCAGACACTAGCCTGGGTGTAATCTCACCATATGCTGGTGAGAGAGGCAGTATCTCTAAACCCATTTATCAGATGAGACAACTAAGGCTCAGTGGTAAAGGTCCACAGCTGGGTGAACTATGTGACTCACAATGGCACCCCTCCGTTACTACATCACGCTTCCTAGGTGCCCAGGCCTTGCTGAGAACCTGTCCTGCCTGCCAGCAGCCATCTGTGGAGGGGTGAAGGGGAGGAGGCAAGGTAGAGGAGGAGGTTCTCGCATGAAAGATTGGGGCAAGGGTCTGACAAAGCCTCTTTTGTGTTCTTGGGCCCGTTGGTAGACTTCCAAGTTGCACTGCTTTCTTCCCAAAGCAACTGCCAAAGGTGCAGAGATCAGAAGGAGCCCAAGTACACTTCCTCTTTCTTACCGTCCCAGCCGCACCCAGAGCAGACACCTCACTGAGGACGTGTGCTGTCCGTGTCTTACACGGTCATGGTTCAGAGTCATTCTCTAGCATTCCCAATAAGACAAAAGCCCCGTCGTTCATACACGTGGGGTTTTTAAACCATTGCCTTTGTGTCTCTTCAGCAGATCCGCTTGAGTGTTCAAACTTAGTCCTTGAGGTGTTTCCGTTAAGCGTGTCAATCCTTCAACTTCTGGGGGTTTCTCTGTTGTAGGGAAGGCAGAGGCTCGCTGTGCTGTAACTTAGGCATCCAGGCTTCTGATTGCTAGACTAGTCCCTTGCTTTTGCAATGTGTCGTTTTGGTTTTTCTCCCATCTGGGCTCCTATGGAACTAAACAGTGACACAAAACCAAGATACCGGCGAGGGGGTCAGAGTGTGCTTCCTGTCAAAGTGACTCTGTGACCCGTAACACCATCCAGGGTGTCTGTTTGCTGGGGCGTGTGCAGACACAGACACTCACACTCTGAGAGGTACATTTCCATCACGGGCAAAGCAAACAAGCCGCATCCCAAATGAACCGCAGAATCCAGGCGTAGTCTGTAAGTCAAGCAAACCCCAGGGTTTGTGATGCAAGCCCTTCCCCAAACCAGTGGGGACTCCTCTTTTCCATATTCTGGGTCCTTTTCTAGATCCCGCTTTAATAACTGACATGTCCTAGGATCCATTTTGCCCCTCTCTTCCAAGCGTCCCTCGATTTCTCTTTTCCTGAGTGGCACCACTACTTCCTTCTGGATTCTGCTTCATGTACCATCTTCGACGTACCGTATATGTGCCCTTCGTTTACATCTTTAACTGCCCTGGCCGTGCTGTGCAGAGACATGTCTCTTCTGCAGAAAGGCTTTCTGTTTCCCCAGCACCGGCAGCATGGAGAGGCCATTTGGGCCCCAGGAATGTGGGGGGCGGGGGGCGGAGAATTGTGTGGCTCCTTCCCTGGATGTGGGTCTCAGTGTCATAACCCTTCTGACCTACTGTCCATCTCCTTCGCATCCCCTCAAGTGTCATGGCACTACATATACTCATCCCCAGCACTTGCTAAGGGCAGGAGGGCAAGGTGGGCAGAGTCATCACTGACCGGGATTCATTAACTTGGGCAAAGTTTATTATCTTCTTGAAGTGAAAGAACTCTGTGAAAGAGAGCAAGGAGACATCTCAAAACCCACAGCAAAGGAACATTCCTTTTCCCCCTACACAGTGAAGGAGGGGAGACTTTTAGTGTCCACCTTCCCTGAAAACAGATCTCCTCTGTAGCATCCACGTTACATAGATGGGCACCTTCTAACCACTTTGGCGTTTCTGGGGATAAGCCTGGCATGTCATTCCTGCATACCCCAGGCTGTCCAACAGGCACACCCCAAAGGGGAAACCAGGTGCTTATCAGGACACAGGGTCTAAGCAGTTGCTCAGCAGGTCATACTGTTCTCCTTTTGGGTACCTGTCACTCCTGAGTGTGCAGTGGGGGTGGGAAGAAGGTTAAAGGGTCCCTGCCTGTCTGCAATGTTCGAGAGATTCTGCTTCCATATTAAGCCTCTGTAATCCTGATGCGTGGTGAGAGGCTTAATAACAAGCATTTGCTTCTCTCCCCTTGGAGCCACAGATGTGCAAACCTTAGGTCATTATGCAGGCCAGCGATCAACAGTGGGCCATGAGCATTCATGACAATGACATACCGATGACCTTCTTCCCCAAGGGCAGCAATATTTTTCATTCAAATATCCCAAGGGGTAACAACTGAACGAAGCCATCAGTCCTCCAAAATCTAGCTGAGGCTTCCTCCTGCCTAGAACACTGTTGTTTTAAAGATCAAATGGGTACCTCAAAGCAGCCCAAACCCCCACCGACCAGTGGGAGCCAGTTTCCTGCATCTCATCCCCCAAAGCATCATGCACGTAACCTTTTCCTGAAGGGTAGAAGAAGGCCCAGCTTTGGTTTCCATTTTGGTTGAATCTCGCTTCTGGGCTGTATGACCCAGGAGAAGTCCCCTGGCTCCACAAGCCTTGGTGTCCTCATCTATGAATGGAGACAATCTCTCCGATCCCACTGGGTTTCTGGGAGGATTCAGCAGGGCCATTTTGTCAAGGAGGCTAAGGGGACTCCTGGTCTGTAGGAGATACTCACTACGTCTGTTTCTTTGTTTCTTTTTCACCCCTTCCTTCTCCCCTCCTCCCAGAGGGCCACTCCACAGTGAAGGGGCTTGTGAGCAGTGTCTCACCTACTGAAAGCAAATGGAGTTGGAGGGGCACGTTGTGTATTAATAATAAACATACCATGGAATCTTTTCAGCTAATGGGTTGAGTTGTGCTGTACTAAAACACAGCGTGCACCCTAAGCCAGGAAGACGGTCATCACTGCCATGGCCGTGAAAAGACTCCACTCAGCACATCATGAGAAAGAGACTCTCCACCTCCAGTCTCGGGCTTAACGCTTTTTCCCTCTTATGTATAAAACTTCTTCAATTGATGAATCCAGAAACCAAAGAACCCTTAATTCTTGAGGTTTTCCTTAAAATAGAAACAAACTTTAACTAGATCCCCTGGCCCTGCCTCAGCCTGAAAATTTGCAGAAAACTTCTGAATTCTGTATTCAGTATGAATTTTACACACTTGGGTATCTGCTTTTTGGGGTTTTGTGCTTTTTCCCACGAGGACCGGCTCGGGATAAAGATGGTTTTGTTTTGGCTTTACGATTCCAAGTGAAAAGAACCTTACTGAGTCCCAGAAAAGGCATAGATATTCTTAATAACTTGGGCAACCTGCCTTACTGACTAGGAGAATGTCAAGGAGAAATCTAGCCTAGCAGCCTGACCACTAGCATGGCAAGACCCAGGGCTCTCTGACAGAGGGCAGCATGAAGGCAACTTGCTCATTCTCTGTTCGGCAAGAAATAAGGTCACTACTCAAACCGCAGAGTCAAGTGGACCACCAGCCCGAGGGCTGAGGACAGGCAACACTGGCCTACAGGTGTCTCAGGGAGAGAACTTAGCAACCTGCCTGATGACACACAGCACAGCTAGGGACAGAATTCAGGTCCCTTCCATCTAGAAAAACACTGCCTCTCTCCCCTGAGTCCTCAGGTCTGAGCAGGTGAGCTAGTCACAGGCACAGATGAGCCAGGAACAGGGACTCCCTCCATCTCTGCCAGCTGCTCAGTTCGTGCAAGATTCAGAAGTGTCAGCTACCAGAGTATTTCTAAATCCTGCGATCTCCCAGGAAGCCTCCAACGACTAGCTGGCAAAATCCAAAGTTCACCTCCTGGAGTCTTTCTCACACTTGGCTCTATTCTGGGTGTCTCTTGAGTGTTTACTCATACCTCCTCATTTGCTTAAAGAACCAATATCTGCATAATGCATGACAGCTGAGGGCGCAAACCGTCTCCCCCAGCATGACCAGCGGCCCAGCGTCAGGCATGTGGCATCTCAGGAAGTGGTGTTTTGGCAAAACCTCCCGAGGCCCGGCTGTGTCTGTTTCTGCCTCTGGTAGGAATTTTCCAAGGTGCAGTGGACTTGTCCAACCTGGTCCTGACTCTAAGCCCTGAGGAGAGGACATGACTGGCTAAGGTCACAAAGAAGATGAGGGTAGGGTTGGGCTTAGGACCCTCAAGCAGCACCTATGCATTTTAGATGGCGCTCCCTCCCCCTCCCCCTCCCATTCTCCCTCTCCGTCTCTCTCTCTCTCTCCTTGGCTTGGCCTGCCACCACTAAGTGTCCTGTTCTTACACCCCAGGGACAGGATCATGCTATGGGGAGAGGTTAAACAGAGTCAAGCCTGGGTTCCACCAACAGGCAAGGCACCCTCAGAAGAGAGACACCAGGTGCCGGAGGACTCCCGGCCACGGACCGGGCACTCTGCAGAAAAGAGGAGCCACAAATACACCAGGCAGGCTGCTTCTGTCCTTGGCCAGGCTTGTGTGACCCTTTCCTTGTGTTCACATTTCAGAAAATCATGAAACGGCTCATTAAAAGATACGTCCTGAAGGCCCAGGTGGATAGAGAAAACGACGAAGTCAATGAAGGTAAGCGAATGGATTGGTTTCCTACAGGCTGTCAGTGGGACGTGGCCTCACCAAGCTAAAGTCAAGGTGTCATCTGTAGGGCTTTGTGCTTGTCTGGAGGCCCTGGCGAGGCCTTGCTGGTTCGGGTGTGGGCAGAAGGAGTTTCCAGGCAGCCGTGGGGCGGAGGCCTCTGTTCCCTGGCTGCTGCTGGCTGAGGCCACGCCCGACTGCATACAGACGCCTCATCTCAGAACCAGCCCCCCGGGCACTGAGCCCTTCTCCAGCTGCCATGTTCCTTCCGCTTCTGTCATCCTGCCTCTTAACCCTCTCTTCTGTCTTCCCCTTCCACTTTTAAAGACTCACAATTAGACTGGATAATCCAAAATAATCTCCCTATGTAAAGTTGGGTGATGAGTAACCTTAATTACACTTGTGACCCCGGCTCCCTTTTGCCATATAAAGTTATCACACATAGTCCGGACACCAGGGATTAGGACCTGGCCACCTTTTGTGGGGGAGGGGGTTGGTAATAATTCTGCCTCCCACCTCGAGTCCCATGAGTTCCAAAATGGCCCAGAATTCCTCGTTCTGTGAGTGCACATACAGAGAGCTGCTAGCGGCCTCCCCTCCACTTTCAGAACCTGCCACTACCCTGTCTCACTTCCAGGCTCTCAGAATCTGAGAGCTCAAAGTATCCCCCAACTCAGAATCACTTGTTAACACTGCAGATCCCAGAACCCACCCAGGCCTAATGCATGGGCATCTCTGGTGGGGGGTGGGGGGGGGGGAGGGGAAAGGGGGGGCACTTGCAGGGCGGGGGGGGTTGCATTTTGATAAAAGCAGCAGGTCATTCTGATGCACACTGAAGTTTGCAGACTACATCATATTCACTGTTTGGGTTATTTTCCAGTCCATTTAATGCAGTTACTTTTAAATGAAAAGCAAACTACCTTAAACCAGGTAATTAATCTTCATGAGACACACAGGACAGATCTGCTCCCTAGAAGCAGCCTCTTCCATGAACAAAGGCATGAAGTCTCGCCCTCCCTTGGGCCACGGGGGCTACCCAAAGAGCCTGGTCATGAAGTAACCCTCTGCTTCATCCTGAGGCCATCCAGCATGCAGCCTGAAGATCAACAGTGGCTGAACTCATTCCTGGGCTGACACTGCCTAGGGGCTGAGCGGGAGCCTATCCAGCCACCCCTACGTATGGGTCTGAAACGTAAAACGGCCAGCCTGGCAGCCAGCTGTGATTGACAGGAATGTAACTGATTATACAGGTTGGGGCTGCCAAACGTCAGGCCACTGGGGTTGTACCGTGCAGCTGGGGCTCCAGTAAAGCACCCAACATAAAGGAACTAGGGGACGTATGCATTTGTCAAAAGTGGCCAAACTGTACCTTTAAGATCTTTGCCTTTTCCGTATGCAACACGTGAGGAGAAAAGAGATAGGAATACCAGAAAAGAACATTTGAGCCCTCCTAACTACAAGAGTTCCACAGCCCAAGCCCAGGGGGGTTTTGGCCCACATGGTTCACTGTGGAAATGAGTGCAAGTTCCCACCTGGTGGTCCCTTGCAATGGAAGGAGGAGGAGGCCTCTGCCGGGTGGTACTGCCTGCATGGTGCGGGGGACCCTGTCCCTGCCCCTGTCCCTGCCCGGCTCCACGGCCACATGCACTGTGCTGAGCCATTCCCTTCACGCTGGGGAATTTCTCCTCTCTGCAGATAAAGACAGAACAAAATATGGAACATCGTGGAAACGACTGTCCCAGTGAAGGAGGGTGTTGCTCAGAGTCTTGAAATCTGCCTTTAATGGCTCCAAGACCAACATTCTAACAATCATGATGTGAAATAGGTGCCAGAATAGGAATTCACAACCTGACCTTGACTCCTCTGTCTACCTGAAACCCTTAACAAAGACCTTGACCAGGAATGGGAAGAAGAAGGTTTTAAATGGATGGACGTGTCCTTCAGTGGTAGGAGCTGGGTGTTACTTAGATCCAAACACAACCCCCATGCCCTCACCTCTGCCCTTAGTGGGCAGCCTGAAATTACACTGGAAAGATGCATGCCCCAAACTGATGTGGAAGGCGCCCCTTCAGCCTGCTCATGCTGACCAAAATCTCATCTGTCCTTGCAGGTGAACTGAAGGAAATCAAGCAAGATATCTCCAGCCTGCGCTATGAGCTTCTGGAAGAGAAATCTCAAGCTACCGGTGAGCTGGCAGACCTGATCCAACAGCTCAGTGAGAAATTTGGAAAGAATTTAAACAAAGACCACCTGCGGGTAAACAAGGGCAAAGACATTTAGCAGCCTGCATCGGCATCTGTGACTTCTACCAGCATTCCCAGGCCAGGATGGATTTCCTAGCCACCAGCCCTGGCGGGGAAGGGTCCTGGGCCCACTCCTCTAGGACACTAAGGGGACCCATTGGCTCTGTCCTGAGCAGAGTCGCTGACATGTGCAGTATAGTAGCCTGCCTTGACCCAGAACTGTTGTGAATCTAGGCTGTTGGGTAAGAAAGGCCAGCACAGGAGGAGGGGGAGGAAACGCTCCCTGACACGTGTGAGATCTTTGGTCCAGTCACAGTGACGCATGTCCCTGTGGCCAGCGCAGGAAGAGGCCTTCTTGGATGCACACACATGCCCTCCCACCGCACACGGACCACATCTCTGTCTGTGTCCCAGGAAGACAAACCACCTCATCCCATGCACCCTTTCTCACTCCCTTTCCACCACCTAATCACATCCAAACAGAACCGGGAGGTGACCTGTGATCTATTCTTAAGTGCCAGATGAGAACACAGATAGCCTAATAGCAAAATAGTTCTATTTGTTTATAAAAAAAAAAAAATTAAAAATCCTAAATCAAAAATTGTACTGTAGGTAGCACTGTTTAGAGAACAACAAAATCCAAATGATGTATTTTTACCTTTATTATCTTGTATTTACTATTTTTACCTAAAATGGAAAGAAATAAAATTACCTCATAATAGCCTGTGGAGCCTCCGTCAATGTGCCGCCCTCCTGCCATCCTGTGGCCTGTCTGGAGGTGGCCTTGGAAGCCCATGGGCCAGCACCTCTCTGGGAGGAGAACGGGGCAGGTGTGGAGAGGGAAGGGACCAATCCCCTAAGATCATGCAGCCAGAACGCCTACCTCCTAGCCCTCCTCCTATCCCCAGACCTACTGACCCCAACTTGACCAATGTCAGGAAGGAGGTAAAGAGAATGGTGAGGGAAGTGAAACATTTCCTCCCACCCACCTCTCACCCTCTTTCCCTGTGTGGGAGGAGAAGGGGTGCCTGACCCCGCACCCCCACACCTTTCGGGAGGGACCTGAGTGTGAGTGCAGAGAGCGGCCACCAGAGGGAGTCCTAGTCCCAAACAACTCCCATTCAGAGCAGGTTGGAGAAGATGCCCTTGGATTCAGGGAGAGGCCACTGGCCTTACAAGTAATACTAGCCAGATGTAATGAGTGAGCATTTGCTGTGTACCAAGCACTGTGCTGAAAGCTCTCCCGCATCCATCCACTGAACCCTCACAGCAACCCTGTGAGAAGAAAGACGCTCAGGATCACAAATTCAGATACCTTGCAGATACCCTGGAAGGGCTAAGTGTGTGTGTGTGTGTACGCACAGGTGTTTCTTATACATGGATATGTATGAGGGGGCTTCTGTTTCAAGATATAGAGTGCATCTTCAGAGATAAAACACATTTTACTTAACAGCTGCTCTAGGAAAAGAGCAGATCAGGAGCACCAAATAAAAGTGAGGTTGGTCCCAGCACTGAGGCAATGGGGTGGACCATGACAAACAGGGCAGCTGAGCCCTACTGAAAGTGGGCCACAGACACTTAGCCCGGCCCACTGCTGCCATAAAGAATACAGGCCCAGGTTTGCCAGATTTTCCCAATTTCTGGGCATGGAGTAGGGGAGCCCACATTTGTTGGGCCCCTGGCAGCCAAGATGAGTGGCTCGAGAAGATGCCCTGAAATGTGGTTTCACACCTGAGCTTTCCTGGCACCATCATCCAACAAGAAGGAAACAGGTGCCTGATGCATACTGTAAGTTTACGGTCTGGGAGCTGTTCACCTGGGGTCCTTGCGAGGGGCCATAGATGGATCTCCAAAACCCTGCAACCCCTCAAGTGCCCAGCATATTGTGTGCCTGTCTTTGTAACGGTGTGTTGTTCTGGAGAGCACACCTGCAGTGTGCCCCAAATACTCATCCATGGCCCCCTCAAAGCCTGCAGCTGATGACCGACATCATTCAGCAGATGTGTACTGAGTCCCTCGTCAACCACTGGGGGTGCAACACATAAGCATCCAAAGGGGCTCCTTTTTATGCCTGGACTCCGACTAAGAAAGCCGATGTGCTTTGTAAGAAGAGCAGTTGATTTATCCAGGGGACAAATTACCAGCACTTCTGGAAGATTTCCTTTCAGATCCCTCACTTATCTTCATCAGAATGCTAATAAACGCTTCGAAGATGCATTATTCAATTTCCCTATCTGCCTTCAACCAGAGGCAGGTGGCAACCCTGCCTGGGATTTGAAAATCCTGGGGTGCCCTTTCCCCTTCAAGCCTAAGCCTCAAATTCTCCCTTTCAGGAGATAAAGAAAAACAAGTCCCACTAAGGAATTAAAAACGGAAAAGGAAAACTAGCACCATCCATTAGGTTTTTGATGCCACATCTTAGGGGTGAAGGCCGTCCCAGAATGGATTCCGAGCTGCCGGGTAGATGTCGCACAGGAGAGGGATCCCAGGCTCATGGAGAACTGTTGAGAGGCCTTGGAACTGATGGCTGGCAGACCTATCATCTGGAGCTGTGGCAAAAGCTTAGTGATTTTCCAGGCACTGACAACCTCCCTCCCCCACCCCCATCTCCTTGCTCCTGTTGAATGAGCCAGATGAGGGAGGCAGCCGTGGGAGAAATAAAACAGGAGAGTGAAAAATGGAGTCAGAGAGGGGCTCACAGACACGGGAGGAGAAAGGGCCCAGGCCCTCCCTGGAAAGTCCACAGACCCCCAGACTTGCACACTTCCCAAAGCACCCTATCCATCCCCTTGGAGCATGCTGCACAGCTATCCATATAGAAGTCTGTAACTTTCATGTATGCCTGTAACATCTGTCTCCGCTGCTTGCCAGGAAGTTCCATGAGGCGGTGTGGGTCTGTTTTATTCCCGCTGTGCACTGGCACAGGGCCAGAGAGCTGCCACTCCATGAATCATTGCTACGCCCAGTTTTCAAAAATCCCTTCAGATGGCGCCACTGGGCTCTGAAAATGTGAGTTTACAGGAAACACCAGCCATTGTTCTGTGCAGACAAGCAAAACACTGCAGCTATTTCCCTCCTTGTCACAGCGTGGAAGGAGCTCCAGCTTCCAGTACCCTCTCTTACTACGAAGCTGCTTCAGACTGGGCTGGGACCAGACAATCACAGCACAGACCAGGTGGCGGGGGGGGGGGGGGGGGGGGGGGGGGTGGATGGGCAGGGCGAGGGCGTGGCGGCTCCATCCAGGTCTCTGGGGAACCAGTGGTGAAGCAGAGAGTTCTCCAGTAACTTGTCACTTCTGATGGCTCCTAAGACGACTCGGCAAATCCTAGTGACACATCCTGGACCAAAACCCCCAATTAGTCCCCAGAGCTATTCCTAAAGGATGTGTGCTCACACACTTGAGAAAGCACAGCCTGCCTCCTCTGCCCGTCAAAGTATCTCCCTCCCTCCCTCCCTCCCTCCCTCCCATGAAGACTGGAAGACAAAACAGTGACTGACACAACCAGGCTAAGGCACATTCCTTAATGGAGGGGCAGCTGTGCGAAAGCCCCTCCAAATGGCCGTTGGCCTGGGAAGGCCCGGAAGGACACCTTCAAGTCCACTTGCCCCCAGGAGGCCAAGACTCGTCGCCCTGCTGGGACCTGCTATGCTGGGACCTGCTGGGAGCACTGGGTGTCCAGTTACAAATAAGCAGCCTCGGGCCCATCACTCCTCAAAGGGTTCATTAAGGCTTGTGAAAAGTGTAGAGGTGGAGGCTCCCAGAGAGTGACAGGAATTAGGAGTCTGATCCTCAGAGGCAAGGAGGCAACGCCCCCATTCTGTTTCTGTGTCTTCCCCTCATCCCTAGGAGGGTGAATGTGCTAGAGGGAAGGGACTCCAGGAGAGACACAGGATGTAAATCAGCTCAGGCAACAAAATCCCTTGGGCCTGGCCTGCAGACACAGCAAGGGCCCAGGCTGACCCAGCCTCATCCAGCTCTTGGGAGCGGAGGCCGCCCGAGCTGGCTCTTCCCGGAGGAATCCCCAGCCACTCTTTGCTTGGGGATTTCTCCCTCTGCTTCTCCACTGCAGTCAAGCAGCTGGGAAGTCCCTCTGCTTCCGGGAAGGAAGGATCCAAACACAGGTAATGAATACAGGGGTCCGGGGTGGGGTTTCCAGAGCCCTGAGTCTTCAAGGAAGGGAGAGACAACTGAGGGAAAAATCACAAAGTTGGAAAGAAATGGCGTTGGAGGAGCATAGGGCTCTCCCGTACCCAGAAACGCCTCCCTGCAACAGGGGTGGGACAGGGAAGGAGGCCTGGTGCTGAGAACTGAAGATCAAGGCAGCCTGGCCCTGCCGGTGGAGGAAAAGTACTCCATGCCCACAGACACGGGGCCGGCAACTAGAAGGCCACATCCTCGTCCCAGCCCAGACACCCCCCATCCATGTCCATGGAGGCTGGAGAAGGAAGAAGGAAGGGCTGCCCACCACACCATCCCCCACCCCTGCCTGATTAAGGGCAAAGTACACTCGCAATACAATATGGTCCAAAAGTGTGGATTCCTTGTCCTCCAAGTGAGTCACAAATAACTGGGTGAGGGGTGTCTGGGTGGCTCAGTCAATGGAGCATCCGACTAGATTTTGGATCAGGTCATGGTCCCAGGGTTTGTGGGATGGAGCCCCCGAGTTAGGCTCTACGCTGACAGCACAGAGCCTGCTTAGGATTCTCTCTCCCTCTCTCTCTCCCCCTCCCCTGCTCACGCCGTCACTGTCTCTGTCTCTCTCTCTCTCTCTCAAAATAAATAAGTAAACTTAAAAAAGAAAAAGAAAGAACCAGGTCAAGCAGAACCTGCTGTGTCTGGACAGGGACCAGCATCAGCTGTGCCCACTGACCAAAGAGGCCCGTGGGTCCTGTGGTGCTGACCCCAGACACACCAGGGCCAGTGACCCACTGGCCCCAGCAGCGTGCTGGTAAGCAGAAGGCAGAAAAAGCAACTTAGATCCAAATAAAAGTTTATCAAGACACTTTCAGATGTCTGAGTGTAGATTCGGACGCTCGCTGAGTAGACAACACTTCCCTCTTTGCCACACCCACCCGAAATCTGTGTGAACTCACAGATCAAGCAGGGGGAAGGCAGGGGTGAGGGGGGCGGGAGGGGCGGCCATGGGGCACATAGGCTTTGTATCCACACTGCCCCATGAGTAGAAACACAATTCACCACCGCCCCCCACCCCAGGCAGAGGCTGGCACCTGACCCCAACTTAACCAACCAGAGTAACCAGCACCCCAGAAACCACCATGGCCCCAAGCAGGGCAATCACGTTCCTGCCTTGAGATGCACATACACTCAGACACCAAGAAAGAGAAGTCATTTCTTCCTACTGGGGTTGCTGAACAGGAGAATGTGAGTGTGAGCCAGCAGCAGGGGACCCCTCCTTGCCTCACAGACAGGGAGTGTCTGGGAAGGAAGTGAAACCAGAGAGGAGGATTAAAGGAGAGGGGAGGAGACAGCAAGAAGGAAGTGAGGGGAGGTAGCGGAGGGGAGGAGGGAGCAGGTGAAAGGTGTCCCCCTAGCGCCCTTCTTCCTGCAGCTCGTCCTTACAGCTGGGGAACTGTTCCAGAAGCCGCCTGAGCTCAGCAGGCAAATAAACCCCACTGTTGAAGAAGCTGGTCTGCACGGAGTTTCTGGACAGCTTTTACATTCCCAGAGTCTGATGGACACAGAAATGACAGGATTTCTTTGCCCCACCCATCCCCTTGGGGCTGTTTGGTGTTTCTGTGGTTAGAGGAGCTGGGCCAGAAACTGACCATTCTGTTTTTCTTGAGATTCAGTGAGGTTCTGACATAGGTGATGGCCTCGAGCTGGTTAAATTGATCAAGGGCAAATCTACAAGACACTGGACGTGAGGGCTGGCCAGGGGCCCAAGCGATGCCTGTACCTCAGGACTGGTGGAATAGGGTGCTCCCTGCTCTGCCCAGGCTCCAGCTCTGAAGAATGCAGATTTGGCACCCTGGACACCTCTGGGATGGGGCCCCAGTGAGGCACCTCTCAACGGCTGTGCGGGCAGCAAGTAGTGGGGGAGACTGAGGAGGGCAACACAGAAATGGGGACAAGGCAATCAGCTGGTCACTAGACGTATCATCTTGTTGGGGGTGGGGATCAGTACTCAGACATTCTAGAAATAACCAGAAGACACTGTGAGGATGATCAGGTGCTAGCTGGTGAGGTTCCTGCCGCAAATGGGAAATATACAGCCTTGTGTTGTAGGTATAGGCTGGGGAAACGGACTATCTGAGTTACATAGAGACAACTCAATATTGGATGTGGGGGCATTCTTCTGTCTTCCATGAGCACAGATGATGCAGAGTGCCATGAATCCCGGCAGCTAGGCCACAGACTCAGAGGGTTTTCAGTCTGCTGGTGCCATGGGGATCAGACCTGAGCCAGGTCAGTCTCAGAAAGAGAGAGGAGGTAACTCTTTGGATCATTTCGGTGACAGAACAGAACAGAGCCCCAGGGTTTTGTGCTCAGCTCCAATCAATCACAGGAGAGACAATCCAGCAAAACACAGCCTCCGGTGCTTTCCCAACCTGCACAACTAAATCAGAAGCCCCCACAGCCTGTTGAGCCCTGCGGAAGGTGAACATTCTGAGAGCCGAGCTGTTTTTTTAGACACATCTTTACATGCAAATGCTCACAGCATCGTCACTGTCTGTCACCAACAGCGTGAACAGAACGCGGATTCTGTGCTCCGGCAAAGGCCATGGGGGTTGGGGCCAGAGCTGCTGCTCATGACGGTTCCCCTCCAAAGATACACTCAGACGCGCTTGCTGAGTCCTGGGACTTCTGAACCTCTGTGTCCCCAAGCAGCAGCTCAGGGTGACTGATTTCCATTGGACCGAGGCTGCACCGAGAGGACAGTATGTATGGATCAGTATTCTAGTCACTCTGGACAGATGTTTCAGTTCTTCTCCCAAAGGGGAGAAATACCATTTTCCTGATTCTTAAAGACCTCCCAGTGGGTCCTCCCCCTGCAGACACATGACAGGAAAGATTCAGCCCGAGGCGAAACATAAGGGACTGCTTCTGGGAAACGGGAGTCGACGGTCTGAGACAAGAGCACAGGTGTATGAGAGCAAACCATGGGGAATGGTCGTTCCACACACACGGCCCAGGTGTGTATCACCCACAGGGTGACAGGGCAGAGCCCTGCAGGCCACCACAGGGAGGCGCACTGCCTTCAGGTAATCCTGGAGCAGACAAGGAGGGGGGCATGTCTGCGGCTCCATGAAGATGAAGCCCCCGGGGGGCCCTGTGCAGGGACTCCACGGGGCTCTCTGGAGGCCACCGCCAGAAAGAGGCGGCTGGAACCGATGTCAAAGAGGCAGCAGAGAGGAAAGAAGAGAGCAACTACCTACCTGCCAGGCCTCGGAGTCTCCTCCAACACCCAAGGGCAGAAACCACCATCAGCACGGAGCAGAGGAGCCTGGGTCCAGGGAAGCTCCCCAAGTCACACCACCGGCCTCCCAGCCCAGGAAACGGCAGGGCCAGCTGCATGGGGTGCCAGCACAAAGAGAGCAAGGGGGCACAAGGGCCTGGCCTGGCTGCTTCTCCTGGTCTACGAAGTGTTTGGGTGACTTTCCAAGAAAGCAAGGAAAATGAATTAAAACCTCAGTGGCCCCCACGAAACGGGCCTCCTGGTCCTCGGGCCCTTGCTTATTCCCCACCCACATCCACACTGGCTCGGTCATGTGACCAGCGTGAGCCAACGGGACACTAGCCAGCATAGTGCTAGCAGAGGCTTGATTAGCACGTGCCCACTAGAGCTCATCTCGAGGAAGCCTAGCTGTGTCCCGAAAGGGCTGGGCTACCGAATGTTGAGAGGCCACGTGGAGAGAAACCTTGGCTCGCTAGAGTGCTTTGCAGTCTAGCCACGCTCCCAGCCGATGCAGCCACAAGAGAGACTCAGCTGGGCGGAGAAGAGCTGCCCAGCTGAAGCCTGTCAACCAAGGAATCATGGCAAGTAAAGTTTGGAGGTACTATATTACCCAAGCGGGAGATAAACAAAGGGACTGAAGGGGAGCCCAGGAACTTTGCACATCACGCCCAGCCCAGCCACAGGAAAGGAACCTCACCCACTCACCCCAAGAAGGTGACTTAACTCCAAGGACCTCAATTAACAGCGCCTAGGAATGCAAGTCAGCTGGTGTTCATAATAAAGGCACAATCGGGGTTCCCAATGACTTAGATCGACAGAAAGAAACCCTGTCTCTGTCCACCAGTAGATACCCCCAAAACAGTGCTGGCCTTCTTCTGGAAGGATGACCCCGGTCAGGGCAGCCCTCCCCTCCGCTCATGGGTGGCAGCATGTGGGGCGCCCAAAGGATGCTGTGGACTCTGGGGGCGCTGGGCAGGCTGCAGGCTCCCTGGAAAGAAAGGAGGTGAGTCCAGCAACAGTTAAGTGGATTGGTGAGATTTTAATAAAAGCGGTGGACAACACAGAGGTGATGTCTCAGGGTAGTCAGTGAATCACTGCCAGCGGACAATGATAACACGCCCTTAGGTTTCCAGCCTTACAGGTGTCAGAGCACTGTCACATCCTTTACCTCTTTTAATTAAAACAACAACCCAGCAAAGTGGGCAGAGGAGAATCCATTATCGTCTTTGCAAAGAAAGAATTGAAGTAGCTCAGGGATCCCACTGAGTAGAACCACCAGGAACTGAAGTTCAGCCCCTGAGCCCCGTGAACTGGCCTGGGTGCAAGGGGGGTGCCCATGAACACAGGTGAATGGGAAGACTGCCCTTGGGCTGGACCCCAAGTGTCCAAGTGTGGGTCTCCAAGTATGGCAGCCTGGGGGAGAAAGGATGCTCCTCGCAGGGCATTTCTCCATGTGTTCTAGAACTCCCTGCCTCAGGAGGACACCTGTCCTCCTACCTGGGACACTCATTAATGATGTGCATCTACAGACTGGGAGTGGGGCCTAGCAATCTGTATTTCAAGATGCTCCCAGGTGACTCCAAGGGTCCATCATGTTTGAATACTAACGCCGCAGAGGGCCCTTTGCCCCATGGCATGGGTATCAGGTTACTTGACTGGTAAGAATGGAAATGGGGCCAGGGATTCATGGTCCAGTGCTCTCACTAACTCTCCAGTCTTCACCAAGGAGGTGGGACTGATCCAATATTGGAAGGCTCTCTGAGATTTGGGCACGAAGGAAAGATGTAGGGTAAAACGTGGGAGGCACCAAGAAAAAAAAAAAGGTCGGGGTGAATAACTCAATCCCAGTCTACCCTATGCTTCATATCCATTAATAAACATCATTATGAGGCAAACAGGCATAGCAAAGGGACAGGAAACACTAACAAGGGTTAGGCATAGTAATGTTCTCCAGGGTCTTGTCTCGTTTCCCAGAGGTGAGGAGATGTCATTCTTGCACTGGGGCATGGGTGGGGACTCTGCCCACTCTGTCCTGGGGTCTCCAGATTCACCTGATGTCAGACAGCAGAGCTCAGGTGGACCACCTGCCCAAGTGGGACAGCAGGCTTCCCGGGTGCCCTGGCATCAGACCTCCTCCGCGGGGCCGCTCATCCCCCATGTGGGCGGCTCCTGCCCATGGAGACAGGTGCAGGAGCAAAGCGCCCACGATGCACAGTGAGTGGGCATGGGGTGGGAGTAGGGGCGTCCTCTCCTTTTGACCTCACAACTAAGGTCATCATATTTGAGACCCATCTCTTATTTCTTATTTTCACCCTTTCCTTCTCTTGGTGATGGAACCAAAGCCACTTCCGGTCTTTATCTGGAGGAAATGTGCTGTTTAAGTGTGCTCATAATTGGAGCTGGTAATCTGCTCCTTAATTCTCAGCGTGTTTCCCCCGCTCAGCTCACCGAGCCCCTTCCTGCCTCCTGTTCTATTTTCATCCTGGCCTTCCCAGGTGGGGACTCCTTAAAGGGGCCCAGCTGGCATTCTATCTTTTTCCTTTCTTTCTAAATGGCCCTCACAGACCCCAAATGTGGGCCTTTTCCTCCTCATGGTTCAGAGCGAGGCTCTGATCAAGGGCTCTGAGGGGCCAGAGAAGCACCTTCCAAAAAAGGACACTATTTTGGGAGTTTGGACAGTGGAAAGGCCCCGCCTACTCACCCTCTGGCTTAGCAGAGCCCAGCTAGGACCCTCCGGTCTGTGGGGGAGGACAGACGTCCTCTCCGAAGCCAAAAATGGTGAGTGTCTCTTCCACCCTGGCTGTCCTCTCAAGTGGGTGCAGAGAGGGTGGAAAAGTGTCCTTGGTGACATCATTGGCGGTGCCATTGTGAATCAGAGCTCTTGGCTCTAGGACTCCCAACTGGGCCCACTCCCTTCCTCTCTCCAGGGCCCAGCCCCACCTCCAGCCTGGGCAGGGCCGGGGAGCCAGGGTGCTCCCGAGGGGCTGAGGGAAGCACGTGAGGAGCAAGGACCTCAGAGAGGGGAGAGAAATAAAAAAGCAAATGACTTTTACTGTTTCATTTTATACCGTTCTTTTTTAGAAATTATTATTCTCATTACAAAAGTAAACCGGAGCCGCTGGAGAAATTTTCCCAAAACCTCAGCACTCAGAAGCAAATGAAAATTGTCTTTAATCCCAGGGCACAGAGATAGTTACTGGCGGTGCCTGTGGTTTGTTCCGTGTATTTATATCAGCCTTCGCCCACAAGCTCGAGTGGACAAGGACTGTAACCTTACTTTTCCATTAGCCAGTCTCTGGGAGGAGCCCACCCCACTCTTCCTCTGAGGTGGTAGAGATCTCAGCTCCGGATGCCCACACCCACTCACCTGACACCGTGCTAAATTCTGCGGGCTGCTGGTAAGTGGGCGATCGTCCCATACACAGCCTTCCCTGCGCTGGCATCTGCCAAGCACCTGCTGTCCTATCGGCTTCCTAAAGGCCAGTCCTGGAAGGTGCTGTTGCGTCGACCTTCACCCCCATCCAGAAGACATCCTCCGACGCCTCCACACGGCTTGTGCGCCCTCCCTGGAACACTGGCTCAGAAGCTCTTCTGTCTTCAAACCATGTTGGAGCCGGAGGAAACTAGCTGTTGGCCCTTGGCACTTCCCGGTAGACAGAGGTGGGTTTGCAGAAACTATTCCACCTTCTTGCACCCGGTGTGGCAGGGGGAGCCAAGCCATCCATACTCTGAAAGCTGCCTCCCTGGGGCTCTACCCAAGAAAGGTATTTATTATCTCCTTCTGCACCCTGATCCTCAAAACTATCCCTTGTTCCTGCCACCCCCCTCAAGGCAGAGAGGTCTCCTTGTCTCCCAACCAACTTCCCACTTCACCCTGCGCCGAGAGCAGGAAGGTCTCCTGTGACGTCGAGGATGGGAACGTTTGCCTTTACACAGAGCTACCGTGTAAGGTGGAGGGGTATACGCACTGCACAAACACGTGCCCCTGAGTGGTGAGGATACAGCAGGAGGCTCCCACCTGCCCTGCCCTGACAAGGAGAAAGGCGCCTTTTTATAATTCACCCAAAGCTACCATACGTGGCCGGCACACCCCTGCCCTTAGTCATGATATCTTGTTCCAAACCTTATACCCAGGTCTAGACTCGTGAAACTCAAAAGCCAGCCATTTGACTCCTTTGTGAGTTGAGTCCTGCACTGTTTTCCCTTCCCTGAGGCTTCTCGTGTCGGGCTGAGTGTTGTCTCCGTCTGCAGGCAAGAATCATAGGTGTCAGGAGATGCCTGACGATATCACACACACCCACGCACATGCACACGCACACTCCCAGCTCCAAAGCTGGATCTGAATCTTTGGGTTTGAGGCCAGAACTTACATTTAAAAATCTCCCCCAGGTAAGGATACCTGGGTGGCTCCGACTCCTGATTTCAGCTCAGGCCATGATCTCATGGTTCGTGAGTTTGAGTTCCGCATCGGGTTCTGCACTGATGGTGTGGAGCCTGCTTGGGATTTTCTCTCTCTCTCTCTCTCTCTCTCTCTCTCTCTCTCTCTCTCTGTGTGTGTGTGTGTGTGTGTGTGTGTGTGTCCATGCTCACTCTCTCTCTCCCTCTCAAAATAAATAAACTTTAAAAAAAAAAAACAACTCCCCCGGTGGGTCTGCAGGGGGTCGAGGAGAAGCCACGCCATGAGGAGAACCTGAGACCCAGTCCCTGGAGCACATGGCCCCACAACCCTCAGATCCCCTTGGAGGGGGTGCTGTGCAAGGGCGATGTAGGCCATTACATTTCTTGCCTCGGCGGGTGAATTCGGTGGGGCTGGATGGTGAATGGTCATATCTCAGAATGCCCTTGACCTCCCCCCCACCCGCCAAGAGCATCTCATTGTTTTCTCTATTTGGCTCCAGTTGAGATGCTGAGAAAATCCACATCACGCCATCTCTGGGGGAGACGCACCCTAAAGGCTTTCGTAAAGAAGAGCCACATGACTGGAGTCATTCAGCCCACTTCCCTCATCCAGCAGAGCGAGCCCATGGCAGCCTCCTCAGGGGGTGGTGGCAGGAGCCCCTTTCCGAGCCACAAGGGGCTGCGGGGACCACACGTGCCTCCCCAGAGGACGGAGGAAGCCTGTGGGGATGGAGACATCCCAAATTCTGACCTGAAAACCCAACCCAGTAGAAGAGCAGGTCAGATTTCTATCGCCTCAGCATAAAATGGCAATGCTAATGTGGTTTCCAATTTCGGTTTTAAAATGCCACTTAAAGGACAGCGTCGGTTCCCTCACTAAAGACTTTTTTAAAATAATCACATTTCCTCATGAATCAGGCCGTGGGCATATCTGTCCTTCCTTCCCTGTCAAGAACTGGCAGAGCAAAAAGGATATTTTCTCAGATCTTTTCATAAGCAGTTGCTGCTTGTTTGGTCTGTAGGTCTTTCTCACTCCTACCCGGCACCCTCTGTCCCTCCTGCCCACGGCCTTGGCCCTGGCCCAGGAAGGCCCCCGCCTCTCCCCTGTGGGGGCACATGGTACCCCCAATGACAGAGGTGCAGGAAAGACCAGGACGGAAGTGGCCAGGGGCAGGTTTGGAGCAGGGGTAATTGGACTGTAGGGAGGAGTTTATCCAGAATTAAAATTATAGGGACCCCTCACGGTTTTATGGGAAAGAAACCAAGTTGTTTAAAAAACAAAAACAAAATGAGATCCTTGAGGAAAAGAAAGAAAACATAATTTCAAACCCTGAAAGGAATATGATCCCAAATACTGTCAATTTGGATTCTCCCCCCTCTTTCTAGGCAAGAATGGAACTCCTTCCCTATAGTTTTAAGTATAGGTAGGGGGAGGGACATGAAACTTGAATGTTGTCAAAAGGATATCTCTCCTTTGCCACCTTCCCATTAACTTAAGATGTGACTTCAGAATTTGTGCCCATGAAGACAGGGTGGGCAGAAGGCCCAGGCCAGCGGCCAGGGACCCATCGAGAGCCTTCTCTGGAGGATCGGGTTTGCAGGCTTGGCCTGGTCTTTGCCGAAGGAGGTGAGCAGGGAAGGGGTCAGGCCTCTGACGGCTCACGGCCCATGCAGGACTCAGCTCAGGAGTGGGATCCAGAGGCAGAACTCAAGCCCGCACCTGCTGTGGCGCCCCCACCTGGCCCAGCTCCCCAGGGCCCGCCCAGGGTCCTCACTCTGTAGGCAGCTGAGAGAAGGACGTAGTGATGACAGGAGCCGGTGACACCCCTTCCTGAGGCAGGTAGGGCCCCAGCCCCAGGGCTTCTTGCAGCTGCACAGCTGCAGGCCTCAGCCATGCGTGAGGCCACAGGTGCTCCGGAACACTCCATGTACCTCCCAGGTATCCGCTCAGCTGTACCTGAACCATCAGAAGGTTGAGTCCAATGCCCCTTACCAGTCCTTCCTTTGGGCCACCCCCTGCCCCTCCTGTTTCCCACACCCCAGACATCAGGCATCCCTGACCAGTTGCAAGGAGAACAGTCCCTCAGCTTGTCTCTTCTTGGGAACGCTCAGCCTCACAGACCTGGGTCTGCAAGAATGGAAACACCTCTTCCCACCACCTCAAACGTGCTGTGGGCAGCATCTCACTTATCAAGGCCTCAAATGCGCTGCACCTACCGGCCAGGCCTTATTTGAACTCTAAAGGGCTCCGTGTAGAAATAATAAAGGAGGCTGAAAACAGGAATGTTCTAGAACAACCACCCAGACTGAAGGGAAGGCCATAACTTGAGTCCATGAGCTGACTGATGTTGGATGTGTCAACTTTCTACCACCAGTGTCCTGTCCAATTCCTAGCAGGGGGTGGGAGAAGAGGAGAATTCTAAATGGTTACTGTTTGCCTCCAAGATGACTTTTATTTCCTTCTTTACCCAGGTCTGTATTTTCCACATAACGACCAAACGCTACTTTTATAAGCAGGATTAAAATAAGAGGGAATGAATTTTACTTTACAAAGGTCATTGGGAGCCACTGTAAGCTGTTGACTCTGGCAGTGACCTGAAGATAATCTGGGCTCGTGCTGGCAGGGAAGGGCACCCAGGACGGATGGAGGTGGGTCTCCCTTGAGGTCAACGAAGCTCGAGCTTGCAGGCCCCGGCTCATGTTCACCTGGTCAGGCATTTTTGTAAAATTTGCAAAGGTAAGGCATTTTATGAGGTAAGACTACTGTCTTCCTCTTCAACTCCCCTCTACCACCCTGGTCATTCCCAGGAACACGCCCACCACCTGCTCTCTGGGCTCACTCGTGCCAGGACGGGAAGGTACAGGATCAGGGGTGGGGGTGAGGTGTTCCTAAACAGCTGGTAGCAGGAAACATAGCTAAGGAAGGGAACTGAGGAAACGTAGGGCGCCAGAAGCCAGTCCGGATTGTTCTTCCACAATTGTTCTGGATCTTTGTCAGCTTTTCAAAATTTCTAATTTAGGGACACCTGGGTGGTTGGTTAAGCGTCCAGCTTCATTCAGCTCAGGTCATGATCTCTCGGTCTGTGAGTTCAAGGGCCACATTGGGCTCTGTGCTGACAGCTCAGAGCCTGGAGCCTGCCTCAGACTCTGCATCTCCCCCTCTCTCTCTCTCTCTCTCTCTCTCTCTCTCTCTCTCTGCCCCTCCCCCACTCATGCTCAGTCTCTCTCAGTCTCTCAAAATTAGACATTTAAAAAAATAAAATTTGTAATTTATTTTGATTGTTTCTCTTTCTAAGTAAATACTTTAAAACCTCATTTTGTGCTGTCATTCTCAAAGACAGCCCCTAAGATGCACAAGGGCCCCACAAAACCTTGCTCTACCCCTGAGGACAGGCTGCAGAAGGACAGGGAAGGGCAGGAGGCTGCTGTGATGGCAGTGTCTGGTGGGGGGGAGGGGGGGGGCTTGTACACCCACCATGCCGAAGCGGTCCCTATGGAAATGCCAAAAGCAAGAAGAGAGAGAAGGTCTAGCCGTGACACGCAGCCTGGGGCACTCATGGACCTTACATTGCTGGCCACAAAAACAAGGCACTGGCTGTGGGGGGGAGGGTATCTGGACTCTGACCTCGGCCCAGACTCAGGGACCAAAACCCAAGGACGTGACTCTCAGCCTCGGAAGACTCTGAATCTGAGGCGCACAGTCTAAACCGGCTGTAAACAGCCGGAGACTGCCTGGGTCTCACCCTCCCAGGAGAGGGGAAGGGTTAGCCAGGGCCAGGGCTAGGAGAGGGGGCTTCTGAGGAGAGGTGAGTCTTGCTGGGACTTCGACCCCTGGCACCTGCCTCTGCCTCCAGGCCTCCACAGCCCTCTGCAGCAGGCCAGCAGCCCAGCCCAGGCAGGGGAAAAATGACTCTACTCCTAACCACCCAGGGAGCCCCAGCCCTGCCCCGATCTGCATGCATCTTGCCTGACAGGCGACCACTGGCCTGGCTGAGGCAGTTTTAGTCTCAGCCTCTCGCTGCCAGGTCCCTCCCTCCTCTCCACTCTGAGAGACCCCAGAAGGTTCTCCTGTACCTTATTTTTTTTAAGTTTATTTATTCTCAGAGAGAGAGAGAAAGAGCAGGGGAGGGGCAGACAAGGAGACAGCAAATCCCAGGCATGCTCCACACCGTCAGCGCAGAGCCCAACACGGGGCTCAAACCCACAAACCATGAGATCACGACCTAAAGCAAGATCAAGAGTCGGACGCTCAAGTGACTGAGCCACCAGGCACCCCTGACTCCTGTACCTTTAATCTACCACTGGCACTTCCACCAGTTAATCTCTGCCAGGTACTTCCTGGTGAACCGGAACTGACACAGGGCCCAAGTAGATTTTTCTTCTTGCCACAAGCAGAGTAATTAAAGGAGATGAAGAGCGAGTAATTCTTGCATCGTGTGATTCACCCTTTTCCAACGTGCTATCTAAAATGATACTGCATCTCACCTGATGTACTCATACTCAATCTTAGGAAACACAACTCTAGAAAAGAACCAGCTCTTCCCGAATGAATTCTTGTGCCCTGGCCTCACCACCGAGTTCCAGATCTTTCCATGAAGTAGTTCTCCCTCACTGCCACAGAAGAGGTGGGCTGGGGGGCCTCTTAATGGACCGAACAGACCTTCTTTGAGAAGGGGTCTCCTTGCTGCCTGTCTCTACTTCTGGGCCTGAGGCACCCGCTCTGGTGCCCAATCTCTTCCCGGCATAAACTCACAAACTGGGCACTACCTCCCCCTGGAAATACAGGGGCAAGACCAGAGGGCCCAGCCAGACTCCCAGGTGCCCCTGAGCCTGGCTATGGATTCCAAATACCAGCCCTGTTCCAAGCCCTGAGGCCCCTTTTGGTACATGCTGGCTCTATCACAGCTTTGGCCTACTTCCCATTCTTGGCCACGATGGTGGCCTGTTCCTCAGCTTGCAGCGACCCCACTGTGACTCCACACCACCGGCCGGCCGGGTCCAGGCAGCAGGAAGAATGCAGCTTCGCCATCATGCAAGCCTCTGTCCTTCCCAGAAAAGCCTAGGTGATCCAGCCCAGGGGGCAGCAACCGGTCACCGTCGGTCTCAGCGGCCCTGGAAGCTTAGTGTCCCTGTGGTCTGCTCAGCTAAAGGGACCCAAATGAGCAGATGAGGTCACAGGTTATTGGATATCAAGGCACGAACCAGTGAGACTTTGTCCAACATGTGGTCCACCAGGAGTCAGAGGCACCCACCACCTGCAGATCCAGACTGGCATCGTCTTCTGGGTGTCCCTGGCCGCAACCCCAGCCAGCCCTATGGATCTTTGTCACTGACTCTCTCCATCCCGCCATCCCACAAAAGAACCCACAGGCCCCCGGCATCAGAGGACAGGGGTTGAGACCCCCTCTCTGGGAGAAGGGTGTCTGGGAGCGTTCTCTCTGCAGCCGGCCTCACGTGCACACCCTGTCCTTTCCCCCAAGTAGTCCTCCCCACAGACCAGACGGCAACCCCTCGCGGGGCCAGGCCTGACCGGTCCCCCAGCCTCTTTCCACTTGGGAAAGTGCTTCCTTTCAAGAGCTGCGCTTAGCCTACTTGCTATTTAGTTCTCAAAAAACGGTTCTTCTAAAATGCAACCTTAATCCGCTAGGCACCATGGTTTCCAAAGCCATCTGTAAACAAACAGACAAACAAACGGAAAGCACTGCCCAGGGGGCGATGGTTCAAATGAAAAGGTCTGCAAGCAAGGGTATCATCAGCATTCGCGGAGGAACACTCCACAGCCGTCACAGCACACAACACACACCAAAAACCATCCCAGCAGCAACAAACCCCAGACAGCAACATTTCACCCCTGACCTTCACCCCCGCCTCTCGGTGCTGCTGAGTGGTTTAATAATAATTCCCTTCACATGCAGAAGAAACAGAAATAGCTTCCCCAAGCGCCACAGGCCGCTCAGCACAGTTGATGAAATCCTGGGGCTCTAATGCTCCCAGGCTCCCAAGTTTCCATTAAGCAGCTGCCAAATGGCTCTATCGTGGCCGGAAAGGCACCCTTGCCTCGCCTGCCTTGGTCCCTCCACAGACAGGCCAGAGGGGCGGACACATGTGTCACTCAGCAACCACGTAATGGGGAAGAGGTCCCTCTGGGGTCCCGGCCCTGCCACCTCTGCCTGTCAAAGCCAACTCGGATCCCCTTTATGATCTTTTCCGAGACTTAAATGTATGGGTACACAAAGCTCCCTTAATGGAAGGTCGTTCTGGCTTGTGTAACAAGCTGTGTAAACTTCATCTCTGCATTTACTCAGCACCAGCCTTGTTTAATTTCCTGTCCGGGGACGTTGGGGGAACGTGACTGCCCTCCCAGGGCTCTGAACATCTTTTGGAAAAGAAACAGTGCCCTCCCCTCTTCGAGACCAAAAGACCCCCAAAAAAGGGCAAGATGCCTTCTCCAACTTTACCAAAAGGCAAGGCAGTTTGACCACATGCTTTTTTGCTGAGTTTCTCATTAGAAGTAGCCTAAGACCGAGGAGATGGGACACCTGGGTGGCTCAGTCACTTGGATGTCTGACTTCGGCTCTCAGGTCATGATCTCATGGTTTGTGAATTCGAGCCCCACATCGGGCTCTGTGCTGACAGCTCAGAGTCCAGAGCCTGCTTCGGATTCTGTGCCTCCCTCTCTCTCTGCCCTCCCCCTGCTCACACTCTGTCTCTGTCTCTGTCTCTCTCAAAAATAAATAAATGTTTAAAAAAAATTTTTTTAAGAGGGGACAAGTACAGGCTACAGAATATCGGCTCCCTTGCATCCTGACCCATCTGTGTGGCCTTGGCACATGGTGTCACTTCTAGAAGTGGCAGCTTCCTCCTTAGGGAAACGGCGGGATGCAACAGTACCTGTCTTCCAGGTCCCTGTGAGGAGAGAGATCACACCGAAGCCCAAGCCGGAGCTCGGCCTGTGGGGAGACGTCCGTGAATGGCAGCTACCGGCACCGCTCTGCCCTCGGAAGCGGTCACGGTAGGGGCGAAGTGCGTGGGTGGTGAAGTGAAGTCTGGCTGCCCAGGTTCAAGCCTCAGCCCCACCACTCACAGCCTGCAAGCCCTTGCAAAATGCAATATGATGCTGAAAAGCAGCAGCTGTGGGGAAGGAATGAGCGTGTCGGGGACCCCAGGCTCAGGGATTTCCCCTCCCCCCATCGAGAGCAGCGGTACCGCAGAGAGGCTCCATCCACACCAAACCCTTGGTGGACGCCCCTGCTCCATGCTGGCTTCCTGGATGCTCACAGCGTGTTGCCAGAGCAGGACCAGAAATCACCTACCATAAACCCTCATCTTACAGCCCAAAGGGCTGGAGCCTGCCCTAGACTCTACTTAGGACCTCTCCACTGAGCCGCCCAGACTTCCTGCCCTCGCCTCATGTCTGACCTGATCTCACGCGTGGGGCAGAGAGGAAGTAGAGACAGCAGGGCCTTGCTACCCCCCGGTACAGAGGCAAAGACAAAATTCCAGGCAAAATCCCAAACCCAACTACTCCAGCCCTGCAATTCAAGCCTCACCGAGACCCAGGGAAATAAGACAGCAGTGGCTTCACCTGGATAAAAACTCTTCCATTCAACCCACACACTCTCCCTCCCCATGGCTGACAGTGTCAGTGAGGAAGCCTGTTCTGAGTTCACATAATGTCCCCTGGGACCCTGCTGCCTGAGAAAAATGCTGTCCAAAATAGGTCAGGCCTTCCAAGAGAGGGAAAACCTCCCCTCACCGGAGTCGCCCACTTGCATGGCTACTGCCTCACTTTCTTGTGGTGGCTGTCCTGTGCTTACGTGGGTAAACCCCGCTCCCCTCAGAGCCAGCTTTCCCATCTGGAGAATGAGGGGTTGACCCAAGAAGCATCAGTCGGGCATCAGGGCTCAGCGTCTACACCCTAGGAGGACACTGGGAAGCTCCTCAGAACACTGGGCAGATGAGGCGGTGCTGCATCCTTCCGGGTCCTGCTGTCCCCTCCATCCCACACACATCCACCTCCTGGCCCCGGGGGGGGGCCCCCAGACGACTAAGAGGGAAGCACTCAGAGCCGGAGGCCTCGCTCAGCAAGCAGTTAAACACCGTGTAGGGTCGGGACTTGGGACCACAGTTTCGATGTCAGACAAAGAGGTTGCAGAGGTGTTTCTCCGGGGCTGAGAAGGGATTTATGGGAATGAGCTCTGGCCAAGATTGGCCTTGCACACCTTGGTTTCTCGTATTGTGGCTGTGGCCAGGTGGGAGGGGTGGTGAGGGCGAGGGGGACTAACTCACTCATCTTTCCCCCTGTTCACTCAGCCAGTGCTCACCAAACTCCCCCATGCACTGCACCCCTTGATGGGATGAGAGACATAGTTATGAACTTGGCTGAGCCTGTGGGAACCTCGGGAGAGTGACCAGGCAACAGAGCTGAGACTACGGCGAGGGGTGAGGTCTCTAGGGTGCAGAACTTCACAACTTCATGCCCCAGGCCTCTCACCCGCCTCCCGGTAATTCTGGTCCTGTCGGAAGATGACAGTCCAGGCTGACCAGTGCTTCTAGAGAAGTGCAGGGGCTACCGTAGCCAGGGCAATACCTCCCATTCTAGTCTGGGGGGGCGGGGGCTTGAACAGTTTCTCAAAGGAAGAGAGGAATTTGGACCAGAAGAACCCCTCAGTCCCCCTGACTGCTCACTTCTGTTCTGGCCACCAAGCCTTTGCCCGGAATAGCAAGGGCAGGTGGGCCATCGCCACTATCACAGCCTCCTCTGCCCCCCTGTGCCAGAGCAGAGCTGGCTCACAGTTGGTGGGGGGGGGGGGGCACATGTGCCCCCAGGGCACAGCTAGAGAGGCGCCTGGGCCCATGCAACCAGTCCCATCTAGTCTCGGAGCGCCTCTGCCACCGCCCGGGGCCTCCCCCAGAGGCAGTGTGCCCTGCCTGCGCTACCCAGCAGCCAGTGGGGCTCCGCGCCCACCCGGCCTCACCGGGAGGGAGGATATCGAGGAGAACGAAAGCAGGTGTCCACGTCCAGCCGCGCCCTGCCTCTGAGTCGGTCTGCTGTCCACAAGTCTGTTTTGCGCGTGTCTCTGTTCACAGGTCTGTAACCGTTTCTTTGCCCGTCAGTCTTTCTGTGACCCTGTTTTTCCTCCCTCCCTCTCTCTGTGTGTCCCTCTGGCCGTAAGTGATGTGAGGCCGGGCCGGGGCAGTCGCAGCCTGTCCCCTCTCGCCCTCATTGGTTGGCAGCCGCTCCCCGGGGGCAGCCGCTGTCAGTCCCGCCCCCCCTCCCGTCCTCCGCCCGGGACCTGAGCGCGCTCAGAGCCGCTTCGGAGCGCAGTCTCCTGCTGAAGACAGGAGCGAAGCAGCCAAAGCGAGTGGGGACAGACTCGCCGCACACCGGGCATCTGAACAGGGACTCGCGGCTGCAGGACCGCCTGCTCCGGAGACGCAGCAGCCGCGGCGGCGCCGGAGGACTCCCCGCCACCCGCCCTCGGTGCACCTGGCGTCCCGGCTCCGAGCAGGCACCCGAGCTGTGGCCGCACTCCCCGGGCGCCTCCCGCCGCCGCTGCAGCCTGGGGGAGCCCAGAGCCCGGAGCTCAGCAGAGCTGGGGGCCGGAGCCGAGAGCGCGGCTGCAAAACCGCAAGCCGGGTGATTGGGCACGGCGGGTGGCGACGGCAGGACACAGGAAAGCCCGAGGGTCGCGCACTTGGGGCCGCCCGGCTGCGACCCGCAGGGACGGCAGCTGAGCGCGGAGGCGAGGGAGCGGCGCGGCCCCGGCTGACCCGAAGGCACCGGCTCCCGGTCAGGTGCGCGCAGCAGGGCGGGAGGGGCGCGCCATGGAGGCGCCCGGAGGCGCTGGTCCGCGCGACACCAAGTGAGGCGGCCCGGCCGGGGTCGGCGGCCTCGCGGGTCATGTACGGCGACGTGTTCAACGCCACGGCCGGCCCGGAGGCGGCTGGAGGCGGCGCGCTGGCCCTGGCGGCCACGGTCAAGGCAGAGGGCGCTTTGCCGCTGGAGCTGGCCACGGCGCGCGGCATGCGGGACGGCGCGGCCACAAAGCCCGACCTGCCCACCTACCTGCTGCTCTTCTTCTTGCTGCTGCTGTCTGTGGCGCTCGTCGTCCTCTTCATAGGCTGCCAGCTGCGCCACTCGGCCTTCGCCGCGCTGCCCCACGACCGTTCGCTGCGCGACGCCCGCGCGCCCTGGAAGTCGCGGCCGGTGTAGCTGCGGGGTGAGCCCAGAGCCGGCCGGCTCAGTGTCCCGGTCTCACCCCCGGCCGCCAGTAGGAGCGGGGCAGGGCGAGCCCGACGCCGGGGGTCGCCGGCCCCTGGGCACGCGGCGCCCTGATCCAAAGACCCTTTACGACCTCGAGCGGCAAGGCGGGCGTAAAGGGAGTCGGAGGCTTCGCGGGCTGCGTAGGGTCCCGATCCCAGCAGCCGCGGGCTTCCAAGGTTCTGATCCCCTGGAGGAGTCTCTTCCCCCTCCCCGGACAGCGGGTCTAGCCGGGGTGCCTTCCTGGAAGACGGCGCGCCAGCCCAGACCCAGAAGCCTTCCCCACCGCCTGCTGACTCCCTTACTTTGAACAACGGAGGGGCAAGCATGGCTCGGCGAGAGCGTAACTAGCCAGGGGGGCTGCCTAATCCAGACTCCCTGGCCGGGTGGCTGTCTTCCCGCGGCTGCTACCGCCTCTTCCACCCCTCGCCACCGAGGACCCCAGTCCCCCGAGAATCCGAGAGTGAACTCAGCCGGACTTGCAAATGATGGCCTTTGGGGGCTGCGTCTCCTCAGGGAAGTGAGGGGATGCTGACTTTAAGTAGGTCTCGCTCAGGTCCAAGGGTTCAGTTTTCTTTGTGGGCACGGGAGGGGAAGCTAGTCTAGAGGCACAGGGTCGCACCTGCAGCACCCTGTGGTCGGAGATCCGCATCCCGCATCTCTAGGGACCACATTTGTACAATAAAACCTCACCGAATTGGACCCAGTGCTGAGTACGCTCTGGTCATTGGTCGCGCCACTTTGGAAAGGGGGTTAAGGGCAGAGCTAGCGGGCAACACTCAAGCTCAATCTGCCTCCTACTTCGCCGTGAGCCAGATCAGTTTTAATGATACTTTCTCCTCTCTAGCTTTTACTCAGCGTCAATCAGGTAGTTGTTCTGCGAAGTGTTTTCTCAGAGCCCCTCTCAAAAAAAAAAAAAAAAAAAAAGGAATCGCTGCCTTATCTGCAGAAAAAATTCCCTGTAAAGGCTCCATGGAGACCTTCTCTACAGGGCAGTTGCTTCCACCTGGCCCTCTCTTTTGCTCTCAGAGCCTTTTGGACCTGAACCCTTCTAAGAGCCAGTTGTAGACCAGCACCATGTGGTGATGGAAGGGCCTGAGGGTCCAGCAATGGGATCAGCTGCTCACGACTTCTTCCCACAGTAGGCAGGGGCCAGCGCTGGAGAACATGGGGTTGGGGGGGGGGGGGGCGGTGCGGGGAGCAGTGGATGAATAGAGCCAGCTGTGAGGAGCTGATTAGAAAGACCCTGAGAGGGAACAGAAAGATTTGTGATAACCTTGGCCATTTTCAAAGTTAACCTAATTCTAGGGAGTCTACTTTATGGGGGTTTAAAATAGTTTCAGGAGGTACCTGGCTCAGTAGGGGCACTAGAGCTTAGAGAATGTTTCACTAAAAATAGATTTGGTAGGTTATCTGATTCAGTAGGGCTAAACCATTGGGGGGGGGGTCACTCGGGTTTTGAGAACCTGAAGAACGCTAGGATGTTGCATCAGGCAAAATGCAGACAGGCACACAATTCCGCACACCGTTTGTGACTGATGTCTAAGGACCCAAGCTGGGGGGGATGGGGGGGTAGGGGAGATTTGCTAGGGCCAGAGTCCTCGGCCAGTGAGCGCCCAAGATCCCCTCCTGGCCCCTATCCAGGAAGCAGGACACATGAGCTGTAGACAGGGTCTCACCTGGATTAACCACGTCTTGGAATGCTAACCCCAACCACCCCCTGATGGTGCTAATTCTGTGAAAACCTCACAGAACATTTTAGTGAGGTCTTTGGAAATGTAGCCAAACCTCTCCAGCCTACAGTAATGGTAACCCGGCTAATCTGCATGACCCTTGGTTGCAGAGAAGATTAAATGGAATAAATGTAAGGAAATATGAGGGCCCCTGACTGGCATCCTGAAGTGGTGCCCAGCTGATAAGAGAAACCCCTTTTTTAGCTGTGATGTGGGGGACTGGGAGGGGGAGGAGACTGTAAAGAGACAGAGGACTCCTTCTCCACATCTCCCAATGGGTACATCTAAAGGCAGTATGCAAAGTAGTCAGAGCACAAGCTCTGGAGTCTGAGCGGCTTGAAATCCCAGCTCCTCTGTTTGCTGGCCGTGGGACTCCACGCACATCATTTAATCTATTTCCGCCTGTTTTCTCATGTGTGAAATGGGTGCTCTTTCACCTAGCTCTGCAGGGTTGAAAATGAAATGTGCTAACAAACGTGAACACGCCAGCTAGCGTCCAGACGTTAGCTCGTCCTCTGAGCCTCAGGCTTGAGGCGGCAGTGCCGAAAGGTAAAGCTGAACCCAAAACAGGATGTGCTCTCACCAGGGCTCACTGTCTACTGTGACCACACACCAGTGTAAAGGGTCCCTGCAAGGGAAAATAGGAGTGGATGACTGGCTTAGAGGCTGCCTAAGCTTCCTGGGCCAGCATCGGCTACAGCCAGAGAGATCCCACGAGGCGCTTGGGATCCCTTGATACAATACAGGCCCAAGGCCTCCAGAGGTTAAAGCTGAGAAGTGCTAACGAAGACGGAGACAGCTGGCAAAGTATCTCTGTCTGCAGCCTTGCACTGGTTTCAGCCACCTAAATCAATGGCCTGGCCAGTTCAACTACACAGGCACTTTTTTTTAATGTTTATTTATTTTTGAGAGAGAGAGAGAGAGAGAGAGCACAATTAGGGGAGGGGCAGAGAGACAGGGAGACTCAGAACCTGAGACAGGCTCCAGGCTCTGAGCTGTCAGCAGAGGCCCACGCGGGGCTCAAACCCACAGATTGAGCCCCACAGAGTTCACGACCCGAGTCAAAGTCAGGCACTTGATGGACTGAGCCACCCCGGCGCCCCTACACAGATACTTTTGAAATAAAGTCGTAGGTAACTGGGCCGATGTAGAGATCGAATCTAGAAACCAGGCAGGGTTGGTGAGAGGGACTGGACTGGGGCTCCGCTTTTGCCAGCATTGTGACCCTGAATAATTTCATTCGCTTCTCTAGGCTAGAGATAGACTGGTTGAGCAGTAATGGGCCTAGCCCCACATTCTCCCCTGGAAAGCAGGGATGTGGCTGAGTTTATGTCTGCCCTCTATTGATACGCAGGGTAAGCGCACTACAATGCGGCAATTGGACATTTAGATAGATAGCAGGGCGGTAAGTCTGTACGCACACATCCTTCTGCCCTTTGCTCTTCCATCAGTCCCATGAAGTCTTGGAGCCACCTCTGGAGAGCTGGACCTGGGAGGCTAGAAATATGAACGGGACCCATGGCATAGGCATTTGGGCCACTCTGCCCATAACCAGCCACTGGGAGCAGACAAGAGGGCTGAGCACAGGTTTCTGATGGGGGCTTAGGGGGAGGTAGGGTGGAAATTAGGGAAGGTGCCTGCAGATGCCAGGGACCAGGGAGAAGCAGCATAGGGCAGTGACTAAGAGCTTTAGCCCTGGCACTAGGTAACCTGACCGTGGCCATCCATGCTACGCCTGGATCGTGTTTCTGGATTTCCGGGAGCCTCGCTTTCCTCACCTGTAAGATGGAGATAATAACAGGACCTGCCGCACAGGATTTTCAACATCGCGTGAGACATCCCGAGCTCATGTTTGACATGCAGGAAGTGCTCTGAAGGCGAGCTGTTCTGATCGTTAACCAGGATGACCATTTCAGAAGTGTTGGCAGCAGCACTAACAGCAACTGCTCTTCCTCGGTGACTTGAAGTTCTTCAAATGGGACATGCTTTTGCCAACCGGTAAAGGAGCCTGCCCCTTTCCGGCAGGTGTGCCCAGAGCAGGAAGGCAGCTGTCCCCGGTCTTTTCTCTCTCTGCACATTCTCACTGAACTAGCTCCTCCACTCTGATGGCTTCAGGTGCTTTTCAAATGACTCGCTCCAGACCTGTCCCTGAGCCCATTCGATTATCTTCATTTGGACAGCTCACAGGGAACCTCAAGCTCTGAAACTCGTCATCTTTCTATAAACATTAGATCTTCCTTCAGTCTTCTCCATCTCAGTAAATTGCACCAGCACCTGGTTGCCCGAAGTGAAAGCCACAGTGGTCCTTCTTGACCCCAAACTCTTCATCTTCCCACATGCAGTCTACCACCTTCCACAAACCAGCCCACTCCATCTATCCCCTCCATCTCCACCATCGCCACCCAAATTTGAAGCCCAACATTCATTTTTTTCCTCTCTCCGATCAGAGCAACATATGAGCCCAATGTCTGCCTCGGGCCCCAGCTTATACTCCAGTGGCTTCTCTTTGCCCTCAGGATTTGCCACAAAGCCCTAATCTTGGCCTACAAGACCCAGCACCATCTGCCCGTCCCCCCACCCCCCCTGCCCAACCACTGCAGCCTCATTTCCTCATACTCTTTTGTACTTTTAACCCCTAGGGTCTCCCTGCCTGAGCTATTTGTCTCCCCTCCCTCATCTGGCGAATACCTTCTTATCCTCCAGGAGTAACTTAAACATCTCTCCTTCAAAAGGATGCCTGAGTTCTCAGAGAAGATCAGTTCCCTTCATTCATAGGCCCCAGTCAGCTCCCTTATCAGTCAGCTCCCTTATCATAGCTATTAAATAACTGTGTAATTTGGAGCCTCATGCCTCTCTCCCTGCTACCAAGTAAGTTGTATGAGGTCAGGGACAACATCCACTGTGTTCACTGCTGCCTTCCCAATGCCTAGCATAGTGTTAAACACAAAATGGACAATGAGTCTTTGTTGAATGAATTACAGTGGAAAGACAGAGCTAGCAGGTAAATTTGCCTGTGGGCTCTTCACCTGAACCCTTTGCCTTTCATTTTCGGCCTTAAACTAAACTTGTACCAGATACAGTATTGAGTTGAACTCTCCTTATTGATCGGCCCTTCAAGTGGCTAGTTTCCTGGAGGTGGTAATCCACAAAACTGTGAGCAACTGACATCTCCTGTCTCCATCTATGTAACACCACAGTTATTACTGGGTCTCCCGCAGAGACTAAAGAACATGCAATTTAAGTTTGTACCCTTAGCTATTTCTGCTTGAATCACTCCTTTGCCTGCAGGGAAGTGGAGAGCTACTTTGTAGGATCATTCATGCTTTCTGGATTGTCTTGACTAAGAATCAAATCGCTGCTTCACACATTGAGTTCCTCACCTCTTCGTGAACTTTATCAAAGATTTCCTTCTCAATGAGACCGTCCCGGATCCTTGATCTGAAACCTGAGCTACCTTGCCCAACCCTAGATGTTTCAAAGCTCCCTTTCCTCCATTTTCTCCTTAGAACTTCCCACTGCTCTATATATTTCATTTTTCTTGTTTTATGTCTCCATCGACTAGAATGAAGATCCTTGAAGGAAAGAACTTTGGTTTTATTCAGTTTACCCTACACCTGACATCTAATGTTACTCAAATGAATGAGCAAACCACCTGGTTAAATGCTCAAAACCAGAACAAAAATAGAGACATTAAAAAAAAAAAAGGAGCAGTCTTTTTTGTAAAGTCTCCTTCATTCTTCGTTTCTGCTTCTTCTCCACCTTCCAAACTGATCCGATAACCCTAACCAGATAGGGGTCAAAAACACTCAACTATGTTATAGCTTTGCCTCCCATGTGACAACGGACTCTCTTGCCACAGCTCTACCGCACTGCCTGGCATAAAGCTCGACTTGTAGTAAGCACTCGGGAAGGATCTGGTGAGAGTAAGTGAATGAGCAAGCAGTATGTACAGTCTGAACTGTCATAACAAAGGACAATCCCCACCCCTAAGTTTTTCACGTAACTTTCCAGGAGAACAATTGTGTCATCCTCACCCCTTGGCTTCCATGTCCATCTCAAGGTGGCTTCTCTAGCTCCTGCCACCATATCTGCATCCTAGCCATTGGGAACGGGAAAGGGCCAAGGAGAACATTCCCCTTGGGAGCACGGCACTGAATGGTACCTATTTCTGCACCTATCCTTAGTCACGTGACCATCAGCTAGCTGAAAGGGAGGCTGGGAAGTGTGGTTTGCAGTTGGACACAGTGCTCCATAATTAAGGATGGGGAGGATGGGTACTGGTTAACTTCCGGCAGTTTACTAAACAGACAGTAAAAGGAAAATACCTTTGTTTTCGTATGAAGATCTTTGCAGTCTGACCATTTATATGTAACTAGCTGGTTTGTATTCACCATCTTCCCCCTCATTGCTCTACTTTGGCTGAAGCCAACTCTGTAAAATTTAAAGAATTTTATGTGAAGAAAATGCAATTGGGGAGTGTTTATCATTGATCTTACTAACGGATGCTGGGACAGCCCTTTGAACTCCTCTGTGCTTTTTTACCGCCTACAATCCCACATACACTCTTCAGCAAAATTAATCTTGTATTCGGAAGTACAAATATGGTCACTATGCTCTGTCTCTCAAAGGTGTTACTTGTGGTACCCGACCCAAATGCAGTTAAAGGCCTGTCCCTCATGCACAACAACTGGGGGTGCTATTATGAGATCTAAACGAGGGTGCTAAAATCAAGCTACAGGGTTCGTAACACTGCCACCCTCACAAGCCACGAAACATAAAAGCACTTCTTGGTTATTCCTCTGGTCAAACACATCCAGTAAACTGTGCCCTTCGACTTTCTGTGGGAAATATTAAGTGCCAACAGGGTAAAGCTCCAATTAACAGCGTTAGTTTTGTAGTTTCTCTAACCAACGATTCCGGGAACCTGATAACTTTGGGGCAAAGATCTCAAAGTTCAAGGAGAAAGAAGAGATACTGGTCTTAAAATTTCTGAGTCTCCAATGAGGCCTGCAAATAAGAGATCTGATATTTAGGGGCGCCTGGGTGGCTCGGTTAATAGTTTGACTTAAGCTCAGGTCATGATCTCCCAGTTTTTGAGTCTGAGCCCCCATGAGGCTCTCTGCTGTCAGCACAGAGCCCATTTCAGATCCTCTGTCCCCTTCTCTCTGCCCCTCCCCCACTTGGGCGTTCTCTCTCTCTCCCCGCCCTCAAAAATAAATAAAACACTTAAAAATGTTTAATTACAATTAAAATACTTAGTGCTGAGCTATAAACCATTCAACTGAGATCACATTACATAATTGAAAAGATGAATTCTACTATGAGAAATCATAGCTTACTCTGTATTCTCATTCATTCCACAAATACTGGAGGCTTAGAATTTGTCAAGAACTGCCCTAACAGTGGGGACACAGGCCTGGCCTCAGACAGCTTCTATTTCCATGAGATGAGACAGTCTCTAAACAGGGTAAAGAGATAAAATCGGCAGTATGTTAGATGGTGACAAATGCAATGAATGAAAAACTTGTTCTTTCTCCCAAACTCCCAAGGTCTTATCTTCCTTCTTTCTGACAGGCTGTTTCGAATCCCAATTGGCTTGGTCACTTCAGCAATCTCATTAAAATACCTGGATAGCTAAGCTTGACGTTGTACATTTTGCAAAAAGTCTGCCATTCAACAAAAGAAGACAGTTAAGAGAGGACAATATTCTCTCGGGCATATCAAATCCAAGAAACGCTCTCGAACCAACTTCTGAGAATTCTTTCAAAAAAGGAAGTAGAGCTCTGTTCACAATCAGCTCAATTTTTGCCAAAGAAAGGAGAAGACGAACTGGAGGGCGTCTACCCCAACAGGTTAGAAGGGTACACGTGCTACAACACGTGTATGTGTACCATTTAGCTACTGGTTTGTGGTTTTTTTAGTTTATCCTTTTCTGTACTGTTAAAACCCTCGGCATGGAGCACAGACAAAAATAGTATTTAAAATGAAGTAACATTTGAGGCGCCTGGGTGGCTCAGTTGGCTAGGCGTCCGACTTCAGCTCAGGTCATTATCTCACGGTCAGGGAGTTCAAGCCCTGCATTGGATTCTGTGCTGACAGCTCAGAGCCTGGAGCCTGCTTCGGATTCTGTGTCTCCCTCTCTCTCTGCCTCTCCCCCCCCGCTCACACCCTCTCTCTCTCAAAAATAAACATTAAAAATTTTTTAAAAATGAAATGAAATAAGATAAAACGAAGAAACATTAGGTGAGATTTTTATTGGATAGGGAAAGGGGTAAAGGATAAAAACAAAAGTATGAGGAGCTTTCAAAATAGATCCCCGAATATCCAAAAACTGGCTCAGGAACCGCCTCTCACAGAAATTTTACACACATCCAGCTGACACCATACAGATAATGAGCCTTGGGCACCAACCTGCATGCCCCTCCACCTCCCATCCCGCATACCCTAATACGGAGATGGTTACAAAAGTGACCGACAACTCTCCCTTTGATACCTTCCCTGTAGTCCCACCTTCCTTTCTTTAAACTACAACCACAAAATGACTTAGATCAAGGGAACACAAAACCTTTTAAAAAAATCACATCTTTATTAATAATAGGCTTACCAATTCAACAAATAGCAGTAGTTAACATGTTAAATTGAGGAACTTTAAAAAAAAATGCTTCCTTCTTTGAACCATATATACTCCAGAGCTCTAAGTACTTTCTTATAAGCTTGCCCTAGCCTACTGACAGCCTCCTTATAAATATGTATAAAATCGGAACTGCATCGCAACTGCTGTAAATGTGGAACAGCATTAGCTATTGAGTGTCATATCTGAAAGAAAAATGAAGCAGTTGTCACAGCTGATCCCCTCATCACCTGAACTGTTTGGGCTGCAGCAATTTGAAAACTAATTATCTTAAATCAGAGAGAAGCCAACACCTCTCACTGTTCAGTGAAGGAGTATGCCAGAACAAATGCTTTTGAAAATGCTTTAAAAAAATGTTTCCAACACAGCCACTGAAGTCACTACTAAATACCTTATACTTAAAGTAAAAAGGCATAGGGAACTGATTTGCAGAAATGGATTCTTTTGATGAAGGCTTTTCTCCAAAAAGAAAAATAAGAGCTTTTGGATTTATTCTTTTGGGTTGAAATATTTAAGTGTGAGTTTTTCTCCTCTTCTAGTGGGGAGCACAAAGATTCACACCATCCTCTTCTAATTAGAATGAGGTTGCATTTCTCCTACATACAACAAAGTGGTGGTAAAAGTATGTACTCGGTGGGGCTAATAAAACTAACGTGTGATTTAAAAAAAAATTTTTTTAAGGAGAAAATAATAACAAAGCCACCTGGCAAGGCGGCTAATCAAGGGCTGATCTACTGAAGTCAAGCAGCATCAGAAATAATTCCTGTCAATTAAAGAAGAAGAAATACAAGAGATAATAAGAATAAAAATATGAGTTCTTATGTGCCAGGCACTGCTCTAAGTACCTTATTTGTATTTTCTTTAATCTTTCCCAAAATACTATACAGTAGACTTTCACTTTACAGATCAGGAAACTGAGGTACAGAGTGGTTAATCAACTTGCCTAAAGGCACAAAGCGAACAGAACTATGAGGCCCAGGACTCCCACGGAGGCAGGCAGAACCCATAGCTACTACTCTACCTCCCAATCATGCAGTCAAGACCGCTCTTTTACAGACAGATCTACAGAAGGGAAATTAGCGGTTAAATGAAAATACCCCAGACTCTAGATCTAAATACTTTTTCAAAATCCAACTAAACTACACTAAGCTAAACAAAGAAAACACATCAACTCTCTTACAAACAGAATGAAGAAACACTACATTCTGAGCCAATCTCCCACCGAGGAAGGAGGCATGGTATATCCATTTCCTATTGTTAGCGCACACAAACAGATAACACAGCCAGTCACAGCGACTGGTCAACTCACCCTTTTTAAAAGTCCATTCAGTCAAAGACGTTAGGTCAAAAGAAAGTACCGAAAGAAACCCCCTTCCCCCCCAACACACACACACACACACACACACACACACACACACACACACACCACACACACACACACAAAAAGACCCAAGAGACACATAAGCAGGTTTTGAGATTTATTAAAATAAAGTATTAGCAAACAATATGCAAAAACAAAGTTCTTAAGAGTTATGGCTTTGAAAAAGCACAGTATAGTAAAACCTAATACATTTTTATAAGTATCAAAAAGGTAACAGAATTGAAGCATATTGCTAGAATTTCATTTTCTACCACATAAACAGAAGCAGAACAAGAAGCGGACCTATACTGCAGCCACTGGTTTGGTCTTTATCATCTGCATATGAGTATCTTTTTAAGAGAAGATGGGCAGGTACACACATACATCCAGTTCTCATGATTACAATCCGATCCAATTTTAAAATAAGTGATCCTTAAAATGCAATTTTAAACAAACAGATTAAGAAGACAACAGCTTGCCCAACTATTATCTTCAAGAGTCCCTACATATAAAATACTTCGTGAATAAATCAAAGCAACATTATCTCCAATGATATTAGAAAGGAATATCTGACTCTAAAAATGTCTTCTTTATAAGGAAAGTGGGATTGTTTGGCCTCACTGTAGTTTTATTATAGTTAATACCAGCTAGTATCAAGAAGGCACTACTTATTAATGGGGGGCAAGAATCTACCTGTACACAAAATTCTGAACTTTTTAATAACAGTATCTTCAAATAAATCCTTAGAGGACAATGGTTTATAATGATTGCTAACAATTTCAAGAATTGAATTATTTGGATGAAAACCATGCACACCTTTTTCACTCTGCCATGAATGACAGAAGAATCCTACTCTATGGCTGGATGTTTTCACCCAAACATCCCATCATTTGTTTAACAGCAATTGCTACCAGCAAATATTATATCACACGCTCTTACTTTTTAAAAAAAAAAAAAAATTGCTATGTAAAATACCTCTCATTGGTTTTTACAAACCATCCAATTTTAGGGTAACACTTCAGTTGTAACACAGTAGTATATTAGAAGTTAAGTTTCTATTGTGAATAATCCAATAAAACAAAGGCTTGATAAACACTGTTACCTCTCATAATTAGGAAATGCTGAACTATAACCCAGTGAATTCCAAAGAACTGTCCAAGCTTCTGTCCAGCAGGCAAAAGTCTTTATGCAAAAGAAATGCCTTGAAGTCTCACTTTCCATACATGCATCTTCTGTGAGAAGAAAACCTCTCCCAAATCCCATCTCTATCAAAGAGGAAAATGCTGCTGCTCTGGAGGAAATGGGTCTCAAGTAAGAGCCTGCCCCCCAGAAAGCTGCCCTAGTTAGTATCTCAAGAGACCACCCACAAACCAATGTATAGGAAAACCACCTCCCAGAAAAATCACCAAACATGCCTGAAACCACCATGCTAACTACTATCTTAGAAGATCCTTGCTTATCTAGCTGATGGGTATGAAGAGAACACATATTTATATTCCTACCTGAGAGAGTGAACAAGGATTTAAGTAATACAACAAAGAAGGGCTCTGATCCTCTTAAAGGTTAACAGATCCAAAACTGAAGTCATCATCGGAAGCTCAATTATCAAGAGTCTTCCTTCTTCAGTAAGTATAAGACATTAACACATTTTAAGTGGGGAAGTGATAACGATTCAAAGGAACACTGAGCAAACAACCATAAAGAGAATAAAGAAATGGATCCAAGCTGGCATATCAGATGTTTTCTAGAACAGAAATAGAGTACTTAAACAGGTACCATCAGACTTCCTGGAGGTTCTCTGCCACTGGCAGGAGTTCATATTGTCTACAAATCTTCTCCTTCAACAGAACACTGTGACAAAACTGTTTCCCACAGGTACCCTGTGAGCCCCAGTTCTCATCTTGACAAGAGATTTCAGATGGGACCACGTCTTGATCATTTTACATCTTAAAAGGATATCTTACTCTCAAATGTTATGAAAAGTATCAAGTAGCTACATCCTCTTTCTATACTATTAGGTATAGCTCACTGAACTACCTAGGAATCTTACTGTGGATTTCAACTAAGAAACCAGCCAATTCCATTACCATAGGTTCCTTACATAATAATAAAATGTGAGAAATGATTTATATTCTGATGTATATACTTGGCATTTTGATTGATGTCTTAATCTCTAAAGAAAAAGTGTTAGCTTCAGAAGATCAATAACATGCCTAATAGTTTACATTCTAAAATATAAGCCAGGCAATACCAAACAGACCATAATACTTCATTATACAAACACGCTGGTCCAAATGCAACTCTTAAATTGTTTTTCCAAATATCTTTCTCTTGGGTTAATTCATTACTCAGATGAATTTTCATTCTATTTCTCTTTTTGCATTTACCAACCTGGTTGTAATTTTATTATTCCCAGGCTCTACTCTTTTCAGCTTGCAAATATTAATATGAAATGTCTGATTGTTCTAGTGGTGATGTTTTCATAAATTTGACCATGAAACATTCCAAAGTCTAAATAAAAATTTTAAACAGTAATTTTCTGAAATGGTTTCTTTCAGAAGTGTCTTCATTGGTCAGAATTTTAGTTTTTAAAATCTTACTGGCAATTTTTACTTCCCATCCATAGATTTTGGACACCCCCGGGAATTACAGAAGCAACTGCATAAAATTTTCAGTTAAAATCCAGGGGTATATAGTAAATGACTTTTAGTTAAGACCACAGGCTTCTACTCTTCCATGGAACTCTGAACGGTCAATAGCTTCAGTAATGACCTTCATGAGACACAACTCCTTAAGGAAAACACAGAAAAGACCAATCGCATAAAATCTCAACAACTCTAAAGACCATAACATGAATAAAAACAATTTTTAATTAAATCAATTGAAAACATCAATAAAACAATTCAACAGTTTCCACCAGTTCAAGTCCATGGAAGTTGATTACACGTATCCGTCATTCAACCTGGGTGGTTTCTTCCTACACATTTGTTCCAAAGATTATGCCATAAGCCTGGTAAGTAAAAGAACGACGTAAATAGCTAGGTTCTAACACTAGGCAAATAATTCTCTTTCATGTGGCTGACACAAGTGTGGAAGATTAAGAATGTAGGTCACGTAAAACTTACTTACGTTGAAGGCTCAGGTGACTGTCAGAAAGTATCCTTTGACCCAGCAAAGGACTGTGAGCTGAAACATATATGGCACTTCATCTGACAGAACTAAAGCCATCCACTGGCTGCACTTTGTAAAAGCAATAAATAATGTCACAGAAAAAAGGAACTGTACTCTCCTTTCCTCAAAAAATGCAGAAAGGGCAAAGGAGAGAAAGTCAAACCAAACTAGCACTTTAAATAGAAGACTGACATGGCTCCATATACTTTCAAAAGGCACCAGAAAATAGCTTTCTCTGAGAGGTAAATTAGGTCACTTTTTTTCAAAATAACATCTTTGTTCTCATGCCATAACCAAGTGTCCATTTGGCTGCTCTCTAGAAAGAGAGGTTAAAAGTCCTTCCCTCAAGCATGACTGAACGAACAGGTATTTTAGAGTTTTCGTGTCTCTCCTCTCCGAGGACTAGTGTTCTGGGACATTAGCATCCATGGAAGTGCTAATAAATGGGAAAAAACAGAGCATACGTGGGAACTGAGAGAATAGTCTGCATTCTCTGATATGTGACTATTTCAAAATCAACTATCTCAACAACCACTGCTTACTCGTTTAAGTACCAGACCAGCAGCCCCAACCCAGGGTCAGACCGAAGAGGTTCTTACGGCTACCGTACACAGGTCCTTTCCTTACTAGGGGCAACTGATGCCAGTAAGAGCGATGGGAGGGGTGTGTGACTTTCCAACACGAGTGACACCCAGAGAGTGGTAGGCAATTAGAAAGGCACCTTACATTGGAGCTACAGAATAACAGTCTTATAAACTAGGTCGAAAATACAAAAAAGGTAGAAAAAGTCTAACTTCCTACAACTGTAATCTATAAACCGCAGTGTTTGTTAATACAAAAGGGGTACCAAGTAAGTAAGGATGAGCATCGAAGTCCAAGTCACTTGAGTGTGTTACACAAAAGGTTACACTAAAAACTGTCACCCATCAAAGTGCAAAACAGAAGATTAATGCATGTCAAAGTTAGAGTTCTTGCAACAGTGGCCAAAAGTAGCCAAGCTGAACAAGGCCGCGCATGCACTAGCTATAAAGTAGTACTCGGGACAGACTCGGAGTAAATGACATATACTGGAGATCTGGTGTTTACAATAATTTTTCTTAAAAAAAGGAAATGTTTTACAAAAGATATACTGAATGAAGCCACAACAGACTGACAAACACTTAGCTGTAGTAAATGTACATTTTATGACATCATCTAGAAAACTATCACTTTGCTTTTACTGAACACTACTTGTGAGAGCAGTGCATAGTGTTCCTTCAAATAGAAGATTTTTTTTTATAGTTTCTTTTCAGCTCCTACCACATGCTTTCAGAAAACCACGAACTACACTTTCTTAACACTGGTAGGACAAAGAAACTGGAAAAAGTACATTTCCTGTAGGGTTAAAAGTAGAAGGGAAGAATTTTCACCACATACTTTCTTTTTCTATTACAATTTTTCATCATGTGATGCATTATATTTTTCCAAGAAACTGAACAAATAACAGGTTGTTGGGACAATAAGGCAAAATTATGTTCCAGTTTAAGATCAACGCCAAACCTGTGAATTTGGGGTACAATACTTCTACTTTACATTTTTCACAACACTTTTGAGAGTTAATCACATGAACACGAATAACAAACAAATGTAGATTCGTCACAAAATACAAATGTATTGGTCACAATTATGTAGGAAAAAAAAAGCTGTAATATCTGTTTTCCATGTAAGCTCACAGTATCTGTACTGAAAAGTTTCCCTAAAATTAAAACGAGTCCACGAATAATATAATTGAAAAGACTACTTCTGCACTATGAGACGGAAGATATGGGGTTCAGAGGGGAACCCATCTGAGTAAGGACTTTATCCAGCCACTGAAGAGGCCCATGAAGATGAATCTCAATCCAACACGGGGTGCTGGTAACATCCTGCCGGTGATATTCTGCTCCCCAGCCCTAAGAAAATGAAAAGATATCACAGCAAAGCCCTCTTTAAACTGTAAACCAGTCTAAACCGATTTTAACATACTAACAAAAAGATACTTTAACAACAGAGATCACAAAACCAATCTTAGGATTCACCATGGAATTCAAAGCAACAGAGTTGCAGAACTTTTGGAAAGAGATAGGAGTCCCTTAATAGAAATCCTTGGAGCAAGATAGGTTTTAGAATTCTTTTTTTTTAAGTTTAGAAAGTTAATATAGTACAATATCTCATAATTAAAACATAAGTATTTCTGCACTGAGATACATTCTCACTTAATGAGATAAACAAAATTTACAGTCTCACGTACATTCACATCAGATTTTGTTAGGAAAAAAAGCTTTTAGTTTTTAGGTGTGGGGTTTTTTTGTGTGTTTTTTTTTAACTATCAGTTAAGGAAGGCACTGTAGATCTCATCACTGCATGCAAATGTAATTAATGTAGCTGGGATGAAGGAAGCTGGAATATTTTAACCTAAAACTCTAGATAAAGATTAAAATATATTTTTTCACTTTTATTTGCCTGGATTTACCAAATCCTCTGCTTTACTGCTTAAAGTAGTGCTGGCATGGATAAATTAGGCTTAGGGGTGGTGGAGTAGAAATTAAATATACAAAAGTTAGGTTTCTATGGAGAGGGGCATGCCTTCGGGGCTGCTGATAAAGTGATGCATAAAATAGACCTATAGCAAAACAGTAAGGAAACACTGGACTATTCTTCTGAATGTCAAAAAAAAAGTCCACATGCAGCATTTCACAGATGCTCTTCTTTGGCTAAATCCATAAGGACCAAGTGGATGTAGTACAGGATGCTTAAATGTATCAACTAAAACTCTTCCCTAATTTACTCATGAACCATCATCTTTGGAATGCCAATGAAATCAGGCCAAGAGCAAATGATAAATCTGAAACATTCAACTTTGCAAATCCTTAATAACAGAGGTTAAATACCTGGAAGATAATATTAGTATTCTGAAGAATTTTTTAAGTCACTCCAGTGGGATCTAATAACAATTGAAATTGCAGAGGTTAAGGAACTTGAAAAGCAATTTTAATGTGAAATGCTTTCTAGCAATTTAGTCTTTAATTGAAATTCTTTATAAATTCAGCCCCTATTCATATCAAAATCATTGTCAGTATTATGCATTTTATAATGTCTGGATTATAAAATTACTACTTAGACCTATTGAGTGGTTAAAGCCTTAAATTCAACAACATCATTTAAAAACCTATTAAGTCAAGTCAAAAGTAAATCCCACCTTGCATTTTAAGAATTACTTTTTAGAATCATAACCTAGAGAAATATGAACTACATATTTACAGTGACTCAAATTAGGCTACAGCTTACAACCCACTCACCTTGACAAAACTCATTCGAATGGTACACATTTTGGTGAGCTCATACACCGCCTCAAACCCATGGTTGACAGACTGAGCCAGAAGCTGAGCAAACTCTTGATTGTTAAAAATTTTGAGGCTGCAACTGCTGGGAATCTTACAGACAGTGGTAGGATGAAAGCCGTGATGAAAGTTGCAGTTCCTACTCTGTACAAATATGCTGCTGTCACTGAGGCACTCCGCGTACACCTCGCCACCAACGTAGTACAGATGAACACCTTAAAAAGACGAGCATTCCAAGACTCACCTTAATAAATCAGTATAATGAAATCAAAGAGGCTGTATGGGGTGCAACCAAGAACACCCACTAATCCACAGCAACCGCGCAAAGTCTGGAGGTAGAAGCTACCACTAGAGGGCCTATGGTGCCGAAGATAAGGAAGAGGTTAATGTCTGCCTAAATTCTACAGTGGTCCTCAGGTAACCAAGACTTAACCCTCAGGCTGGCAGATTATTACGTTTATCAGTTCTTAGGTTGTCTTCTCTTTGCCAACAATCACTTGTTAGCTCTATGAGAGAAAGCGAAGGCAAAAAGACAAAAAAAGCACCTATGATGAGTCCTTTCAAAGGAAAGCTGGCGCTCTTAACTATCATAGAGTCAGTTGGCAGAGTGTTTTGCACTCTTTTTACTAATGGAGGGTACAGCAGCATTCAAAGACCCTAAATCCTCTCTGCTGTCAGCACAGAACCCCCCTGGGATCCTCTGTCCCCCCTCGGGATCCTCTGTCCCCCCTCTCTCTCAGCCCCGCCCTTGTTCGTTCTCTCCCTTTCAAAATAAATATATAAACTAAAAAAAAAAAAAAAAAAGAGAGACCCTAAACCACATATGTAATTTCAGTTCACAGGAAGGGGTTCTAAACAGATTTATTTCACTTCCCCTAAAAAGAATGGTTTTTCTATTTAAAAAATATATATGTAAATAATATATAAATGTAATTTCAATATTAAAACTTCAAATTATGTAGTTAAAGTTTAGGTTATTTCCAACTTTTCACTACCCAAACAGTACTAATAAGACCATCTTTATAACACATACCCCATACACATGTGAGTCACAGACTTGTATCAGACTGTGATACGAAAAGCTGTGTTTTGTTTCTGAGCAAATAAAAATGGCACATAGAAGAAGGGATCCTAGAACTGGGTACTAGAAAAAAAGGGAAAACAGATTCCAGAACTAAGAATTCACCAAGTAGATTTCTCTTAAATTACCCTACTGTAGTGCGAAAATCAACGCATAGAAGTGAGGCATTTCACCTACAAAATTGCACCAAGATGGCAAGAGTCAATAAAGAATGGAAACTTTCTTTTCAACTTATTTTTGGCCATAGTATTTTGCTGAATCTCTTCTACAAGAAATCTCTTTACAATGATAATTATGTACATCTTCTCCTAACTTGGACTAAGACTTTCTCAAGTCAAAGAAGCCAAAAACAGCAAATGGTAAAAACTACACTTTTAGGAGACAGGTAATACACTCCACCTGGGATAGGTTTCCTTCCTGGCCACTTGATGCATGGGACTCTGCCCTTTCACTGAGGTGTGGAAAGTTCCTTGTTTGTTGTGGCAACTGTCTTGCAGGATGAAATATAAATAAAACCTTGTTACCTGAATTTAAAAGGCAGGAGGAATAGTGGTGAAGCCACTGGAAACTTGTATAATTCAAATTGGATTCCCTACCTGTAACCCGGCTCCTCCAACATAAGAGAAATTCTTACAAGGCACTTCAACTCAAAATACTCCACAAATACCTCAATTAATAAATTCTACTCTTCCACCAGCACTCCTATATTTCACAAATATTTGCTGTGTATTTACTATGAGCCAGGCACTGCTGAAAATACTGCTATGAACAATGCGTATTTCTGTAAAGCTTACATTCCAATCAGGAAGATACTCAAAAAATAAACACAGAAATAATATAATTTCAGATCCTAAGTACTAAGAAGTAAAACTAAGCAGGATAAGGAAAAGAGGACTGATTAGGTCTTAATACATTCACCAGCAGAACTGGAGAGCTGCACCCATGCTCTAGGCTCATCTTATGCGCCAGCACCTTCCATGATACATGGTAAACGGCAAGTACAGCAAAGGACTCATTTCAAGTGAACGCAGGGAAATGACAAAATTACCTTTTCCAATATGTCGCCTAGTGTTTTCAATTGTTGAATTACGATTAACGTTTGACAACAGCCCTAAGCAGAATCTACTTTTGTTATTTGAAGGGTCTGTGAATCCATCCACTAACACGCTAGTAGAAGATGCATGAAAAGCCTCCCCAACACGATTGTTTAATTCATAGTAGACAATTGAACACCAATGTTTGGGCTCCTCATAGGCAACAGGCTGAACATCTGTAAACAAACCAGACAAAAATACAAAAAACAAAACATTTAATGAGTGAATTAGAAACTCCAGATTCTTTGTTTCCCTTTAACCAAACCCAAGCACTCTATGAAAAATACTTTCAGATATTCCACTTAAATCTCATTGTTCCTCCCTGGCTTTGAGTCTGTATCAAAAAAAAAAAATGCCTTGAATATGATGATTTGAAAAATTATCAAATACAAATACAAGGATAGGCAACATCACATTTATTTTTTTTCTTTAAAATTTTTATTACTGATGTATAGTTGACATACAACATCACTTTAGTTCCAGACATACAACACAGTGATTAGATAATCCCTATACATTACTCACCACTCACCACAATACGAGCAGTTACCACCAGTCACCACACAACATTACACAACACATGTGTAAAATCATATGGTATTTGTCTTTGTGACAAATTTGTATTTGTGACTTATGTCACTTAGCAGAGTAGCCAGCCTCTAGATCCATCTATGTTGATGCAAAATGGCAAGATCTCATTTTTATGGCTGAGTAATATTCCACTGTGTATAAATCTCCTTTATCCACTTATGTACCAATGGACACTTAGGTTGCTCCCATATCTTGGCTATTGTAAATAATGCTGCAACAAACACAGAGGTGCAGATATCTTTTCAAATTAGTGTTTTCAAAAAAAAAAAACAGTGTTTTCACTTTCTCTGGATAAATAACCAGAAGTGGAATTACTAGAAAATACAGTGTTTTTATTTTTAAATTTTTGAGGAATCTGCGTATTGTTTTCCACCGTGGCTGCCCCAATCTACACTCCCACAAATAGTGTACCAAGTTCTCTTTTCTCCACATCCTCGTCAATCCTTATTTCTTGTCTTTTTGATACTAGCTGCTCAGCCTGGTGTGGGGTGGTGTCTCACTGTGATTTGATTTGCATTTCCCTGATGATTAATGACACTGAGCATCTTTTTGTATGTCTGTTGCCATCTTTATGCCTTCTTTGGAAAAATGTCTATTCAGATCCTCTGTCCATACATGCAAAAGACATATCTGGTGCAGGACTATTATCCAAAATATACAAAGAACTCTTAAAATCCAACAAGAAAATAAATAACCCCATTTAAAAAAAATGGATTAAATACATAAACAGCCACCTCAAAGAAGATAGACACATAACAAGTAAGCATATAAAAAGAGGCCCCACATTGTATGCCATCAGTAAATACAAATTAAAATAGCAGTAAAATACCACTATAGATGGCAGTGACATTATAGGGACATATAGGGACATTAGAATAGCCAAAATCCAAAAGAGGGCCAACACCAAATGCTGGTGAGTGTGTGGAGCCGTAAGAATTCTGATTCACTGCTAGTGGGAACGTAAAATGGTACAGCCACTTTGGAAGACAGTTTGGCAGTTTCTTACAAAACTTAACATACTCTTACCATATAACCATATACCAGCAAACACGCTCAGTATTTACCCAAAGGAGCTAAAAATGTATTCCACATAAAAACCTACACATAGATGTGTACAGCAGCCTTATTCATATTTGCCAAAACTTAAAAGCAAGCAAGATGTCCTTCAGTAGGTGAGTGGATAACAAACTCTGGTACACCCAGATGACAGAATATTATTCAGCTCAACAGATACATGAGCTATCAAGCCATGAAAAGAGATGAAACTTAAATGCATGTTATTCTGTGAAAGAAACCAATGTGACGAGGCTGCATACTATAGGATTCTAATTAGATGACATTTTGGAAAAGGCAAAACTATGGAGACAGAAAAATTACCAGGAGTCAGAGGGAATGAGGGATGAATGAGGGATGAGCAGGCAAAGCATAGAGGATTTTTAGGGCCGTGAAACTATTCTGTATACCACAGGTATACTTCCATATACTTCGCTACTACATTCATTTGTTACAATCCACAAAACACACACCAAAAACGGCCTCTAATGTAAATTATCAATTTGGGATGATAATGATGGTAAAGGCAGGTTCATCAATTGTAAGAAATGGACCACTCCAGTGTAGGGTTTTGGTAGCTGGCCAGGCTGTGCATCTGTGGAGGCGGGGGTGGGGGTGGGAGGTGAGAATGACCTGTACTTTTATACTCTTATTTGCTGTGAACCTAAAACTCATATAAAAAATAAAGTCTGTTGAAAACACACATACACACACACACACACACACACTCACACACACACAACTAAGTGAGCATTAACTTTGGTAAAAGGTGGTATACATACTAATGTTAAAGGCCAGAACTGCCTATGGAAAAAGATTTATACATCAGCTATCGGCCAAAATCTTATTGTTGTGAAAGTCAACAATTCCTAATGGATGCAATGGATGGGAGGGACACGTGAAACTCATCTTCCAATGCTCACAGGGTTTCTTTCTTGAGGCTGAAATGAGGAAGATAAGTGATGAACCCTCAAGTTTTCTTTCAAAAAAGACAGACATAAAAAAATGTCCAAAAACCCTTAAGAGCGGCTATGTGGCCGAGGCAGGCCATGCAAAAGAATTGGTTAACTTTTATAAACTCAGCACTGGTTATTCAACTGCAAAGAATTCAGATAAGCAGGACCAGAGAAAAATAAACCAATGTGGACCCATAAAGAGAAGTCCTAAGAGGTCAGAATTTAAAGAAGTTTATACAAAAGATGGAACAGGGAGGGGCCCATAACCAGACGCAGACAAATGAGTTTCAGGCAGTTTTAAGAATAGTATCAGGAAAGCCAGAGCCAAGCAGAAGCTTGCAGAGAAAAAATGCTAAGCACAACTAAAAAGACAATTTTGGTTTGGAAAAAAAGAAGAGAATGAAGAGCTTTGTCTCTGCTCAAGGCAAGAGACACACTGTCAACTGGCAATGCAAGGTGCTACAGTTTAACTCTGAGTTCCCTTCTGTCACCTATCTGTCAAAGAAAACAGAGAGAAAAAACACAAAATAGGACTGAAATGACAGGAAACTTCGGTGAAAAAAGACATCTAAGGAGGGCAAGAAGACCTGAGTGCCAAGTTCCTCTAAAGGAACTAAGCTGTTAGGCAGAGACAAACAGTACAGCAAGGCGTGTCTCACACACAACAGCAGGAAACTGCACTCCGCCCTCTGCACAGTCAGGAGAAAGAGGAAAAGGAAGATGACAGGTGAAGTAAATCCTCTCCGTATTTTCAAGGAGGATGAAAACACCATTCACTGGGTATTTCCTGACGCGGTATGCCATGGTCATTACACAGAGCACCTAATCCAATCAACAACTAACAATTCCTGTGCAGACATTCTCTCTGTTTAATTTACAAATGGAGAAAGGGAAGCTGAGAGATTTAAAAAGCCATCTTAGGCTGCAAAGCAAATAAGGGGAGGTGCAAGAATTCACATCCAGAAATTCATGTCTGAGACATTTTGATCCAAATGAAGGGAGATTCTATGAATTACAAGAAAATTAGTATGACAAAATTCCTAGATAAATTCTAGACCTTGAAAAAGCAAAGATATTACTCACACATTGACAAAACTACTAGGGAGGCCTGAAATTTAACTATTTTGAGAAATGCGGGGGTCCTGGGAAAACACATGTGACATACACTCATATGGCATCATCACAAACACATGCAAAGTACACAAAAACACCATCCTTTTAAGAAATGTGTAAAATGGCAGTACCTTACTTCTTCTAACTGGTCATATACTAAGGAGTTTAAGGTCTCAAAACACAGTGACTTTAGAAAGACAATGAGATACCACTTCACACCCATTAGGATAGCCATTATATAAAAAAACAAAAATGAAACAAAACAAGAAACATGGAAAATAACAAGAGTTGGCAAGAATGCAGAGAAGTGAGAACTCTAATGCCCTGCTAGGGGAAATGTAAATGGTACAGCCGCTGTGGAAAAAAAGTTTGGCAGTTCCTCAAAAAGTTAAACAGAATCACCACAAAATCCAGTCATTCTACTCCCAGGGATAGGATCCAAATGAATTAAAAGCAGAGAGTCGAATAAATACCTAGACAACAATATTCATAGTGGCATTATTCACTATTCTACCAAAAGGCAGAAACAACCCAAATGTCCATCCACCGATAAATGGATTAACAAAATATGGCACAGAAGTGCATATAATAACGTGCATACGAGAGAACACATTCAGTCTTTAAAGACATGAGATTGTGACACATGCTATAACATGGATAAACCTTGAAAAGATTAGGCTGAGTGAAAGAAGTCAGCCACAAAAAGACAAATATTGTATGATTCCACTTAGATAGGCAAATTCAGAGACAGAAAGTAGAATGGTAGCTACCAAGGAGCTAAGTGGAGGGGGGATGGGCAGTTACTGTTTAATGGGAAGAGTTCTGTTTGAGATGATGGAAAGTTCTGGAAATGGATACTAGTGATGGTTGCACAACACTGTGCATATACTTAAGGATACCAAATTGCTCACTTTACCAACAAAGCCCTCAAAGTATATGAAGCAAAAACCAACAGGAATGGAAGTAGAAATAAAGGATTCAACAGCAATAGTTGGAGATGTCCCAACCTGCAATCTCACACTCTCAATCACTGATAGAACAATTAGAAAGAAAATAAGCAAGGATAGAGAGGACCTGAACAACACTACTAACTTGATGTAACTAAAATCCACAGGTCTTAAGACATCCTACGGTATCAGAATATACAGTTTTTTTCCCACATACACATGGGATTAGTCTCTAAAATAGACCACTGCTCTGCCAGAAGCTGGCAAACCTTTTCTGCCCGCTAAATCCGGCAAGACACAAGAAGGATTAAATTCCATGACCAAGTGAGATGCAAACATTTCAGATTTTGAAAGCTACAGACTATCTTTGTCACGTATTCATCTTTAACAACTCTTTTTTTTTTCATTTTTTTTAATGTTTATTTATTTTTGAGAGACAGAGTACAAGCTAGGTAGGGGCAGAGAGAGAGGGAGACACAGAATCTGAAGCAGGCTCCAGGCTCTGAGCTGTCAGCACAGAGCCCAACGCAGGGCTTGAACTCACGAACCGTGAGATCATGACCTGAGCCGAAATCGGACGCTTAACCAACTGAGCCACCCAGGCACCTCAACGACGCTTTAATGATCTAAAAACCATTCTTAGGTCACAGGCTGTACAAAAACATGCATAAAACAATTCTCAGTAAGTTTTAAAAAGAACGGAACTCATACAATTTAGGTTCAATGCTTTATATTCCCACAATGGAATTAAATTAGGAACCAATAGAAAATACTGGGGAAATCCTGAAATATACAGAAACTGATGAACATGTTGCTAAATAAACAAAGGGTCAAAGTAAGAAATCACAAGGGAAATTTAAAAATATTGTGAACTGAATAAATCCGAAAACAAAACGTATCAGAAGTTATGGGTTTGAACTCCTATGCTAAAAAAGAAACAACTCAAACCAATAACCTAAGATTTCACCTTAAGAAACTATAGAAAGAGAAGCAAACTAAGACTAGAGTAAGCAGAATAAAGAAAATAAGACAGACTGGACTGGAAATCCGTGAAAAAGAGAAAAGTTGGTTCTTTCAAAAGATCAACAAAATTAACAATCCTTTAGCTAAAAACCAACCAAGAAAAAAAGAACAAGACGCAAATTACCAAAATCAGAAATGAAGACATCACCACTAACCCCCACAGAAGTACCACAAAAAACTTTATGTCAACAATTAGACAATCTAGACAAAGTGAACAAACTCCTAGCAAGATACAAATTACCAAAACTGACTCAAACAAACAAACAAACAAAAAACCCAGAGACTCTGAAGAGAATGACAGAATCAAGGAAATTGAACAGGAATTAAATTTCCCCACAAAGAAAAGTCCAAGCCCAAATATCTTCACTGGTAAATTCTATCAAATATTTAAAGAAGAAATAATACAAACAAACTCTTCCAAAAATAGGAGGGAACAGTTACCAACTCATTCCATGATGTCATTATTACCCTGATATCAATGCTGAATAAAGACAACCCAACAAAACTACATACCACTATCCCTTCCTCATGAATACACAAGTAAAAACACTCAACAAAATATCAGTAAATCTAATCTAGAAATATGTAAAAAAAGATTATACACCATATGGAAATATCCCAGGAATAAAAGATTGGTTTCAAGTTCATGTAATACACCTTACTGTTAGAAAAAAGAACAAAACCTCATCTGATCATCTCGACAGATGCGGAAAAAGCTTCTAACAAAATCCACCATCCATTCATGGTAAAAATTCTCAGAAAACTAGGAATAGAAGAGACTTAGTAGTTTACGGCCAGAACAGTGGTAAGTACAAGTGGTGAGAGCAGGCATCCTTGTCTTTTTTTTTCTTTTTTAATTTTAGTTAGATAACATGCAGTGCAATATCGATTTCAGAAGAAGAATTCAGTGACTCACCACTTACATACAACACCCAGGGCTCATCACAAGTGCCGTTCTTAATACTGGTCACCCACCCAGCCCATCTCCCACCCACCTCCCTCCATCAACCCTGTTTGTTCTCTATCGTTGAGTCTCTTGTGCTTTGTTTTCCTTTTTTCTCCTCCCCCCCCCCACACCTTCCCATATGTTCATCTGTTTTGTTTCTTAAATTCCACATGAGTCACCTCATATGATATTTGTCTCTCTCTGCTTATTTCGCTTAGCATAATACATTCTAGCTTCATCCACATTGTTGGAAATGGCAAATTTTCATTCTTTTTGATGTCTGAGTAATATATTCATAAATATATTCATAAACATAAATGTGTGTGTGTGTGTGTGCACGCGCGCCACACACACACACATGCCACATCTTCAATTGTATGGGGAAAGTAATCTAGCGTTTTACCATTAAAGATGGTGACAGCTGTAGGTTTTCATATATGCCCTCTAATAATACTAATGAGAGAGGGAGAGGTTAAAAGGCATCCACATTGGATAGGATAAATATAATGCTGTTTTTTATTTACCTGTTCCTGTATTCATAAGACCCTAAGGAATTCGCATACACAAAAAAACCCTACTAGAATAAATGAGTTCAGCAAGGTTGCAGGTTACAAGATTAATACACGAAAATCAATTGTATTTCAATGTATTTAATTAAGAAGAAACCAAATATGAAGTTCTAAAGAAATTCCATTCCCTCAGGAATGCATCTATAAAGAAAAGCAAAAGTAAAACAATACTGAAAACTGGAAGATGTAAATAAATGGGAAGACATATCACATCTGTGCACTGGAAGACGATGGCAAACCTCTCAAACTGATTCAGAGATTCAACGTGATCTCTATCAAAATCCAAGGAAGGAATTTTTGGGAGGCAGAAATTTACACACTGATACCAAAATGATATGGAAATGCAAAGAATGCAGAAGTGCTAAACGATTTTGAAAAAGAAAAAATTCCTCTCGCTTTCAAATTTCAAAAAAACACTTCTCGCTTTCAAAATTTACTATGAAGCTTTAGTAAGTATCCTAGACTATGAGATATAGATATACAAGTCCTGTAACAAACTCTTACATATATGGTCAATTGGTTTCTGAAAAACATGCCAAGGCAATTTGTTGGAGAAATCGTAGATACCTTTCAACAAAATAGTGCTAGACCCAACTGGATATCTACATGCACAGAGAGGAATTTACATCTTTACCATACAAAAAGTTTACCTCAAAATGAATCACAGACCTAAATGTAAAAGTTAAGGCTATAAAATTTCTAGAAAAAGACGAAATAGAAACTATTTTCACAACTTTGGGATAGACAAAGATTTTCTAAATGCAGCACCACAAGCATGATCAAGAAAGAAAGAACTGACAAACTGGACTGCGTCAAAATTAAAAACTTGCAGCTCCTTCTGCCGTCTTGCAGCCTGTGGAGGCCTGCTGGGAACAGAACTCCTAAAATGACAAATATGTCTGAAGGCTGTGGTCCAAAGCCATTTTTGCTGGCTCTAAGCGTGGTCTCCAGGACCAGAGGGAGCACAAAGCTCTTCTTAAAACTGAAAGTGTTTATGCTCGAGATGAAACTGAACTCTACCCTGGAGAGAGATGTGCTGATGTGTACAAGGCATAGAACACAGTGACTCCTGGTGGCAAACTGAACGAAACCAGAGTAATCTGGGGAAAAGTAACTCATGCTCATGGAAACAATGGCATGGTTTGTGCCAAATTCCAAAGCAACCTTCCTGCTAAAGCCACTGGTCACAGAATTCATGTGATACTGTACCCCTCAAGGATTCAAACTTACTGAAAAGTAAATAAATAAAGGTATAGAAAAAAAATCAAAAATTTTCATGCCTCAAAAGAAAATCCAAAAACAAGCATTAAGAAAATGCAAAAATAACCCACAGACAGAAAATGCCTCCAAATCATACATCTAACAAAGGAATTCTATCCAGAATATATAAAGAACTCTTAGAAGTGAACAGTAAAACAAACAACCCAAATAAAAAATGGGCAAAAGATTTAAGTATTTCATGAAAAAAGATGTATGAATGGCTAATAAGGACATAAAGAATGTTCAACAATCATTACTCATTATGGAAATGCAAATTAAAACAACGAGACACCACTTCACATGCACTAAAATCGATAGAGTGGTGATAAAAAGATAAAAAGATTGACAATAACAAGTATCAAGAGCATGTGGAGAAACTGGAACCTCCTATGTTACTGGTAGGAATATGAAACAATACTGCCACTTTGGAGAAATTGGCAGTTTTCTTAAATAGTTGAATTTATCATATTGTGTCAGAAATTCCATTCTTAGGTATTTATCCAAGAAAAATAAAAAGAAAGCCCATACAAAGACTTATATGCAAATGTTCCAAACAGTATTGTTCATACGAGCCAAAAACTAGAAATAAATCAAATGTCCATAAACTGATGAATGGATAAAAAAATGTGGTACATCCGTAACATGGAATATCATTCAGCAATAAAAAGGAACAAACTACTGATAAGTGGTTCAACGTGAAAGAACCTTGAAAACATTATGCTAAATCAAAGAAGCCAAGATGCACAAGACTACACATTATGTGATTCAACATACACGAAATGTTCAGAAAAGGTAAATCTATATAGACAGAAAACAGTCTAGAGGGTCTCTGGAGTTGACGAAAGGAACAGAGATAGACTGCAAATAGGCACAGGGGATCTTCTAAAAAGCTTATGAATACATTCTACAAGCAGATTGTGATGATGGTGCCAAACTTTATGCATATTACTAAAAATCACTGCATCGTACACTTCTAATGGATAAATGTTAGGGTATATAAATTTTGCTTCAATAAAGTTGGTTTCTTAAAAGTGGCTAAAAAATTAAAAACAAACAAACAAAATAGCAACAACAATAAAACATGGTATTTTTCTCTTACCTCTGCTGGAGATACTGGGCATAATCTGAGGAATCATGTTATTGCTTGTATCCATGGGCTGGGAATTATCTTGACCCATTTGATCGTCTGGGGGCATATAGGCAGGAGGAGGAGTATCAGCTAAGAAGAAGAAAATGAGCCAAGTTAAAATCCCAAAAGAATAGTTAAAACCTTCATCCTGCTTACATGTATTCTTCAAGCATTGGGAAGTTCCTAAGATCACCAGCAGAATTTTTAGTGAACATTACAGACAAACAAAAATGTAGGACGCTATCTCAGGGCATGAGAAAATGAGAAAAGACAACACACCCATTAGCTACTGAAAACTGTTACAAGTCCACATGTATTTGGTCCAATCCAAGAGAGTAAGATCAGTGCTAAAATTCCCTAAAATAGAATTCAAGATCAAGAATTTTGTCCTTATGTGCTCAGAACTGTATGCTTGGAGAAACTACAACTATTACAAACCAATCTGAAGGATGCAGATTATCCTAGTTTGACATACCCACAGAGACACTTTTATTTTTTATTTTTCTTAAAATGTTTGTTTATTTTGAGAGTGTCAGAGAGAGCGTGTGCGAGCAGGGAAGGGCCGAGAGAGAGGGAGGGAGGGGAAGAGAGAGAGAGACAGAGAGAGAGAGACAGAGAGAGAGAGAGAGACAGAGACATAGAGAGAGAGACATAGAGAGAGAGAGGCAGAGAGAGAGGCAGAGAGAGAGAGAGGCAGAGAGAGAGAGAGAGAGAGAGACAGAGAGAGAGAGAGAGAGACAGAGAGAGAGAGACAGAGAATCCCAAGCAGGATCCACGTTCAGCATAGAGCCTGACACGGGGCTCCATCTCACAACTGTGACATCATGACCTGAGCCTGACTCAAGAGTCAGACGCTTACCCAACTCAGCCACCCAAGCACCCCTAGGGAGACACTTTTAAATTATCAAGATCATCACATACTGTGTATTGTTAATGAACACTGGAAAATACAATGGTCATACAAAATGTACCAACACAAACAGCAGCAAAACACCTAATTCTTTTGCAACATCCTAAAATGGCTGTCATGTCTTACTAAATGACTAGGTAATTCTCTTAGGAAACTGAATGTTAACTAGAAAATCTTTTGAGTTCCAGCACTCACAGTTGACAATCATTGCAAAAACTAGTTATATCTTTGTCTCGGTAGCTATAAATACTGAATATAATTTGTCTCTCACCCGAAGGTTTGTACAAAATATATTTTGAGAAAGAACTGCCATCAGACTGAATTTAGGACAAAGTACGAAAATTAGTTTTTAAACAAATACCTAACAGCAAGTTAAACAGCTGACACTTAATTCCTTTTAGAAAGACAAAAAATAAATAACTGCATCAACTGATATTTCACTGCAGTAGAGAAACCAGAAATAATATACTTCCCTATGGCTCCATCTGCAAGAGTAGGCATTCAAAGTGAGAAAACAATGTGTCCATATGGGACACGCCATTAACAAAATTTGGGAACTTTATAAAATCTACTTATGATCTTTCTCCAGGCAAACCAGTTCATCAGACCTAATTAAAGATAACTGGAGTGCATTTTAACCTTCCAAAGTCTATGATGATGTGACAATCATTAAAGTTAAAAAAGCAAAGACTTCAGAGTCTGAGAAACCTAGGTCTTAAACCTTAGGCAAGGTACTTAAACTTTTAGAGCGAATATCAACTTCTTTCTCCACCTATAATAACAGGAACATTATCTCACATTGTTGTTCTGAACTAAATGTAATACACTATCTTTCATCATAGTACCAGTTACACAAAAGGCACTCAATAAATGGCATTTCATATCATAAATTACATGAAAATATTTAAGTCAAATATGGTTACTTCCATATTTTGGTAGAACTTTTATTATTTTTTAATGTTTATTTCAGAGAGAGAGAGAGAGAGAGAGAGAGAGAGAACAAGCATGCACACACAGGGGAAGGGCAGAGAGAGAGGGAGACACAGAACTCGAAGCAGGATCCAGGCTCTGAGCTGTCAGCACAGAGCCCAATCTGGGACTCGAACTCATGAACCGCAAGATCACGACCTGAGCCGAAGCTGGCCACTTAACCACCTGAGCCACCCAGGCGCCCCTAGAACTTTTATTTTTAATTCCTGGTAATACAGAATTTAGTTGTTTGGTCCAATAAATGATCCAGTGATAATTAAACAACATTTCTATTTTTCCAGATTACCTACTTTACTTCACAGTCATCGAACACAGTCTTTGTCTGTCTTCAGAATGTTGATAACCTATTAGAATACTCTGCCTTTAACGTGTATAGGACCCCCATGAAACCTTTCAACTTAGCAGCATTTGGCTTCATTCTGAAGTCACAGTGGCAGCCACTCAGTGTAGTTAGTTGTACATATATATTTCTATAATTTCATCCATTCATTTAATAAATATTTACTGAGGGTCTATCATATACCAGGCTCTGAGGCAGGTTCTGGGGATGAAGCAGTAAATAAAAGAAGCTAATTACCCCCTTTTCATGGAGTTTGTAGTCAAGATAGGGAGAGGAGGGAAGGGCAGAATATAAGATGATCTATACTATGTTGGACTGTGATACACACTATATACAAAAATCAAGCAGTGAGAGACAGAATGTAGGATGAAAGGAGAAAGTGATTTTTGTTTCATTATTCTTAAAGGATTATCTCCCCAAAACTGTGTTTGCTTTTTTAAAAACATTCAATTTATTCAAACTAAAAAAAAACAAAACCAGTTCATCCATTTCTCCTACCCCTTGTCTCTGGCAACTACCAATCTGTTCTTAGTATCTATGATCTTGATGTTTTGTTATTGTTGTTGTTTTTAAGATTGCACATATAAGAAAAATCTTATAATATTTGTCTTTCCCTAACTTACTTTACTTAGCGTAATAGCCTCAAAGTCCAGTCATGTTGTCATAAATGACAAGATTTTATTCTTTTATGGCTGAATACACCACTTCTTTATCCATTCATCCCTCAGTGGACACGCAGGTTGCTTTCATATCTCGACTATCATAAATAATGCTACAATGAACACAGGGGTGCGTGTTTTCAAGCTGGTGTTTTTGTTTCCTGCAGGTAAGTACTGAGAAATGGAATTAACAGATTATCTGGCACTTCTATTTTTAATTTTTTGAGGAAACTCCATACTGTTTCTCACAGTAACTGCACCAATCTGCACCAACAGCGCATGAGGATTCCCTTTCCTCCACATCCTCGCCAACACTTGTTATTTCTAGTCTTTTTGATAGTAGCCACTCTAACAGGTGTAAGGGGATAGATGACACATTTTGGTTTTGTATTTCCCTGAAGATTAATGATGTAGAGCATATGTGGCGGTGGTCACGTACATGTCTTCTCAGGAAGAATGTCTATTCAGGTCCACTGCCCATTTACTAATTGGAATGTTTGTTTCTGTGCTATTGATTTGTAGGAATTCTTTATATATTTTGGAGATTAGTTCCTCATCAGATAGATGATTTGCAAATATTTTCTCTCACTCGGTTGGCTGCCTTTTCATTTTATTAATGGTTTGCTTTGCTGTGCAGAAGCTTTTTTGTTTGATGTCATCCCACTGTTTCTTTTTGCTTTTATTGCCTTTGCTTTTGGTGTCAATCCAAAAGCCAGCACTAACCACTGTCAAGGAGCTTCCTGCCTATGTTTTCTTCTAGGAGTTTTATGGCTTAAGGTCTTAGGTTCAAGTCTTTAATCCACTTTGAGTTAGTTTTTGTGTATGGTATCAGTTAGTGGTCCAGCTTCATTCTTTCGCATGTGGCTGTCCGGTTTTCCCAACATCATTAGTTGAAGAGACTGTCCTTTCCCCACTGTACATTCTTAGCTTCTTTGTCGTAAACTAACCCTCCACCTAAGTGTGGGTTTAAGTCCAGGCTCTCTCTCCTGCTCCAGTAACCTATGTGTCTGTTTTTATACCAACACCACACTGCTTTAATTATGATATCTTTAAAACTGTATGTTAATTATACTTTAATTTCTCAAAAATTGTTTAAAATATTACTGTAGCTCTTTGAAATCAGGGAGTGTGATGCCTCCAACTTTAGTCTTTCTCAAGATTGCACTGGTTATTCTAGGGTCTTTTATGGTTCTATACAAATTCTAAATTTGTTCTATTACTATGAAAAATACAGCAACTCTCCTTTTTAAAAAACATATGGTCCATGGCAAAATAAAATCTAAAACTCTTCTGGATATCAAACAATTACCAAAGGATACAGTCAAAAATAGCTACCTCTTAGCATGTAACAGTTCACCCAGAGGGCCAGTAGTATAAAAACAACTGCTGATTCTCGAGGAGTAATTTTTTTGTATCAATAAAATAAATTCTTACCTGGGAGCTGAAATGGACTTCCTGGTCCAGAACTTGCTGGGGAATTGGGATATGTGCTGCTAGCGGGGGAAGGCGGATAAGGGCTATTTGGAGATAAGGGGAAAGGAGTGTTGTTGGGCTGGTGGAAAGAATCTGGAAACGTTGCATTTTGTGGCATGTGTGGCTCGTTGTGGCTCAGGTTTCTAAACTGAACCAAAAGGCTGTGTTGTGGATTGAATTCATTGTGACGAGGCACTAATACTGGAGGTAAGACTGAAAGACAAAAATCAAAAGTCCTCTGTCAGCAATAACTAAAGCAAACATCCCATACACACTAAAGGGTAGATAGAAAGGATTCAGTACAATTATAAGCCCATTAAAACAATTTACTTTCAGGAAGGGCTGCTCTGTAGAACCTTGAATGTGTATTTACATAATAACTAAACCAAAAACTCTTTAAGGATTTAGGCCTGTATACAGAACTCTGGAAAACAGAAAATACAGAGAAGACACCACTCCTGTTCAATAGGAGAGAAGGCATGTTTAAAAACAACAATAATACAGAGAATTTAATACAGTGAGAATTCAAAGAGGTGAGCACTTCCAGCTAGCAAGGGATCAAATAACACACTATGGGAAAGACAATACCTGATGGGACCTTACAGAATGAGGGGTGCCAGGGGCAGAGATAGTAGAGGAGGAGATGGGGAGACTCCAAGAGGGAGACAGGAAGGCACAGACAGGTGCCCCAAACACTGAACTAGGAGCTGAGATTAGAGACAGACGTTGAGGTCAACTATGAAGATGCCTTGAAAGGCTCTATGTTTTCAATTTTGAACATTTCATTTTTCTTACTTTGAGAGATAACACATTTTAGGTTCTTCAGTAAAGTTTTCCCTAGTGAAAACAGTAACATTTCCTAGGCAGAAATCTTCCATTCAAAATCAGTTTTCTAAACATGATCATAATGCAAATACATCCAACAAAGCCTAAGTATTTTAAGAGACGTATTTTTAAAGAGATGAACTTTATTCAAACATTCACTTTCTTTAGAGACCCAAATGACCAATCACATAGAAATGTCTACCTTTCCCTATAGGAAATCAAAACCAACCTACTTTCTTTAAACTCCTACTGGAAGTACCAGTTTATCTCTTTTACAACTTTCCCATATTTGTCAGTGCAATTTTACTTCCAACAATCTCACTTTGACTCTGACATCATTCAGCAGCAATAAAATCAATTTTTTTTTTTTTCAACGTTTTTTATTTATTTTTGGGACAGAGAGAGACAGAGCATGAACGGGGGAGGGGCAGAGAGAGAGGGAGACACAGAATCGGAAACAGGCTCCAGGCTCCGAGCCATCAGCCCAGAGCCTGACGCGGGGCTCGAACTCACGGACCGTGAGATCGTGACCTGGCTGAAGTCGGACGCTTAACCGACTGCGCCACCCAGGCGCCCCTAAAATCAATCTGTTTTTAAGTTAACTAGGTCATAGTAGGGATGTACCTGAGGAATCAGAGGCTATATAAGTCAGCATTTGTACTGTTTTTTTGTCTCTTTTCTTTGTACTGAATCAGTGTTGTAATTACATAGTTAACATCTGATTACAACTGTTTTGCTCGACAGTGTATTACCAACTGCTGTTCCCTCACAGAATGATGGGACAGCTGCCATGGGAGAGCAGGGCACTAGACAGTAAGAATTTCTATGTTTAGCTGGCTAGCAATCTGAAAGACTTAGTGAAATAACTATTTAAGAATTCAATCTAGTAAGGATTCCTTTCCTTCTTTTTTTTAGAGGCAGAGCTAAAATCAGTGACTTCTCTCTTTATATTATTTTTACACACTACTTATTTAGAAATTATTTTATTTTCATGCAAAATACATGGATAGTTTAAAAAGAAGCTACAAGAGATAAACACAGCAATTTCTAAGCCTTCTATACTGCTTTCAGAGACAACAAATTTAAACTCTTACCCATTTCTTCTAACATTTACTTTGTGCATTGCTAAATAGTATGCTTATATTGCTCTTATTAATTTGTGAAGACACTGCAGATTTGCTCTTGTGGCAAAGGAAGTAGCTTTCTTGTATCATTCTACCCCACTCCCATTCCCCTTCCCCACAATAAAGTTCCAAAAAAACTTTTGGTTAAATGTACAAATATTCAATCCTGAACCAGATATGTACTATGATTATATGTTTTCTTGAACAGTGCTTTTAATAAAGCTATTATTGACCTGTTCCTTCATTTGTTTGATCTTAAGTACGTACCACTGATATTTCCAGGGTCTAAGAGTTTTGTCAAATTCCAGTCAATACTATTTTCCAGATGCTACAAATAAACAATCTACTAACTCATTTCTTCCCTTGGACCCTTCACCCTTCATTCTTCTACAATCTACACTGGTTGCTATGTTAAGTCTCCCAAAGCTCTCAAGTCCTTAGATGTCCCTTCTCTTTTCTCCTGCTGGATCCCATTTCCTAGATCTCATCCTCTATTAGTTACCCTAAAGAAGGGTAAAAGGAAGGTGAATTTTCAGTCCTTGCATACATGAAAATACCTTGTCTTTTGTTCGTCGGCCGACAGATTCCAGAATAAACAACTTTTTCTCTCTTAATTTTGGGGGCACTGGTTCATTGCCTTCCAGAACCCAGAACTGCTTTGAGAAACATAACAGTCTCACTTCCAGTCCTTTGTATATGTCCTTTCTTTTCTCTGTGGGAGCTTTTAGAATCTTCTTTTTTAACCGTGATATACCAGAATTTCACGTGTGGGTCTTTTTTTTTTGGATCTCTGACAGCACCATCACTGCCATTGTTTTTGCATTTTCCAGAGACTTTTTTTTTTTTTTAACCATTCTGGGCTTATATTATCTCCATGTGAAATCCAGATAGCCTCTAAGATGGCCACCGTGGTTCCCAACTCTCAGTATTCACCCCTGCATAATCCTCTCCCTTTGAGTGTGAGTATTGTATCTGTGACTTGCCGCTAATAGAATGTGGCAAAGGTGACAGGATGTATGTGATGACACAGTATAAGAATGTAATGCCCTTCCATCAAGAAGACCCTCTCTCTCTTCTTGTCTCTGAAGTGGGCTGCCATGAATGTGAGCCACCTATGAAAAAGTGGCAAGCACATGAAGGCAGCCTCTAGTCAACAACCAGCAAGAAGAGCCCAAGAGCCCACAAGGAACTAAACCCTGCCAATAATCACACGAGCTAGGAAGCAGGTCCTTCCCCAGCTGAGCCTCACATGAAACCCACGCCCTGACCAACACTTTAAATACAGTCTTGCAAAGGACCCAACTTAAGCCATGCCTGGACTCCTGGCTCATAGAAACCGAGATAGTAAACGTGTATTAAGCCCCTTAGTCTGTGTTAATTTGTTATACAGCAAAAGATAACAAATGTACCAAACTAGTATCTCAATTTATACAATTCATTCATTAAAACAAAACACAAAACTTACTGTGCATCATCTACTGAGTGCAAGGTAATACTACTATTCTAAGCACTGCTGATGCAGTACAGAATGAGACAGAGGAAGTTCCTGCTTACATCAGTCAATAAATAAAAGAAAAAGCTAATTCGGCATCAAGTAGTGATGGGGGTATTTGAGCAAGGGCTGAATGAAGTAAGAAAATGTGCCATGAAAAGATGGTAGGGGAGAAGAAGTAGAAGAAATAGAAAAAAAAAAAAAAAAAAAAAGTCTAGCTGCAGGGGTAGGGCAAGTCCATCGAAGAGAGGAAGTCTGAAGAGAGGTTATGTAGAAATCTAAGTGTGATAAAAGTCTCTTAAGTGTTTTGAGCAGGCACTGACATGATTTGGCATCCTCTAAAGATCACTCTGGCTGCTGTGCAGAAAACAGAATGGGTTGGAGGGAAAGAAAAGAGGCAGAGAGACCTATCAGGCACTACTTAAGATGAAAGATGAATGTGGTCTATACTAGAAGAGTGGTATGAGAGATGGTAAGAAGGGACACTATCAAGATATATTCTGAAGGCACGCAAATAGCATTTGCTCATAGCTCAAATTCAGGACTTCGGAGAGATAAGTAAAAGAAGACGTCAGTAGTGATTACATGAATGCTTGGTGCCATTTACTTCAATAGGGAAAAATGGAGGAAGAAAGCACTTGGGGAGGGAAAAAATCAAAAGTCCTACTGAGATATAGTAAATAGGATATGTGTATGAGAGGGATCAAGTGGAGGTGTCAAGTGGGCAACTGGATACAAAAGTCTAGAACTCAAAGGAGAAGTTCACTCTGGAGTTCAAAGTGTAAGCACGAGCTTTCAGACAGTTTTATGACAAGTGAGAGCTAACAGAGCCCATAGAGGAAAAATATGGATGTAGAAAATGTCTAGGAACTGAGTCATGTGAAAACAGGAAAATAAGCCAAAGAAGAGACTAAACAAAAACAGCCAATGAGGTAGGAGAATGAGAAAAGGGTAGGGTTCCAGAAGCCAAGAAAGAAACAGTTGTGAGCGGGAAGGAAGGAGATCAACCATCAAATGATGTTGAGAAGGAAAGGAAGAGGAGGACTGGGAATGAGCCCTCTATCCAGAAGAAGGCATCACAAGTAATCTTCACAAGTCAAATGGTAGGGAAGAGAGACCAACTAGGGAGGGGTGTCCAGAACGAAGGGGAGGGCTAAAGTCCTGCGGAGGTAATAAAAATGGAGACTCCTATAAGAGGACTAGGGGAAAGAATGCAGGAGACTGGGGGTGAGGCGATGTAAATGAGGTCAAGACCAGCATTCTTTCTGAACTTTTATTTTAGGATGGGCAGTATCAGGACATGCTTGTGTGCTGACAGAAACAGTCTAGTAGGGAGGGGAAATATAATGCTGGGGAGACGGGGGTACCTGGAGGAACAAAGTTCTTGAATACACAAAAAGGAGTGGGATGCAGTACACACACGGAGCTCAGGTTTTAGATAAAATAGAAACATGTCACCCACAGGAAAGGCAAAGCACATATACAACTACCTCTGCCTGATTCACACACACATGACTGACTGCTTAAGGTGGACATGAATTAGAATTAGCCACTTGGGAGCTATATTATCTACATATAAAAAGCTAAATTCAAAAGCCACTATTCCTTCTGAGATTAAAATCTTTAAGAAGGAAACACAAGGCTAATATAGTCTTTTAACTACTAAATCACTGAAATGTAAATCAGCAAGAGACACGTTTGTTTAATTCTTCTTAGAGTAAAACCTACCTGGACTCTCCACTCTCTTATAGTGGTATGGGTTGATACAAACTTCCTTTTGCTTAGATCCAAAAGGAAATTCACAAATATCCAATGGCTTTAGCTCGTGATGACTCTGCAAATCAGGCCAGCGCCAAACACGACAATATATAACATGGGGTAAGCCTTTTCTGTGAGAAACCTGCAGGCGTCCATCTAAAGATCTGGGAATAGTGACACATTTGCTTGGCTGTCCTGGACTGCTCAAGGCTTTCTCCAGTTCTTCCATGGCACCCTTTTTCTTTTTTAGCTTTTTCACCAAAGCATCGACTGCCTTTTCTGCCCATTTCTCCTCTTCATCACCTTGCTTCCAGCCCAACAATCGCTTTACTGCTGGACTAGTAAAGGAGAACAAGCTGGCCATTGACGTCATTTGATATAAATCTTCAGAGACCTTCCTGCAACTCAAAGTCAGTGGCTACTCAAAGAACAGCTCACAGATGAAAAGTCATATACAGGTTCTAAGCAGAAGTTCCCATTAAAAAGGGAGGAGTGACATTTATCTTCGTAAGTGCCATAAGATTCTTTCATTGGTTCAAATCCTGAAAGAGAGAGAGGAAAAAGGGTAAGATCCCTAACTTAAATGAACACAATTAACACACATCTAAATCAATATAAGCGAAAGGTATATTGTTTTTAAATGAGAACAGAAAACCATTACAAAGCAAACAAACAAACAAACAAAAACCTAAGTCTAGAGAAAGAAATTTTCTCTAAAGTCCTGTGACCACTCACTTCCTTTCTTCATACGTGAACAAATAATTCACTGGCAATGCCAAACGATAACCAAAAGCAAAAACAGACTGCTTGCTCTACTTCCTATGTATTATCCAAAAAATAGCCTCTAAACGTTTCCTTTCCTCAGGCCAGTAAGCCCCCAAATGCCCTTCAAAACTTTTGATTCTGAAGTACTTCTCTTCACTGAAAGTCATGTCACGTTATGTCAATTTTGAACATGACATGTCCTAATCTGAACAAAAGTCTTCACATAAATCTAGCTTTTCCCTAAGGTCATTATTGTCCATAAAATGTCTCACCGACTTTTAAGGTTTGGGCAAAAGCCATAGTACTACTTAAGTCCCATTATTAGGAACAAATTTTATCAAATTCTAGCTTAGTTTTTTTCTTAAGAGATAACAAGCCCTCAAATAAATCATAACACACATAATTGCCAGAAAAGTGGGAAGTATCTATTTTTAAAGCTAAGAATGCTGAGCACATTTAAAGGGAATGAATGCAAAGTTTAACCCAGAAAAGGGCAGTTTATAATTTTATAATGCCCATTGCCTTCTGTGATTATTTTCAGCATATTAAGTTAAAGAACCTGCGCTAGGCAGATCGCCCCTCTGCACCCTTAAGAAGCTCTTGGCAATGATGACAAGAGGAAGTGATGTGCAGTGGCACCGCACTGATAAGAAGAATGGGTATAATTCCCTGTGGTCAATACACAGCCAAGCGCAGACAATGAGTAGCTGGTGAAACAGCACGAGTAATGTTTGGAAAAAGGATGTCAGTAACCAAAGATGCTTCCTTTCTTGTGACCAACATTGCAAATAATGCCACATCTCTGCCTTTGACAAATTCTAGTCAACTCTACTGTCAAGACCATCCTGGATCGGGATACATCTTCCCAGAAAAGAATATGTGTGTTCAGTTAAAACCCAGGTAAATATAAATTAAAATAAAACGGAGTTAAATTCAACAAATAATTACTGACTGCTTGTTACATGCCATGTATGGTGAACTGCCATGATGGTGCTTAAAGAAGTCACTTCAAGTATGGCTTCATCTTAAGAGCCAACATGTACTTACTGAGAACCTACTAAGTGCCAAGCATTGTTCTGGATGCTGATCAACCAGCAGTGGCTATCCAGACTCCTATGAACCAAGGTTAGGACCTGGAACCATGCGGGGAAAGGTGTACAGAAGTAGAGGGAAACTCCTGTGTGGATGAACTTCCCCAGCCCAACACAGGATCATTTTAGCCAGGTAAGCAAAACTGGCTATATTAAACTAAAGAAATAAAACGAGAGACTGAAAGTGTATTTGTCGGTAACAGTTCACAGACTATAAAGTGTTATGCGCTAAACATAAAGAAGGGCTGAGCTCAGGTGTAGCTACCTCAAGGAAATAGGATAAAAGTCATTTGGGCCAGAGAGTAAACATAAGAAAGTAAACCAAAATATGGTTTGCTTGTCAAGACAAGAGAAATTTCAAAGGCATAGGGGACACAAACAACAAACAAAAATACGTGGGCAGACAAGAATAGAGCATTTCCTAAAATAGAGTACACAGGTCTGGCTGGATTGAGATCTTTATTGAGTAACAGTGGAACATAATGATGAAGGCTAGACAGGGTAGTGCATGCGTGCAGAAGAGAGAATAGATGAGCAATGGAGTGGTTAAGCTGAGAAGGGGAAGACGAATGGAGAGAAACTTAAAGACCAGATACCAGATTAGTAGTGAACCAACAGAAAATGCCTAATAAATTTTAACTACTTATCTAATAGCACTATCATCATCATCATCATCATCATCAAGTACTAACCATATTGCATATTTTAAAAAAGGAAAAGTTATTAATGCATGTAAACACAGAACAAAGTCTACAAGGCCACATAATTAATCACTGCATAGAATGGAGGAAAGGAAATAGAAAGGGGTCCAGTGTGATTTGTTTTATATACTTCTGTACTGTTTTAACCTTTTAACAAAGGGAATCTATTGATGCATTACTTGCACGATATCAAAATAAAAACACTAAACTAAAATTATGGTGAACAGAATTGAGTTACGAGTGCTGGCACTACAAGGAGGTAAAACTAATGCATGCTGTGCTACAAGTCAGGAAAGGACGGTGGTTTCCCTTTCAAAGGAAGGATATTAATTAGAAGGGAATCAGAGTTTCTGCCATCCTGGTGAAGTTTTACTTCTCACTATGGGGGATTATATGGGAGAGCTCAGTGTGAAAATACAGCTGGTGAGATACTTAAGATGTGTACTGTGCACTGTACAGTCTGTCTGGACAGACAAAAAGGATTGAGGGCTTAGTTTCCTTCCCATTTTTCTTCCCATCACCAATCAAGTCCCCTTCTCAGAGATCATCCTTTTATTTTGTCCTTCATGGCCTTCCAGAGAAAATTAACACAAACACACACATACACACACACACACACACACACACACACACACACACACACACTTCATTGACATGAACTGTGGTATTCTAAAAAGAAAAAAGGTACAGAAAAACATATGAACGATATATCCTCCAGATCTTCCCAGAGCAATATAGAAAGAGCTCCCACATTCTTTCTTTTGTCAGTAACAGTTCACGGACTATAAAGTGTCTACAGTATTCTACACAGAATTCTAATATAAAAGTAACCTTCAAAGTATGTCAAACTCTGTCATACGTCTGCTCAAAAATTATTCTGTGGCTTCCCATCACACTTGGTATCCAAATTCCTTAACATCACTTTAAAGGGCCTACATGAGCTAGCCTTTGGCTTCTCCTCCAAATTCATTTCTTTCTTTGTTGTTGTTTTTTATTTTACACCCAAATTAGTTAGCATATAGTGTAACAATGATTTCAGGAGTCTATTCCTTAATGCCCCTTACCTATTTAGCCCATCCCCCCTCCCACAACCCCTCCAGTTGCAGATTCATTTCTTACCATTGTTCTAGCTAACTTAATCACCCTTGACTTCTTTCCATTTCTCAAGTGTTCCAAGATCATTTCTACATCAGGACCTTTGCACTTGATGTTTTCTCCCCTGGAATTCTCCCTGATCTTATTTAACACGCTTACTCTTTCAATTAATTCAGCTACTCAAATGTCACCTCGTGAAAAAGGACTTCCCTGGCCACTTTATCTAAAAGAGTATACATCACACTCCCACAGCATTCCCTAGTCCCTGATTCTGCTAAATTTTCATGGTATTTATTCTAACCTGACCAAGATATCAATTTTATTTCTTTTTAGATATTTTCCCCACTGAAATGTTACTAGGCAGGTAGCTTTATCTTCCTTATCCACCATCATAGTCCCCTGGACCTAGAACAGTACCTATTTATTCAGTGAGTGAGCAAGCAAGTAGTGAGTGAGTGAACTAAAGAAAAGCAACTTGGAAAAAAATACATTCCTTTATAAGAGCAACTACATAAGAGTTAAAACATGGTTTTTATGGATATGCACACATATGATAAGAGAATATAAGTATGAATAAAAATGATACATAACCAATCTCAGGACACTGAGTACTGGGTACCACTGGTGAAAGAAGGATGAAGAATGGAAAAGCTTCAGCTGTGTTCTTTTAAAATCAGATTTAAAAAAAACCTGGCAAGTAACCTGATTTGTTATTTTCTCTCCTGTTTTCTCTGTTTAAATATGTCATAACTCAAAACATTAACTATTTTTAATTTTTAAAAAGTAGTATGATGAAAACAGAAAATGACCAGATTCAGTCCTTTATAAGACAGAAGACCATGAGCAAGTATCATTCTTTCCAAGTCTACTAACTTATCTGTACAAAAAGGTAGATGGTTCCTAAGTCACTGAAATGTTTAAGTAAAAAAATATGTGTGTACATGTGTACACACAGCACACATACAATAAATGCTTTATAAACTCCAAAGTGCTATTTAAACATGAATTATGGTCATTAGTATTCAAAGGAAGAGTCAAGACTTAAAAAAAACCTAATGTACCCACCACTGTACCACTATACACACTTTCTGATCCAGCACAAATTCCTGTACTTTTGCCCAACAGTGTCCAAGAGAAATCTCTGTCATCCTTAGTGATAAGCTCAAGTCCACCCCCCTTTGTGAAGAATTCCTTCACCACCCTATTCTAAAAAGGCTACGGTCACTGAATATTTATCATAAAAACTAATTAATAAGACAGTGACAAGGGGGCTCCTGGGTGGCTGAGTCAGGTGAGCATCTTGATCTCAAGTTTCGTGAGTTTGAGCCCCGTGTCAGGCTCTGAGCTGAAGGTGAGGACCCTGCCTGCTTGAGATTCTCTCTCTCCCTCTCTATCTGCCTCTCTCCAACTTGCACCCACCCTCTCAAGATCAGGAAGTTTAAAAAAAAAAAAAAAGTGACAAGAACTATCTTAACTTCCCAAATAGAGTACCAAATCCTTCCAGGAGGAAGCCTTCAGGACTTGGCACCATTCCGTGCATCGTATCACATACTAAGGGAGTGTTTAATGAATGGTCATTGATTTTTCTATCAACTATACCTTGAAATCAAAGATAACTTCAAATTTTGAACCAGGTGACTAAGATAATGATAACCCCATTAGCAGAATCAAGGACACTCAGAAGGCAGTTTAGTCAGTAGAGAAGAACGTGAACTCGATCAGAAAAAAAGTCATAACTGGACATATAGGTTGAGCAAGGAAAAGATGAGAAGGAGATTTAAGATTTTCTACAAAGAACTGAAACAGTAATAGAAAATAGGTTTTCAACAGAGGGAAAAGAGCAACACATTAACACAGGCATATTAGGGAACATTCACTGGTAGGGAAGAGGAAAAAGTTACCGATGAACTATTGTTAAAAGGAGGAGATTAAAATTACATCAACAGTACTGCAGAATATCAAACACAAGGCAAATTTTAAAGAGAATGTGAACAAAGAAAAGGCCAAAGACTGGTGAATGAGGATATCATTAGTTCAACTTCAAGAGACTGATTTCAGGAAAAAAAAAAAAAAAAAAGGGTGTCAGATTCCAAAAACTTAAGACTCAGTATTAGTGTTTTCTTAAAACGAGAAATGGGAAAGTAGTAGGGACAAATCATGTATTCAACTCTAAAAATGGAATGACTAAATATTTCAGAAACCTTTCGTGCTATTCTTTCTAAAAATATTTTGTAACTTTGCAACCTGCAGAAGTGATATGTGCAACTAATTCAAGTACTCATTATCTAAGTCTCACCTTACAAAGTCATCATAAGAATTTACTGGTGTTTAAACAAAAGAACTGATCAGGCATTTCACATAATACCACAATGGCGATTAGACGGTAAAATGGACTCAACATTGTTATCCAAAACAAATTTTTTTTTAAAGAAAACAGTGAAATATCACTCCACATTACACATAAATCCCAATGACCCAGCAATTCCATCCCTAGGTATATATAACTAACAGAAAGAAGTGCTAGCGCCACCAAAAGGCAAACACATGTTCACAACAACTTTATCTGTAATAGTCCCAAATTGGAAATAACCCAAATATCCATCAACAGTGGACTGGGTCAATAAACCATAGTAACAAATTCATAAAACAGAATACTTTACAGCAACAACAAAGAGCTAACACGTGAAAAACATGGATAAGTCACTCAGATAAAATATTGAAGAAGTCAGATACAAGAGATTACACATTTTATCATTCCTTCTCAGAAAAAGGCAAAACTAACCTACGTCATCAGAGGCAAGAAGGGTTAACTAAGTGGGGACAAGACAGAGTCTTCTGGGGAGACAGAAATATTCTACATCTTGATGTGGGTGATGATGACATAGATGTACACATATGTAAATGTTCAATAAGTTATATACCTGAGATTTATAAAATAATCTTTAAAAAAATTTGTTTGTGAACTGATCACTTATAAAATTAGTTCCCATTCACTAACATTTCCCTTACCATAATGGCTTACAAGCCACCAGTGAAAGTACAAAGTTTGCAAAATACTCTAAAATTTTACAAAGTTTATTAAAGTAACGGCCAACAATGTAGGGTCGGGGATTTAATTTTACCCTACCATTCCCCACCCCCAAGCAAGTAAGTTAGTCTGTTAACTGTTTCACGGATGCTGATGAAGGACATGGGACTCCAGATTCAGAGACAAAGGACTTTAACACTCATAGACAGACAGCAAGCAGCATAAGCATCAGATTTGCAGTTCCCTTCGCCTCCAAGAGACCCGCAGGAGTGATGTGATATTGCCAAGATGGATGGTACGTCTGCAGTGGGTTTACACTGATAGGGAACAATGAGCTGAAAGAATTCACCATGTTTACACTTACAGTAAGCAAGCCTATCTTAGTGGAGAGAGAACAACTTCATTGACAAAGGATTAACAGCGATCCTTAGTAAAATCAGTATGTATTTTTTATGGATATTTTCACAAAAAACACAAAAAAGCTCTTCATGTTAGTAGCACACATGACAAACATAAGGGATGCCCTATCATGCTAAATTATCTTGTGAGAAAAATTAAGCCTATCCATCAAACTTGATCCATTCTTTGTTCATCATAAGAATACATGTTTACAACTGTAACTTAATGTTTTTCCCAAGTTTTAATTTTTGAAGATGAAGTCCCAATCAGACAATTTAGTATAAAATACAGATCGAATTTTAAATGGTTTCATTTTAAATGGGTTTCTTTAGAGCCAATTATCGTTAGTTCAGGAAGACCTAAATGTAGCATGAGCTTTTCTTAATGACTTAGTTATCCTTACGAAGCTCTCCGTTGCTGTGCTGTGCTGGAAATTCTCTGTACAAAGCATGGAACATGGGCTGCAATGTTAATGACTGAAGCGACAACAGGGCATGAATGATCTTAAGAAGTTACCTACAGAGGTAGACTTTTGTGGGGCATTTGGCTTTCTTAAAAAGAATATAGCTATTTCAAGGAATCCAACAGCTTCCTTTCTACAAAATCAATTGCTAAAGCAAAAACATTAATATTCCTTTGATGATGATGATGATGATAAAAAACCACTAACATTTATCGAACACTATGTTAACACTGTTAAGGACCTTACTCTGAGAGACAAATCATTAAAATCTCGCAATAGCCGTATCAGGTAAATTCCACTATTCTCATTTTACAGATGAGAGAACAAGGAAAGAGAAATTAAAAGTAACTTGCTTATTTATATAGATTAGAAATAGAGCCAAGAATTGAAACTTGGCAGGCTGGCTCCAGAACTCACGCTCCTCAACACTGTACACACGGTACCCTAAAAAGAAAAGTCTCCCACCAAAGAATATTCTTTCCTTAAAGACCTTCTCTACTGTTCTCCCTATCTCCGACTTCTCCAAAATACTCAAAGTGTTGTTATCACAACATTATATAGTTTCAGAGACCAAGGATAATCTTGTTCAATATGCTCACTTTCAAAGTGATTCTTTATACCACTTAACATACTTCATTAACCTCTTTATCTACTTCAACCCATTCTTCTCTCAATTGAACAAAATGAGTCAGTATGTATGAAAGACTAGTGTTTATTACTATTATAATAAAATTATAAAAATAAAATTTATATTTTATGAAAATTTAATTAAAAATTTATATTCATTATGGTAGCCTTACTCCAAAGCCTTTTTATTTCATTAGGACATTTTTGCCACACTAATCACTAGAACACATAATTTTAACAGCCTAAATCTCACTCATTCACTTCATTAATATTTAACATTTAGGTTTCTAAATAAAATTGTTTTACTGGGATCAAAATTGCTGTACTGTACCCGTATGATAAATTTTCTCCTGTAAACTATTCTGTAAAATCTATCAGATTCGAGACAATACCTTGATCCACACAAATAAAACTATCACAGTGCTTTGGATACAGCAATAGATTTATTTTACCATCTTAAGTCCTTGGTTATGAAAAGAATTTCTCACTACATACACAAAAAACAAAATAAGATATTATACTTTTCTCTAGTATGCATATATTAGCATCTGTAATATGAACCCCAAGTAAACATTCAATCCTTTGAAAATCAGGGTATGACTAGGTTTTCTAGTAAACAAAATGTAGAATTTTGAATCTGTTCATGAAAAGTTGGTTCAATTTTTCACACCTCTTTTGCTTTTCACTAAGTAAAATGAATTCACAAACACTGAGAACACCAATTTTCAGCTCAGTCAGCTGTGTGCATGACCATCCATAATACCTTCCTATAGTATCTCTAAACTTATCCTAGTAATAGAGGAAAGTCCCCAAAGCTATACTGAATAACTTCAGTCTTCAGAGGTTACATATTGCTAGGCAATTAATCTGGTTCTCTGTGCTCCCGTTCTACAATGCCTTCAGAGTCTACTGAGGCACAAACAGATATAACCAGTGCTAATCTTAATCTCAGACTCACGGTCTTATTTACACAACACACATTCACTGAGAGCACCTAAAAAGGGCAAACCACTAAACAAGAAACTAAAAGGCTAAAAAAGATAAATCAAGTCCAGACTAAAACTTTAAAGAATTACAAATTGATAAGCTATGAAAATATGCCCATACCTCTCTGCAATACACAATGAAGAATGGCAGATGCCCTAAGGGTGTAGAAGGTGCTACGATAAATTAACGGGATGGCCCTTTGGGGACAGGGGAAGGGAGACAAGAACCACCAAGTAGGTTTATCAGAGGCATAAAAATAATTGTGAGTAAAGACACAAAATCTGAGTTTTCATCCACCAGGATGAGAAAATAATTCAGTTTGCTAGAACTGAGCTGGTAGAACTAAAGAACTGGCTAGAAATATACAATAAAATAAGGCTAATCTACACACGGATAACGATATATGCATTGTAACACATAAAAACACCAGATCTAAAAAGTCTAATAAACTTGGGTTCAAATTCTGGATTTAACATTTACACCTAAACCTCTATTTTTTCCTATTTTGTATAATAAATATCAGTTCTGAGAATTAAATGAGATACCCACTTAACTCAGTGCCTGGCATGGCACATTCTCAGTAAAGGAGAACTGCACTTACTACTGTCGCAATAATCATGAACATTTCTGAGATCAGGCTGAGGATTTTAAATATATAGCTGAGCTACTTTATTTCAATGAATATACGAAGCCATCTACTTAAGATGTACCATTATTTTATTAACCTTGAAGGAAGAACAGGTTGCAAATTAAACTATCACACAGTGCTTTCTTATCACTTAAAATTTTTCTTCACAGTATCAATCTCTGCCCTCAGACTGCAGGTCTGAAGAGTGTTCCCGTATTACCCCAGTATTGTCATTCAAGCCATGGACATCCCTCCTGCAAGTTCTGATACTTGCCTGATCTTCCCAAAGGGTGTAAATGAAAGAAATGACAGCAACATAAACAGAAAGGCAGAGTTTATGCACCTGCAAGGACAACTGCAACAGAAATGTCACCTAGCTAAAACCAATACTCAAATGCCATTGATTATAAGACACCTCCCAATTTCAGAGATGTTACAAGGTGAAAAAAATGTAAGTACACCTTATAAGAAATAAGGAAATAATGCAGCTTTTTCTTTTTTCCTCCCCCAAAGTCCCTTCTCCTGCTACCCACCCCCCCCATCACTTCCCACCAGTATCTGCTGTTCTCCTTTCTTTTGTTCTCATCCCTTTGACTCTTCTTTCCTGCCTACTCTTTATTCATTCCTCATAGTGCCTCTCTCCCACATTCCTCGTTGCTTACCTCCGTGATCTCCTCTAAGTAAAAAGGAAAATGCATTCCACAGCCCAGATAGATGAGACAGTGTTCTACACGAAAACCTGGCTTCTAGGCAGATTCTATTTGTGCCTCTGCCATCTTCACCCTGGGCCAGTGATCCTAATGTACACCAGTGGGAATAATACATATTTGCCACTATTTTTTAAAGGTGATATAATTAACTCCTAGTTGAAAACAAGGAGACTTCAAGGAACTGAAATCATGGAATTACTTTCTTTTGCAATAAACATTCATAGGAAGCTATTTCAAATTTGTAACATTTAACGTTTAACATCTTTTACATTTTAACCTTTATTTATAAATATTAAAGCCTTATTTCAATAGCATAATCAGGGAGAGAAGACAAATTCTGTTTTCTCTTTTTTGCTCTGAGGTTGTACTATACCAAACTTTTACAACTGTAAGTGTCAAAATGAGCCTTTTCCTTAGAAGTCAAGTCTTATGACAGTAATGCATAGAGGGCTAACCAAGTAAAACAAACCAAAAAATACAAATTAAACTGAACAGTACCCAAAATATTCCTTTCAGGGATTTTCTATTTCTAGCTTTAAAGCCAGAGAATGTCCCCAAATCTAAAATCCTGTTAGGAAATACCTGTGACAACCTGTGTAAGTTGAGCCAGTTAATTCCCATCAATATTGCAGTTTGAGTAAATGTAACTAAATCTGGTGATCAAACACTGTGAAACTTAGATCTATTTAGGGGGATCATAAATAAAACAGAAAGAAAGAGGAATTATTCCAACATAACTGGAAAACAGGAGAGAAAGAAGGTAAAAAGATATATTTGTGAATAAGAATGCTGAAGAAAAAATTAACTAGGCTGCAAATGGCTAGTGACAAAAAGTGGAAGGCTTCGCCAGTATACAAAACATCTTAGCTCTGCCTAGCTCTGGGTCCTTCCCCCACCACATACATTGCAGGGAAGTGGATAAAAGTCTTAAGGATGAGGCGAGGATAACAGCACATCATTTCTGCACATATTGTGGGAATGCTTATCACAAGCTCAAAAGAGGAAGATGACAATCTATAAATCACAATACAGTTGTTAATAAAGAACAAGAATAAGAAAAACCAAGTATTATTAAGCCAAATGAGGCAGGAAGAGGACAATTAGTTTGTGAAGCAAAAGGGAAAGGCCCCCGAATGAATGCCAAACAGGGAAAGAATGAATACAGGGCTACAGCCCGGCTGCTAGAAGGAACCCTATGTGCAGTGTAGAGTTCTAAGCAGAAAAACACGTCCAAAGAGGAATTTCGAGAAGTCAAAAAAGGCAACAGCACATGACTAAGTAAGAGACTTAATTCAGGAGGCAGAGAGTAGATGGAATATATGGTAGAAATCCAACTATGACAGGAAGACACTCCAGCACAGTGGTACACAGACCAGGACAGGGATGGCAGTAGAGACAAAAATGAAGTGATGTGATGGGCATTACAAATAAAACATCAACAGGATTTGGTAACTACCCAGAAGAGACCAAGGGCAAACAAGAAAGGTAACGGTTTAAAAGCTGAAAAATAAAGACATCACTTACCTAAAAAGGACAATTCTAGATCTAGCTAAGAGGAGGCTGTGGAGGGCCGGGAGGAAGTAAGCACAGATGCACGTCCCGGCAATAGTGAAACTAAAGCTCAAGAGAAGAGGGATGTGTAGATTTGGAGGACCATAGCAACAGAAGGGAGAGCTGACTCTGAGAGGGCAGGTTTCATTTACTCAAAACCGGCTGAGTATCTAATAAGCCAAAAAGTCAGGCTGAAAAGACACTATCTGTAGTATCAAAGATCTTAAAAAGTAATGGAAAGAAGAGAAGGTATTGTGAACAGCTTCATATGCTGGTTCGTACACCACTTCATTTTCTTCTAGGTTTACTTTCGTATGATAACCAAGAAAGATGAGCCATTAAAATAAAATTAAAAATATGTACAGCAAGCAGGGAAGGCCAGTAACTGAGCAGGCAGGAATGTGTGCTACTTCTTATATCAGAACTTGGTGGGACTTGAGAAAATAACTATGACCTATTACCTGCCACGCCTTGGAAGTTTAGAGTCTACCTCTGTTTATGAAGACCTGACTGGATGACTTTTTCATTACAGTGGGTTTTTTTTTTTTATTTCTTAGATAAATGACTCCTCCCCAGAGCTAAAAAACAAAAACAAACAGGTAACAGTAAGATTGAGAAATCCTTGTGTGTTAAGTTCCCTGAAATTCTTCTGCAAACTTTCAATTAATAATGCAGAGTACCTTGGAAATACAAAGAAAAAGCAGTGGTACCTCAGAGATATACTGAGAACATTATACACATTATAAAATTAAGAAATATCATGCATTACAGAAGAATCTAGCATATTACAAAACACACACACACACACACACACACACAAACATTAATTCTATTTCAGCTCAAGCATCCCTTCTTCAGGAAGCCTTCCCAGATGGTGGTGCACAGACGAAACCCCCCTCTTAAACACTCTTACTGCATCACATAACTCTACTTTGTAGCACTTAACACACTGTATTTTTACATTTATCTGTCCAACTCTGTAAGAGTACAAATTCTGCATGAATGTATATTAGAGGAACCATACCTATTTTCACTCATCACTGTAAGCCCGGTGATACACATGCTCAAGAAATATTTGTTTAATAAATGAAAGAGAATGAGCACAAAAAGCTTTTGAAAGGGCCTTAGCTGAAGGGGTAGGGTACTTCTCACTTTCTGCTTCATACAATTCTTTACTTCTTAAAACAAACATACTTCCAATATAGTCAGGGGAAAAAACAAATTTGAAAACCAAAGTGCAGCTATACCTCGGCCATATTAAAATCCTTACTAAAGAGAGGACTTATATGTCAAGAGACATTCATATTTCAAAAAAATTATCTCCAACAGATCTATCTAGGACTATTCAAATTTGGAAGCTGAAATTTAAGAAAAATCAATGAGAAACTAGGGGCAAACACTTCCTGCTCTCAAAAAATATTAGTAAGAATTCGTCTTTCAAAGGAATTTATCTTCCTATACTGGAATGTCTTTTGTACCTCCGAGATTTTACAAAGGCCATTCTCTGCCCAAACCACTCTCCTCAAGCCCCAACCACTAATTTCCAAGCTCTCTTGGCATTCAGACTTCAGCTTCAGTGTCATCCCAGAGACCTTCCCTGATCACCTCATAATCTTATATAAAGTAGGTTTTCCCCAATCCCTCATCTAATACCATGTTCATTTCCTTCAGTGTATAAATCAATTTGTAAGTGTTTGCTGACTTACGTGATTTTTATCTCTCACCAGAGAATAATCTTTAAGAAACAATACTAAGCATATTCAGAGCACCTTTGAAATTTATTCAATTCATTCAGAAGGATATTTTCTGAGGTAGCATTCCAGGAGCTGGGAATATACACATGAATAAAGTGACCCAAAACGCTTGTCCTCGGTAGATTACACTCCAGAGGAGGGAGACAGACAAAGGCAATAAATAAGCAATACTGTAGTTTGTTTGGGGAAAAGTGCTAGGGAGAAAAATAGAGCAGAGGAAGGTGAATGGTAAGTGTGGTGGGAGAGGTGTGATTTTAAATAGGGCAGCTGAGGTGGGCCTCACTTAAGCAGACACCAAAGGAATCAAAACATGAAGGAAACAGGAGCAAGACAGGCAGACATCTGGGGGAAATCATGGCAGGCAAATGCAACCGGCAATGCAAAGATCTCAAGGTGGGAGCGCGTCCGGCACATTCTGAGAACTGCCAAGACCAAGGTAGCATGAGAATAAAGTGAACGAGGAAGGGAAAATAATGAATGGGGTTCAGTAGGTGAGAGACCCAGATTGGACATCCTGCATATAAGGGCAATGGCTTTTACTGTAACTCAAATGAGGACCCATTTGAGAGCTCTGAGTGGAGACAGAACATTTTCTGACAAACATTAAAGAACTAACTACTCTGGCTGATGTGTTGAGAATAAACAGCAAGGGTAAAAGTGGGAGACCAGTTCAGAGTTGCAGTAAGCTAGGTGAGAGATGATAATGGCCTAGATCAGAGTGATGGCAGTTCAGTGGGGAGTAGACAACTTCACATGCATTTTAGGGAATAGTAGGTTTCCTGATAGAAGAGATATGGGGAATGTGAGAACACAGGCATCAACAATGATTCCAAGGTGTCATCCCTGACAACTGGAAGAACAGGATTTGTCATCAACTGATTTGGGGGAAAACTGATAACAAAGCTAAAGGAAGATCAGGAGTTACATTTTACATACATTAAATGTATAAATAAAATGTTATTAAGCTTCACCAGGCTTCCATTTCAAATGAAATCATATTAATATGAAAACCCAAAGATCCTGTTCTTACCTCAAGATACCTAAGTAGGACCTCCTGACCAACTCCCAGAAGATATACACAAACCACCCTCCAAACTCATCCCTAGACACACACACACACACACACACACACACACACACACACGGTTCGTGCCCAGACTTGACAAAACAATTCACAGAAACAGCTCCTTCACTTTCTGCTCCAGCACCTCTCCAACTGCTTCAATCCAAAGTAAAAGGCAAGTGACCAATCCAAAACTTTCATCCAACACTGTTAGCCAAAACAAAATCTCCTGAGCACATCAACCCATGCAAATAAATGCCCATACAGTTGGGTCACAACCCACCATGATCTCAGTCAAACCTGTACAAAAGAATTACAGATGGGGGTCCTAAGGAAACGCATTTCTCATAACCATCCCACAAAATTCAGATTCGTTAGGTTTGAGATTAGAACCCTACCTCCCACCATTTCAACAAGAGTCTTAGGGTTTACAGCAGGTCTGAGAAACAAGGTCCTTAGAAACATGTAAAGAAGTCACTTGCAAAGGTAACTGTTTTTGTGGCTGGTGGGGGTAAAGCTCTAAAAATATCTTACCCTTATGGCTCTAACATCAATAGTAGTCACCATGTATCAGCACCACCAGTGTCAAACCAATCCTAGATCCAGACATACAATTACTAAAACACGTAAGCCACATCCCTGGCTGCAGGCAGAGAAGAGAAACAAACCAGGACCAAGTTTGCCCACAAGCTTGCTTGCTTTCTTTCTTTCTTTAAATTTTTTTTAATGTTTATTTATTTTTGAGAGAGAGAGAGAGAGACAGAGCATGAGCGGGGGAGGAGCAGAGAGAGAGACACAGAATCCTTAGCAGACTCCAGGCTCCAAGCTGTCAGCACAGAGACCGACGTGGGGCTCAAACTCACGGACCGTGAGATCATGACCCAAGCCGAAGTTGGACGCTTAAACGACTGAGCCACGCAGGCACCCCTCCCACAAGCTTTCTTGATTCAGAAATCCTACTATTCTTTATGGGAACATCTATGAGGAAGAGGGGATACAACCACATGGGCACCAAAATAACTTTCCTAGAGAAACATTTAAATCACTACTTTTCCAAATCGTGGCTCTCAATTTCCAAAGATATCAAAAATTCTCACGGTGGATTTCAAAGCCAGTCAGGAGCTGAACTCATGTTCCCTGACACTTCTCACAGATTATCTTGCATAGTCTCTCTTTGTGCCCACACAAGTCTCTACGTTTTTATCTCTCACATCCAGACTTTTGTTTCCCAGTTTTTAATCACTCTTTAAACTTCACCTGCTCCTCTAAGTCCTCTAATTAAGCAGAGCCTGATCTAGATGTATACTCACCCCCACAGAGCCTGCAAGATTTCCTCTATTACTACCAGATGTGTTTGAGTATACTTGCACAGGCCTGTAGGCACAGGAATAGACACAGAGCTGGTCAATCATTATGGTGCTTTCCTTTAAATTATAAAATCGTCAAGGGATACCAAATCATTACATTACCAAATGTGTCTCTGGAGCACCAAGCACTAACCTGAGTACACAACGCTTTAGGAGGATGGTCTCCACATACCTCATGTGCACCCCAGAGTTCAAGTCACCTACTCAGAAGAAAAAGGAGCAGATATGGCTCTGGATACCTTTTCAGCTGTTGTCATCATTCATTTAATGTACACTCAGCTCCAAAGAGTGGAAATGGAAATGGTCAGTGAGTTAAGTAGGTACTCACTTAAGTGGGCAGATAGAGGTGAATAAGGGGGAAAAAAACAAAAGACTAGCTTTGAAATATTTCCACAGTACCCCCTTTTCCTGGGAACACAGAAACCAGAATAACTAGATCTCAAGTTTATACAGCCCACCAGATAGGATGCAAGGCAGATCCTGACACATCATGAAAACAAAACTGAACAAAACAAAACTTGCCTTGAAAGCACCAGCCATATTCTGAGATCATAGTTAAATGGGCAAAGCGTAAGGCACTTCTCAGGACTCCAGGTGCTAAGCTCAGAGAAAAGTGGGATGGTGACACTAGCTTCTTTTCTTACTGTTATTTTCAGCAGTAACAAAGTAACACATATATACGGAAATCAAAAGGGGAAATCCAGTTCAAATCAGACAACAGATCAAACCATTGTCAGATTTTCAGAGTATACTCCTCTGTAAATTGGATGAACATTACAGAGACTAGTACACCAGAGAATTCAAAAGCAAAACCTGTTCACAAAATGTACTTTAACAACTAGCTTCCAAAAGTGAATTTCAATTTTAGTCTTGCCCATACAGAACTGTCTGATAAATAATTCTTTCTTCTAAAATACTGTCACAACCAAGTCAGGAATATCACAGTAAAAGCAGGAAGAAAAGTCACTGAAACCACCTCCCTCCTAAGATGGGGCCAAAAATGTCTCCAGCTAGCTGCCCAAGGCAAACACAAAAAAACAAACAAAAAAAATATTGAAGAGCTGGAAACTAGGTGACTATTTATGAAAAACCTACTAACTCTGTAATTATCCCATCTTTCAAACAATAAAAATGTTAGAATGTAAACGTGATGTACGAAAATGGGAAATTAGCTGGTCCTGACAACAATCAATTCTTCAAAATGAACTGTGTATCTTAACCTTCCAACTAGTACACATACTTCTCGGATTCAGAGTTCTAGATAACGACAATAAACTAGATAATCTAACACTAAAAATTTCAATTACTGTTATTCTATTAGGTTTGGAAGTGGAAAACAAGGTGTGAAAAGACATGGATAGGCTTCCTGGGGTCGTGCACCATCTTCTTTGGTGGGAAAGCACCCTATCTCCCTGCAGCCTTCCTGGGTCCTAGCCTTCCAGATAACTCTCCTCTCCAGAATAATCAGACTGGTGGAGTTACAAATCATCTCTCAGGCTGCAACTGTCCTTTATAAAAGGAAATCTTCAATGTCTTTGACCTTGAGTCAAGTGGCACACCCATCAGATATAAGGCACTGGTAACATGTGAAGAAATAAACTATTTTGGCTTCTTCTTTGTGATTAGTATGGAACATACACACACAAAGAGGGAGACACATGGGGCGCCTGGGTGGCTCAGTAGCTTAGGCATCCGACTTGGGCTCAGGTTATGATCTCGTGCTTTGCGGGTTTGAGCCCCACGTCGGGCTCTGTGCTGACAGCTCAGAGCCTGGAGTCCACTTCGGATTCTGTGTCTCCCTCTCTCTCTGCCCCTCCCCAACTCACTCTCTTCTCTCTCTAAATAAACATTAAAAAAAAAAAAGAAGAAAGAAAGAAAAATTTAAAAAAAGAGAAATGAACACAGACCCTCCAGAAGTAAAGAGAACAGGGAAAAATGATAAACCAAAGGAATAAAGGCGGCTATATCCTAAAGTACACTCAAGCAGACTCTGAAATTTATCCAAATGTGTGGCTCACTGCCTAAACCAACATATACATCTGGTAATAATAAACACTGATAAGTCATAAACAAAAAGGGCTTTCTTAATTCACACACTCTACAAACTACTGGTAAGATTAAAATTTACATAACGCACTATCAAACAATATGTAAAATAGATTTTTTTAAGATAGCATTAGTATTTCAATTTACATTACTAATAAGTGAAAAACTGGTATTTTACTGTTTGGTCTTCAAAAACAGAGAATCCAGTATCTTTGATTTGACCAGGTTACAAATCTGTTTTCAGTAGACAGAGAAAACATACTGCCTCTGTTTAACGCAAAGGACAAAAAAGATCATCACTGCAAATCATAATGTTTGGGTTCATGATGAAAACAGGAAACAGACAGGCTGCCCAGGTATAATTATGGTTATAGTGTAATGTGCCTTCAGGTTCAGCCAAGAATTAAAACTCAGTGAAGAGTAAGCAGAATTTACTTGCCTCTACCTTGCTACAGAAGGCAACTTTTAATAATACTTCCAGCAACATGTTACATAACTAACAGTAAACAACATCTGATTCAAACCTCATTAGTAACAACATTCTGTCACTGTCTCCCACTGAATAGCTGACTTTGCCAGAGGGGAAAGAAATGCAGCACGTATCAATCTACCCATTTCTGTGGCGCCTACCGAGGTGAACCAGACGAGTAGATAATACCAGCAAATCTGCACGTATTCTACAAAAATATTTTATTCTTTTTTCAGTCCACTGCTGACTTTCCTTTTTACCACACTGTATCATATGGATGCATTTAAAATCTAAGAGGAAAGTCAGTTGAGAATGTTCACCTAACATTTATTGCCGATTTCAGCTATTTCAAACCTGAAAGGAATGGAAGGATAAATAATGAATGAAATTTTGTAACAAAGGTACAGGGTAACAGTCATGCGATAAAAACACCCATGTCAAAAAGAAAGGCACACTGACCAAGGGTTCTGCAATAGAGAGGGAAAATAGATCTACAAACAAACAAAACAAAAATTAAAATTTAAAACTCTAAAACGTATTATGCACCACTTTTGTGAAGGTGAAATTTTGGTAAATTGTCTCTTATGACGTGTGCATTCTTGTCATCTTGGGGTTCCCCACAGAGGGAAAAAATAGTTACCAAAGAAGGAGTAAAAGAAAAAAAAGAAAGTTGTACAAATCTGTAAAATAATCCCTTACTTACTGACTCTGGAACACACTAATTTCACAACAGTATCCTGATCAATACCAAACTGTCACACTGTGTCTAAGAACTGTTTTGCCTACAACGGCCACTTCCACATTGACACCTTGCAGAAATCTTAGAACTCCTTTCAATTAAAATTGAAAACTAACTTGCTCCAGGCAATTCGGGTCCTCTTAAGGAAATTCAAGCGCTCTATTTAAAAAGAACTTAAATAATTTTTAAAACAACAACCCAAGCATCCTTTACTCTCAACTTCTGTGAGGCCAAGCCACGACCTCCACCTACCCGGCCTCTGTTGCTAGATAAGAGCACTTTAGGCAGTGCTAGGCAACAGGCATGATGTGACAAACCCAACCAGACTTCAAAACTTTTTCCACAGAAAGATAAGGTAAACAAGATATACTTAGCACCACACCCATTTAAACGCACAAAGCAGCCAGGAATGTTCCCCCCTCCCCGCCCCCCCCACCACCCCAACAACTCTAGACCTCCAGCTGGTCAGGAAACAATGTCTCGGCAATCAAGATAGCGATCTGGCCCAGGGTGTTCAGGCATTCCTCACCTCCAGGCTGGCCTACAGCTCCATTCTCCAATGCCATCAAAACCAGAATTGGAACATTTTGTTAGGAATCGGGCAAACGTCCAAATACCCGGACTATCCTCGCCCCAGTTATTTTTTGCAACCAAAATCTGTTTTGGCTACTGAGCATGCTCCGACTTAAGACAGGCGCCACATGGGAGTTTTCAAAGCTTAGGCTCCAAACTCCACGTAATAACAGCAGCTGAAAGGGGAAGAGAGGAAAACGGGCGGGGGAGGGGGGGAGCCCGGAATATGAATTTGAGTACTGATATTAAAGTGAAAGACCGGGCAGAGGCTGAATGTGCAAACAGGCACGGCTTGGCGTTCTCCTTGCAGCAATGCAGAAGTTAACACGAAGGGGAAGGAATCTTTGCAATGGTGAAAACTGGCACGGCAACGGGCAGAAACCATGTCTAACTACCAGCTGAGTGCAGTAGCAGGTCACAAGTGCCCAGAGTGTAATTCCCACCGATAAGCGTGGATCCTTATCTTTGAAACACAAAGCGACGGCGGCACGGATTCACCAAGCCATTGGACAGCTTTGCAGTGTAGCAAGCAGACCGGACGGCTCGACCGAGCACGGCGATCCTACCAGGGGTGTGACTGAGGGTGGTGCTTAGATGAGGTAGAACAAACCGCTCCTCTGGACACAAGCAGCGCCGGGATTCCCCCCCGCCCCCACCGCTCCTCCTCCGCCTCGAGGGCGTCCCGAGCGCCTCCCTCCACAGTCCGGGCGGCTACGGCGGCGCAGGAACAAGGCCAGCCACGGGACGCCCCCGGCCGCTGTACGGCCTCCGCAGCGGGACGGGCCGCCCCATCCCCGGCCGCCCGAACCTCTGCAGGCCGGGAGTCGGCCTACCTCTCCCGCCCCGCAGGCCCGGGCGGTTTCCGTTCCGCCCGCGGCCCAGCGCCCCCACCTCGGCCGGAGTCCAGCCACTCGGGCCTGAGGGCGAGCTGCGTCGCGGAAGAAGCTGCAGCCCCCGTCCCGGCTCGCCCGCTCGCTCGCCCGCCCTGGGCCCCACACTCACTCACCCGCCGGCTGGACGCACTCCCCCGGCGCCGTCGCTGCGCTTTCCCTCAGTGCAACTTTATTAGCAGCTCGGCCGCGAGACACGCGCACGGCGCCCGCTCGCCCAGGACCCGGATGAGGGAGGGAAGGAGCCGGGGAGGACGCCGCTGGGGTCCGCGCATGCGCGTCAGGGGTCGAGTGACCGCTGCGGTGCCCGAGGGAAGGAAGCCTCCGCGCCTGGCTCCGCGCGGCCAAGGCCAGCTTCCGATCCGCCGGAGGCTCTCGCGGCAATGGCCAGCCCCCGAGTGGGAGTCTGTCAGCTCCCACCACCACAACGGCCACTAATAGTCTCCACTCACCAAAGCAGCCCAGAAGATAGCAAAATAAAACTATTGCCTTCGATAGGGACAATTGCGGATTTTCTCAACTGCAAAAACTGTTAAAAAAAAAAAAAAAAAAAAAGATCTTCCGACACAAGTTTCCTGCTTTCATTGATTTTTAAAGTAACTATATAAATCTAGGTGAAGAGAGTCCTCTTCACTTAGATCTTTCTATGAAAACTAGCTTCAAAACAAACTTGAGAACAGTTTCTTACTCAAGGCAGCCCTGAAACACCTCCCATTTGGGAATCTTGGAGCCTCTACTTTCCCAACCCCTTTTGAGTGCCTGAACTTGGAGTTCCCCGAAGTAGGACCGTCCATGTTGGGAGATCAACCCCAGTAGTTCGGGATACACACACCCTTCTGGACAGGTGAGGCCAGTGAGGTGCACAGAGGTCACCAGTAGGCTGGCATCTCTCCAATCCGCCTCCTGGGACAAGAATCTAAGTCTCTTTCTTAGTCATTGGGGCTCTTCTCATTGTTCTTTCCCTCAAAATTCCCCAAAGCAGCAGCATTTACCAGACTATGATGGTGGCACTACCTAGGGCACCCATGTGGAAGAGTACTAGTGAAGAAAGACTTTTAAATGTTCTTATTTTAAGAGGTCAATACTGGTTTTCCAATACTCCACCATAGGTTTACTTTTGAAAGAAATTAATCTAAGTAAAAATCAAAATTGGAGTGTTTTCCAAATCCTCTCCCTCATAGCCTAATCCAATCCATCATGAAATCTTATTGACTCTACCTTCAAAATATATGCCAAATCTGCCCATTTCTCACTGCCTCTATTATCACCTCTGTGGCCTGAGCCAGCATCATCTCACACAAATGAGCAGCTGCTATTTTGCTCAGGGCCCCACCAGTTTGTTTCCACGGTGAGAAGACAAAGTAAATGTTGCCGAAGTCTCTGCATGAGGGGTGGCCAATCTCGAATGGGACAGAGGCCTGGTGAGGAAGTGTAGTAGGCCAGGGTGGGGACCCAGAGAGTGCCTGTTCTGATCAAAGGGACAGCTGCTGTTCCACTCCAGCCGACCACCACTGTAGGGAAACAGAATAAGGGCCAGTGTTGGCAGATCGTCGGATTTTTCAAAAACAGTTGGAAATCTGGATTTTAATGCAAAAAAAAAAAAAAAAAATCTCTGTTATCTAAAAGCTTAGCCACTTCTCTCATTCTTTCTCACTTTTTCTCCCTTTCTTAGACACGCTGGAGGCCAATTCTTTCCAAGCCAAGCAAAACAAATCCATCGTCCTGATTTAGTCCTATTGACCATTGGTTTGCAGTCTCGGGTCTCCATCTTAAACCTCTTTACTACACCATAAATTTTGTGAAAGTAGCGTCTGTGTACTTTAACTCTTTGTCACACTCACTGATTATTTGTTGGCAATTCAGAAGTTTCCAGCCCTTGGAAGGCACATATTTCTGGAGCCTGCATGGGTTTACAACTCCCAGAAGTGCCTATAACCCTGCCTTGGAGGGTGCCTTTTTTTTCCCTCAGAACTGATGTTTGCAGAGTGTTTTGTTGAACATTGTAAGACATAACAATTTGGTTTAAACATTTTGTACACTAGAGCCATTCCTCACTTCAAACAGCTAGTAAAATCCTCCCCCAAACTGTTGGCCATCTTACAGTCACTGCCCATTATATAAGGAACAATTTGTGATTGCAGGATTCCTTTTAATGCTCACATTTGTAACCTTAAAGCCAGCAGTTGTGTTTCCTGAACCATGTACACACCTAATGATCACAGCAACCAGACTCCAACCTCTCCAAGTTGCTATGTGAGCTCAGCTTAGGTCTGAAGTGGGAAGAGATGATACCATAGAAGAAGAAATGGAAACTTGAACGGCACAAAAATGCCTCCCAAAGGATTGAGAAATTACCTAGGCTCAAAGGGTATAGAAAATCAGACAGATCACTAAATATCTAGATAGTTGAAAAGATTATCAAATGGGGAATGAACAGGCACACCAGAGCCATAGGAATGGAATAAGGAAGTTCCTGTTTTTAACTATCAAATGGATTCTAAAAACAAATGTAGAATGGGATGATCTGAACAAATAGACATAGTCTCAATGGGGCATCACAATAGATAAACTGATTTAGCATTCCCCCATGAGAGCAGATAAAAGCAGTTTCAAACTTCAATCTTACTATACTTGTAGAGAAAGCTATTTGTGGATCATTTAGGCCAGTGCTTCTCAACCAGAGGCGACTGTCCCATCCCAGGAGAACATTTGACAATATTTGAAAACAACCATGACTGTCACATACAGGAGGGTGGTGCTAATGGCATCTACAGGGTAGAGGCCAGGGAAGCTGCTAATTTCTCTGCGATATACAGGACAGCCTCCTTCTACCAAGAGTTATCCCGTCCAAAATGTCGCTACATACAAAAAGGTTTTGTGTGTGTGTGTTTTTTTTTAATGTTTTAAAGTTTATTTATTTATTTATTTTGAGAGAGAAAGAGAGAGCACACGAGTTAGGTAGGGTCAGAGAGAGAGAGAGACAGAGGGAGAGAGAATTCCAAGCAGTCTCCACTCTATCAGCACAGAGCCTGACAGGGGCTTCAACTCACAAACCGTGAGACGATGACCTAAGCCAAGAGTCTGATGCATAACCGAATGAGCTACCCAGGCGCGGCTGTATGTACTGTTTTAAGCCCCAGATAGGTTTTCTTTAATTGGGGTTGATGTTTAGGGAGAAAATGGGCCCTTTGCTTGAATTTTTCTAATAAATAAATAAAAATAATTGCTTTAATTATTCATTAGGTGAAAAGAATCAGCCATAATGTTTAGTTCATGACCTACTCCCACCTTGAATTTTCCAGAACCAAAAAGGAAGTAATTTTCAGGAAATAGGGGACCACATATGGAACATGAAGAACTGGAAGCATTAATTCAGTGTTTCCCTATTTTTAATTTTTAACTGAAGGGTAATTGAGGCAAACTGATTTTGGTGCCAGTATCCTTAATAAATATGTCATTTCCATGCTTTGCTACAGCTCAGAAGATTCTCCCTAAATGCCCAACACACACCCACTAGAATTGGAAGAACGTGATGGTGTTTCGAGGAGTCACCCAGCATAAAAGGATCAGTGAATGACCACAGAGATGCAAAGGGTCCCACCTCATAGCCACCTCCGAGACACTCACTTCCTCCGACAGTCATGGCAAGTGGACCTCAGAGGAAGAAATGCCTAAGTTTGAGTGACTCCTCTGGACAGTGTCCTGGAAATGATAAAGCTTCCTCTCCAACTTCTGTATGTTCTTCAACGGACAGACTAGCCCCACCCCCAATCCTTCATACTGGAAACCGTGCAGGAGGCAGAGCTAAGTGGAGAAAAGTGCCGAGAAGCATGAGATCTCGAAGAAACAGTGTGCAAAAATCTGAGAGAGAAAAAAATCATCACACAAAGTTTCCCAAATAAACTTCATGTTACAGAGCTAAGGTTCTGTGTGAACCAGAGAATACACTAAAGTGATTTGATTCAACATTTGAAAGGATTTTTTCCAGGGGTGCCAGGGTGGCTCAGTCAGTTAAGCAACTAGCTCTTGATTTCGGCTCAGGTCATGATCCACAGTCTTGAGATCAAGCCCCACATCTGTCTCTGTGTTGAGAAGGGATCCTGCTTGAAATTCTGTCTCTCTCTCTCTCTCTCTCTCTCTGTGTGTGTGTGTGTGTGTGTGTGTGTGTCCCTCCCCTGTTTGTGCTCATGCTCTTTCTCTCTCTCTCAAAATCAATATTTTTTAAAAAGGACTTTTTTCCAGTAAAATTTGAGTGTTCTGTGGTGAAATGATCCCTTAATAGTCCACAGACCCTTTATTTTCACAACTCAGATGTTGAGAGTCTTCATATACTGAAAAAAAGAAAAGTAAAATTAAAAAAAAAATGACAACTGCCTCACGGAAAGCCCAGGAATCTCCAGGTCTTAGACCCCTTGAAGCTTCAGGGACCGGATGTGAGAAACTCTGTGACTCCCCCATCCCCTGGAATGAATATGCACATTTTTGTGTATATACCTACCTACACATTTTCTGCAGAAAAAGTCCATAGTTTTCATCAGCTTCTCAGAAGCTTGCCTGATCCCCAAATGCTTGCAGATGCTTAAAACACCGGGGACTTTACGTGTGGTGCAAATTTAATGTGTCCATTTTAAGTTCTCTTCTCTTCTCTTTTTCAGAGCAACATAATTGGGAGATTCCTCTCTAGGGAAGACCGCTTGATGCAGAGTGTAGGAACCTGGCTTGCCTGTCTCCAGCCATCTGCTACATTAAAGAAGGCCTCCTATGGCTGGAATCCAAAACACAAAATTAAAAGGGTTGCTTGCACCCAGCGTCGTAAAACAAAGAGGCTTTCTAAAGCAGGGCTTGGAGGGAACACTCATTTCTTCCTGACTTAAACAGCATCTGTTCTTCCTGACGGCAAACACCCTCCAAGTTAACTCGATGGAACGCCACAGTTCTACGTTCTCAATTTTCATCCTCAGAGACATAGTCTCAGATGAGCTAAACCACACGTGCATTCTGCCACAAATGCAGAGCAGCAGGTGAAAATCTGGGAATGCTACGAAATTGCAGGGACGGAAAGGAGACAGAAATTCACATTCCCTCCAATGCCTTTTAACTGCGTAAAATCTTAGTCAAGAGAACTCTGAAGCCACACTTCCGGGTTTGAACACCAGCTGTCTCCCTTACTCCCTATGTGACTCTGCACAGGTTCCTGAACCAATCTGTGCCTTAGTCTCCTCGTCTGTAATTCCCTAATGGGAATTGCAATAGTATCAAGTTAATAGAATTATTATGAAGATTCAATAAATAGAAACTCGATAGGCACTTAGAACAGTAATGCAATGGAAGACATGTATTTTCACAGATACACCAGCAACCTCTAAAACAGTCCTAAATTTATTTGTTACATAAAATGTGCCTTCATCTTACCCAACAGTAGACCCTCTTCTCTTCTCACCATAGTAGGTGATCTCATTCACCCTCAAGCCTACGGTACTCTCTTTTGCAGACTATTCCCAAATTTCTGTTTCCATCTTGGACTTGGCTAATGAACAACAGACCCTTGAACTCCCTTCTAATGTCTCTACTGCACTGCAGTAATTGTGGATTTTGTCTGCCGGCCATACGCCCCAAACCCCTTTCTCCTGCTTCCTTTGTGATACCATTCCTCTTCGATATTAAGCATGGTCCCAAACTCCCCACCCCAGAGATGGGCATATGACCTAGGAGGGTTATCCTAGTTTCCCACTAGCCAGTCCATCATGAATGGTTCATAGGTGGACATATGACCCAAGCAAAGTAACATGTATTAGCTCTTAGACTGATGTATGGACGTTGGGAGAGAGAAATCTTCCTTACTGTTGCTGCTAAGCTAAGGCTGAGTCTGAGGCTGCCAGAGGCCATCTAACCACCAAGTAGAGGGAATTCGCTTGGCAATGAATCCCAAAGAGTGAAGCACAGCTGAAATACAGAGGAGAAGCCATGATAAAAATCCCTTGATCTGGCTATGCCTGAAGCTCTAAAGATCTTTCTTTGACTTCCCATTACATTAGCCTATATATTCTGCTTTTGTTTAGCTGGGTAGGCTTGTACTGCTTGTAACTTCTGCCCTTGGCAGTCTCTCTGGATTTATCAGGTACACATTTGAACTCCTGATATTTGTCATCCTTCCTTCCCAGGCTGGTCCTGCTCCTATCTCCCCCACATCAATAAATGGCAACTCCATTTACACAGTTGCTAATATCAGGCAGCCTTCTGTAGTAGATTCGATTATTGTCCTAAATCTTCACCCCTTCCCTGTTGTGGAATTATGTATCTGCACCTTTTCCCACAAAACTTTGCACTAACTTTCTCTAGAGAAGGTGGAGTATACTTACTTCTTTGTGCCTTTGATGTTGACTTTGGCCAGTAGATATGACATGGACATAATCTTTAGATGTGCTTGACAGTTTGACTTGGCATTCGGCACTTTTTCCATCTACCGTCGGAAAAATAGGCCTCAGGTAGCCATCGGTCCAAGGATGATGAAAATACAGATTAACAAGAGCTGATCCCAAACCATAGCCCAGAGCCTACCTCACCAGACCTGCATCCTGATACACAGCCATCCATGATGATTCAGGGACCCAAGAGTGAAAAGTTAGTGTTTGCTCTTGATCACCACTGAGATTCTGGGGTTGTTTCCTATGCAGCAATAGCCAGCTAAAACATTCTTTACTTACCCCTATTTCTCATCCTCATTTATTTGTTCATTTATTACCTCTCTCATTCAACAATATGACAAGTATTTATGGACCACGTACTACATATCCAGTGTATTTTGGGCACCAGGGAAAAGACATTAAACAACATAGACAAAAATCCCAGCCTTAATAGAATAAACAGGTAATTTTTTAAAATATGAAAAGTACAATTTAACATGTCATCTGGTAAAAAGTACCTGGTAGAAAATTAAAATCATAAATGGGGGACAGAGTGGGTACCTGGATGAGGAAGGACAATGGCTGCCATGTTGATGAAATAGTCAGGGTTAAATAGGATTGCCTCCCACTTCCAATCCAGTATAAAGTCGTATCATTCCTACCTTCAAACCAGATCTAAAACCTCTCCACGTCTCTCTGTGTCTACTATCTACAGACAGTCAGGTCCAGTCACTACCATTTCTCCCTGGACTCTCTTCTGCTCCCACCCAGCCTTGCTCCAGTCCCTTGACCACCCAACAGCTATTACATGGTGAAAATGTAAATCAGATTATGATCCCTGTGGAATTAAAGCTATTCAAGGTCTTCAAAGTCTTCCCATTGCAACTAGGATAAAATTCAAGCTCTCTACCCTGCCCTGATCAATATGGTCCCCACCATCGCCAATATTCTTGCACATGCTTTGCACACACTGGCCTCATTTGTGTTCCTCACATGCCACAAGCTGTTCCCCAACTTAGGGCTTTGTACATATGGCTCCCTCTGCAAGCAGGAAGCCATTGCTCTTCACCTTGGAAAGTTCAGAAATGCTTTGCCAACCACGCCTCATCTGTCTCACTCCTTCTCATCAACCTTGGGTCTCAGCCTAAAGGTCAATTTTTTATCACAGCCTTCCCTGCCCCCTCTGCCCCACTCAACCCCTCTACCCTGTCAAGATTGGTTCCCCCCATTATATACTTTGAGACCATCCAGATCAAAGTCTATATTCCCCGCTGGAGTTAAGCTCCTCTTCACAACAAAATCCTCAATACTTAGATCAGTGCCTGGACTGCTATAGGCCCTCCATACAGAGCCATTGAATTTTCTGCTTCACTTTTGGTTTTAGTAAAAATCACTTTTGTTTCCATTTAATTTTTTAAAGTTCTTAATCAAATTTCAGTATGGAATAGGGTGTGACTCCCCTTGTCTCCCAAGCAGAAATTCAGCCCTTAGATGTAGCATTTGTTCATTCTCTTATTCATTCAACTTAAATATTTGTGTGACACCTACCATGTGCCTGCCAGTGTGCCAAGTACTGGGCTACCAAGGTGACTTCACTGTTGAAGCTCACAGTCTCCTGGGGGATGTTCACGTGTTTTCTGTCTTCAAGATCCTTGAACACTTGATGAAAGAGTCAGAAACTAGAAAATCGAAATCATCATTTCAAAGGTGTCAGCCAAAATATACTCAGGAGAGGGGACTCTTGATATCTTTGAGGAGCCCTTTGTTTTATAAAAAGCTCTCACAGGGGTGCCTGGGTGGCTCACTCGGTTAAGTGTCCGACTTCAGCTCAGGTCACGATCTCATGGTCTGTGAGTTTGAGCTCTGCGGCGGGCTCTGGGCTGACGGCTCAGAGCCTGGAGCCTGTTTCCAATTCTGTGTCTCCCTCTCTCTGCCCCTCCCCCGTTCATGCTCTGTCTCTCTCTGTCTCAAAAATAAATAAATGTTAAAAAAAAATTTTATAAAAAAAATAAATAAATAAAAAGCTCTCACAGGTAAGAGACCATTTGATTATGCAAATGTGAAACACCTTTTCTGAAAAGGTGTGTTTAGCACTAAAGGGTTAAACTATGGTACATTCATTGGAAAGGTTGTTACAGGAAGAGCTACATCCCTTGAGACTGTATTTCCTGAGATGCTTCATTCCTAAATATGATTTAAAAAAAAAATTTTTTTTAACGTTTATTTATTTTTGAGACAGAGAGAGACAGAGCATGAACGGGGGAGGGGCAGAGAGAGAGATACAGAATCCGAAGCAGGCTCCAGGCTCTGAGCCATCAGCCCAGAGCCCGACGCGGGGCTTGAACTCACGGACCGTGAGATTGTGACCTGAGCTGAAGTCGGACGCCTAACCGACTGAGCCACCCAGGCGCCCCCCTAAATATGATTTTTTTTAAAAAATAGCCTTACAATTTTATAAAAATAATGCAGGTTTATTGGAAAAATTCAAATTACAGAGAAAAGGTCAAAAACAGAGTAAAAGTTACTTGAAATCCCACAAAGAGAGATAGCCGTGATAAATAAGTTGATAACACATCTTGCCAGACCCTTTCCGTGTGTATAATAAAGCTATTATTGATCAAGTGTGTACTTTGTCTTAAGCACAGAACAATGTGCTTTACATTTTTTCATTAAATGTCACAGTAACCTCACAATGGAGGTGCCATATAAAACAAATGATCTTTTTTTAAATGGAGAAACTAAGGCACAGGTTTTAAGGATCTGGATACTGTGAATGCATGTATTCCTACAGCCTGCTTGGGCTGTAGAACACCCAGAAATGTTTCTAACCTTGGAGAGTGTCTTTTTTTTAAGAACTGGTGTTTGCAACTGCTTCGCTAATCATGGAAGGCTATCACAGAATTTGATTGAAATATTTTGTGTACTAGGTCCATTCCTCACTTTGTGCATCCTGTAAAATCTCACATTCTCTGTTTTCTATCCCCAGTCTCTTCCATCTTCTCACACCACCCCCGATACGGCCCTCCTTTCCCCTGTCATTGAACTGGCCTCTTTGCTGTTCCTTCCTGCTCCCAACCCGCCATCACACTCCATCAGTACACCTTTGCTTTTGCAGAACGTCCGTAGGAACGTCCCCTTGTGCAGCCTGTCCCATCTTTCCTGACCCAGCCTGCCTGAACCTCAAGGATCTTTCTTGGATGCATGGCACTATGGGAGGAGCACCAGAAGGACAAGAGATACGCTAGGCAGAGATGGTGAGGGGTGAGGGGTTTCAAGGGCATTTGACAGATAAGGAAGTGGAGACTCCAGAGAAGTGAAATAGGCTCCTGAGTGTATACAAACAGTGGGTGATGGAACTAGAATTCATAATCCAGTAAGTCTGATCTGATGCCCAACCTCCTGCTCTAACCAACTATGCACACTGCCTTCTCTCTTGACTCACTCTCACTGAGATATTCTAAATGTCTGCACCCCAACAAAATGGTTCCTTTGAATCCTATGATAACAGTTGGGGAACCACAATACTAGGCAAACTGAGCTGGCAAAACAGTAGTTAGTAAGAGAACGAATGAGTGAGTGAATGTTTCAGTGCATACGGTTGCCATTTCTGAACTGAACTGAATGTGTGTGATTTGGTGATGGTGAAGTCACACAGAACAAGCAGGCCATAAAACTTTATATTTATTCTAACAGTCAGGTAAGGACCCTGAGCAAGCTCAAAAGGCCCTGGATGAATGGAGTTACTGTTCCAACATGTTGATCTTGAAGTGTAGTGAAACCTATTAATTCTATTTGTGTAATGACTAATGCCTCTGTGGATGTATCGTTTACAATATGATGGCATTATTAAGGTGCCACATTAAAGGTGGTTTGAACTGATGAATCAAATCAGGTAAGTTCCTCTAAGTCGACCCTGGCTGCTCAAGTCATGTGGTATACCGTTCCCCCAGCAGAGACCCACCAGGGGTGCTGTTCTTATCTGTGTTGCTTCCACAAACCTGTTCCTGTAACAGCACTATCACACTATACACTAGAAACCAGAGTTCAAACATTTCAAAAACGAAGAAGTCAACAAAGTCGCCCGCGTCAAATGTGTCACAGACGGAGTAGAAGGAACCTCCAGCCAGACCGTGCTGTCAGAAATGAGAATTTATATGAGGTCTGACCTCCAGTGGGCTTCTGGCTGAGATGTCTCTGAGGTGGTAGCAAAAGCCATCTGGGGACTCCCACTGGTTTTCAGGACCACGGGAAAGAAACTTATATAGGTTAAAATATTTGTTTGACTGTCTTATGATGGCTGGGTGAGTCTCTACTGTCAGCCCTGCACAAGAATGATAAGGAGACATTATTTATTTATTATCCTATTTATCCATTCACACTTTACATTCCTCCATTCATTCATGAAGATCAGGGCTAAAGAGACACATGTCAGTGGAAAAGAACACCCACCTCTTTCCTTGAAACTCTGCCCCCATCTGTTTCTTCAGTCAGATCTCTATTCCGATCTCTGGCTTTGTGACTGGAATCGGATTCATTTATTCACTCAACACACATTTATCGAGTGCTTGCTCTGTGTCAGGCCTTGGGCTAGACACTGGGAATGCCTTACAACGCAAACCAGGCAGGGCCTCTGCTCACGTGGAAGGTAGTCAAGTCAGGAAGACAGACGTAAATCCTCTATCTAGAGTCTGCATAATTAAGATGATCCCCAAACATCCCCTTTCTTCTTTTGATCAGCATTGGCTGAGGTCAACTTTTTTTTTTTAACTTGTTTTATTTTTTATTTTTTAAAATTTACATCCAAATTAGTTGGCATACAGTGCAACAATGATTTCAGGAGTCGATTCCAGGAATAGTGCCCCTTACCCATTTAGCCCGTCCCCCCTCCCAGTAACCCTCAGTTTGTTCTCCATATTTATGAGTCTCTTCTGTTTTGTCCCCCTCCCTGTTTTTATATTATTTCTGTTTCCCTTCCCTTATGTTCATCTGTTTTGTCTCTTAAAGTCCTCATATGAGAGAAGTCATATGATCTTTGTCTTTCTCTGACTAATTTCACTTAGTATAATACCCTCCAGTTCCATCTATGTAGTTGCAAATGGCAAGATGTCATTCTTTTTGATTGTCGAGTAATAGTCCATTGTATAGATATACCACATCTTCTTTATCCATTCACCCATCGATGGACATTTGGGCTCTTTCCATCCTTTGGCCATTGTGGATAGTGCTGCTATAAACATGGGGGTGCATGTGTCCCTTTGAAACAGCACACCTGTATCCCGTGGATAAATGCCTAGTAGTGCAATTGCTGGGTCATAGGGTAGTTCCATTTTTACTTTTTTGAGGAACCTCCATACTGTTTTCCAGAGTGGCTGCACCAGCTTGCATTCCCGCCAACAACGCAAAAGAGATCCTCTTTCGGCTGAGGTCAACTTTTTAAACTGCACAGCTTTTTTCCTTTCTCCACTCACCTCATCAGCACATGACGGAAAATTATTTTGGAGGTCTTTAAGCAACCTCATGGAAAGAGATCTACTCAGGCCTGGCTCGTCTTTGTTTGCAACGTGGACAGAGCCAAAACCGAAATGGAGTAAATAAAGACACACAGACAGCCAAGCAGCCATGCTTGCATTGGTTCGTAAAGGAGTTAGCGCCTGGGGCTCCAAGTGACTACCGATTCACCAACAGGCTAGGTCTTCACCTGGAGCTGCTAGGAGGCCAGAGATAACTAAAGTCCCACAGCCACATGGGGCATTTTTGTGTGTGTGTGCCGAGTGGTTTCTAGCAGCTACCTTTAGGGACTCAGCAGCCTTAAGGAGGAATCATAAAGGTCTCTCTCTCTCTCTCTTTTTTTTTTTTTTAGCACAACACACAATGAGAACAAAAACACAGCGACAAACCCATTCCTCATTCTCACACTTGGGCTCTTCTTCCTCTCTGAAATTGGAAGAAACAGATGAACATGAGCTACCTAATGGCAGAGGACGCCTATTGCAAGGATATCTGGCAAGGTGGGGTGGTAAAAACATGCTTTTGTTGGCTGGGAAGTCATTCTGTTCCCAGGGCTACCAAGAAGGAGTTGTCCAGCAGGCTTCTAGAACAATACTCGGGGCGTGATTGGGGACTCAGCCAACCCTAGAGTGACCCTCCTCCTCTTTTCTCACTTGCCCGGAATTCCTGGTAGTTCAACTTCTCAAGAGAGACTTCCAAGTTTGCCACCACCCGAAATGAATTCTATTGGATAGATTTCATACCGAGCCTCCTCACAACGTATTGGCTTCTCTCACGGCAGCTCATTTGCAGTTTGGCAGGGACGTCAGTACTCATCTCGGGGACTGTGAGTCCAGAGCTGTAGGGGCTGCTTCCTTTCAAACCACACGGCACATTTCTCCAGGAATGACGTGGCTCAGGTCACTTGCCTGACAAGTTTGCTGTGGGCATGGCAGACCCCCTGTGCTTTCTGGGCTCTGCCGCTCCCAACCCAGCATACAAAGTGAGGGTCAGGAGATCTGCTCAGTACAGTAGCATCCCCCACGCAAGGCATTCATTGATTCGTTTATCCATCCAAGCATTTGTCATACTTCTACTAATGGTCTGCTCTGTGCAGGCTCCGTGACAGATGCCAGACACAAGGCTGAGCAGAAACAGACCCAGTCCTTGCCCACGCCACTGAGAGAACCTAGTAGGAGGGACAAGTGACCGCACTGTAGAAAAAGGATGACGGGCCAGTAAGCGTACAGACCCAGGGGGCCCGGATCGCTGCCCTGACAGAGGTGCTTAAGCTTCTATCTGAGGATGAGCAGAAGTCAGTTGAGCGAAGGTGAAGTTTGGGTGGGGCTGAGGGTGGGGAAAGCCTTCAAGGCAGTGGAGGAAATAGCAAGTGTGAAGGCCCCAGGGCGGGAAGACCAGTGCTGGACAGAGAAAGTAAACACAGATGGGCCTGGAGAGGTGGACAGGACAACCCAGGGCTTGGTAGGCCATGGCTAGTGTTTGGCATTATCCTAACAGTATCACATGTCAGAGCCGGGCCTCAAGCAGTTGCCTCCCTAGTGAGGAGGAAGGCTGGTGGTGGCAGGGAAGACAAAGGGGTGCAGAGGAAGAGGGGGTTACTCAAAGGATAAGCTCTCTGCTAGCATTTCAGCAGCACTATCACGGTGTCACCTGTGACCTTCATCCAGGGCCGGCCCAGGACCTTGGCCGCCTCAGTCCCGTCCCAGCTGGCTTTCCCGTTGCGCTGTGGCCCTGTGCCTGGAGGGACCAGGGTCACCCAGCTGCCTAACTGCTGCCGGAAAGGGAGGGGCAGGAATGAGCTGGAAAGTCAGAAGAGCTGGGAAGGCGTGTCTGGGGCAAACAGGCTCCACGGAAGACTGAGTCCACATGCTATCCCCCACCCTTGCAGGATGTGGGAAATGACACTTCCTCCTGGGGAAGGGGGGGACCTGGGGGGGGATACTTCCATGAGTCCTAGGTGACACAATATCCTGTATGGAGTATCTGTGGGAAGACTCATCCCCCCAGGATTTATCTCTGTGATGTAGGGAAGTGGTAGGGACACATCTATCAAGTTCTTTGCTGTGGTGGATTGTACATAGTGCTACATGGTAGGCCCACATTAAAATGTTTGCTAATTGAATTCTAGAGCAAAACATATGTAATGTAATTTTATTTTTCCCTGATTACCTTAAGGGAGAAATCTGGGACACCCCAAATTAAGAGGGAAAACAGTCCCATTTCTTATTCTCTTGAGTTGGATGGGCTCATTAGAAATGTTTTAAATGGGTAGAGAAGTCTTAGGCTAAACCAGGGCTCCTGCAGACTTTGCTCTCATCATCTTATAAGACATTGATTGTGTTCATTTGTTTAATTGTGGAGACTTTGTTTTTTCCCAGGCCAGTGTTCCAGCTAAGGTTGGAGCCCAGATAAGTCTTCACTGTAGAGACAGGTCTCCTGGCCTGTGTGCGCACGTGTGTGTGTATGTGTGTGTCTGTGTCTGTGTAGGCGTCCTCTCTTCTCCTGGCCTGTGTGTGTGTGTGTGTGTGTGTACATGTGTGTAGGGGTCCTCTCCTCTGCAGTGACCTAGGAAGAAAGGCCCTGCATCTGGCTAGCCAGCCAGGAGGCAGCAGATTATCTCAAGACCACAGGGTGAGTTCGGTAGACATTACCCTGATGAAAGCACTGGGCATAGCATTTTGCTCACCTCGGGATCTGGAAAATTCTTGCTCAGGAGCCCTACTTTCCTTGACAGTAGAGAGGAGGGACCCTATGTAACAGGGATATCCCAAAAAGAGCAAAATGAGGTGTTCATTCACTTGCTCTTTCCCCGCAGCCAGGTCCTAGGAACTGGACCTAGGATGAGGCCAGGGTCCCTTGTGCCCTCTGGCACACTGGAGGGGGGCTTGGGTACCCTGCCTGTGGACTGGGTGCTAGCTCACTGAAGCCCAGGCTCTCTCCAGGCCCTTTGCAGGGTGGAGCCCTGGGGCTGTTTACAGAGCTTCGGGCACTTTTCATGTGTAAATTTTTCTGGGGAGAGGCCCTTTTGCTTATTCTAAGGGTTTGGGAACTCTAAGAAGCTTAGAACCTCTTGTCTGGATAAAGACAATTCTTTACACTTTACCTCATCTTCCAGAAACCCAGATGACTGTGGCCTCACTCCTGCCTGATCATCTCAGAACCCTTCCAAGGAGAGGTGGCACACAGTGGCTCACTGAATCCATGAATGAATGTGACAGAGTAGGAAACTTCCTGCGGGGTTGGAAGGTGGATCTCTGTGGGAGATACTTGCTCCTTTGAGCAGAACTCACAAGTGAGGTGCTTTCTACCCTGCGGGACAGGAATTCTGCCCTGTGCTTCTCCTCAAGCCAAAGAGTTCCACGATTCTAGTTCCAAGAGGGCATTTTCAGATCCTCACAGCCCCCCTGCTTGCCCCAGGGGGCCCTTCAGACCTCAGTTCTGATGGGAGCTTGGTAACAGGAAGAGGGGAAGAGAAAGGGGGAACAGTGTGGGTGGGTAGTGGAGAGCCCAGGATCTTGAGACAGTCCTTCCCTTTGGCCTCCATTTACTCCCAGCTTCCAACCTCGGGAGTCTGGTCAGAAGGGCCTTTGAGTTTGATCTGGGACAGAGAAAATAAAACAGAGTGAAGCATCAGGCCAGGAAGGAGGGTGAGGGGAGAGGAGGTTGGGATTCGTGAGATGGGTGTGAGGAGGACTGTGTGTGGCACAGAGGCAGCTGGAGGTCGGGAGGGAGTGTCGTTGGCCACTTCCCTGGCACGGACAGAAGTCTCCATGCTTTGGGTTGGGAGCTCTTTGGGTTCAAGAAGGAAGTGGCCCGGGAGTCTGAGCCTGCGGGCAACGGCCTAGGTTTCCTGAGGAAGGAAGAAGGTCCAGGAGTCCGGACAAGGAGGGCATGGTGTTGAACCAGATGGTCTGACATTTTAGATTCCTGCCCAGTAAAAAAAAAAAAAAAAAGACAACAATTGAAATTAGACAGTCAAGTGTACACTTTTATCCTGCTCGTTTTAGATCCTCTCTGTCTTCATTTCATTATTCCTTAATTAACAGTCCTTGACTCAAATCAGTTCTTCCTTTCTCAGCAGAGGAATAGACAGTTAGTAAACAGAGGGATCCAGTCCTGGGAGGAATCCTTTGGTCTTGGCAAGCTCAGCCTGCATCTGTTTCCAAGCAAGCTATTCCGAGGCTGCGTGTGTGTGTGTGTGTGTGTGTGTGTGTGTGTGTGTAGGGGGGAGTAGTGGTGGTAGTCATGTCTATGTCCATAAAAACCGTCACTTCTTTTCTCTTCCTCACTGCCCCCTTTTCATCCCTGTCCATTTCTCTCCATCTTCCCTGCTGCCCCCCACCAACTCTCGGCCCTCCTCTGTGTGGAGGGTCTACAAGAGTGTCCTCTCCCCATCCCCTCCACTCCTGTCCACACCTCACTTCTCAGATCTCAGTATTTTTTCCCTTAAGACAGCCTTCCCTGAGCCCAGCCTAGACTGGTTCCTTTCTAGGTTTTCTTGGAACCTGTTGGATTTTTCAGAGTGTCATGTCCCTTTGCTATCATGTACTAGGATGGTGATTATCTGATTGAAGCTCCTCTCCCTCACTAGACTGTGAGCTCCATGAAGTTAGACATGCCTCTTCATGTCCCCCCCGTGTATTCCTGGAGGCTCGCATTGGTCCACAGCAGGTGTCCCCTCCTTCTCTTCCTCTGTAACTCTCTCCCATTACTGATAGAGTAAATGCTCTGGAAATCCACAGAAGGGGTCAGATGTATTTTTCCATTGGGGGATTTTGTAAATATTCAATGGTAGTTCACATGACCCCCTGTAAACCTTCTCAAGGTCAAAAAGGCTCAAATGAGGGTTCTGGCCTTTCTGCAGGAATAACACTAAAATGGCGGAAGTTCTCAGTTGAGGCAAAAAAGGGGACCAAAGACTTCCCATCCTACGTCAGCTTTTCAATGGGTCCTGCTGATTTTACAGAGTCAGTAGAGGCATGTGTTCTGTTGCTCCCACCCAGGAAGCTGTGGTTCTAGAGTGGGTGGTGGTGCCTTGCTGGGGGAACGGGCCCCTCACTGATTAGAATAAGCAGATCCTGTGAAATTACACATACAGGCTGCCCAGCTGTCTGCCGCCCAGAACTGATAGTCCCCTGTGCCCGGCCAGATTTTTCTTGCCCAGCTCACGTGGAATGAAAATTTTAAGACTTAGAGGGTCATACAGGGAAACAGGAAAGTTTTTCTGGGCCTCCCGGAGGAAGGGAAGAAAGGAAGTCCTGTGTGGAGTTCCCAGGCTGCGAGATGGACAGAGGCCCTGAGGAAGCCCCTTCTCCCAGAGCTGGCTCAGAACTGGGTCTGCTCCTGGGGGGGGCCGGCTCTGGCCATAGTCCCTCAGCGCCCCAGCTCCACAGGAGCATCTGGGCAGCCAGGTCAACTTCCTCTGCTCTGAAGCTGGTCGACGTTTGCTGCTCTCAGTAGGGGAACACATCCTTGAGCGGACCTGTGCTCCAAGTCCAGCAAAACTTGACCGCTGCCTCCCCAAGAGCCCACAAAAGAGCCCACATCAAACCATCACTCTGGATCCTTGAAAGTGAGCTCCAACCTAGCTGAATGCCTTGAAGGCCAAGCTTGTAGCTCAGCCCCTTCGGTTTACGTTCCCTCAGTTTTGTTTATGTGCATTTTCTTAATCATCTTTACTGTTTATTTTTTTTACATTCAAACTTGATACATCTTCATCTGAAGAAGCCAAATGTTACAGAAATACATAATACAGAAAGTGCAAGTGTCCTGTTCTCTCTCTTACACCCGTCAAGGTAACAACTAGGTCAGCAGTTCGGTCTAATCATCTGGATCTTGTTTCTGTACACATACTAACAAGGCCCTCACTACATTTAATATTTTGCAATCTACCTTTTCTACTTAAATATTTGGAACCTTTCCATGTCACTGGAGTCTATGTACTAAACACCTCAATATTTTCAACACCTCCTATAAATGGATTTTTCATGGTCTCTCCCTTCTTTTCCCTGTGATTACAAGCCTGGTGTAGTGAGCATCTTTGCATCTTTGCACATTTGGATGGCCACCTGTGTTGCTTCCGGTCCTTTCTATTACGGACATGCTGCAGTAAACAGGTTTGTGCCTTTGCTTCTGTGCATGTGTGTGCACGTTTCTGTGGGACAGAATTCTCGAAGCTGCGTTCAAAGGTAGGTGCATCTTTAGTTTTGAGAAATACTGCTAAAACGTGCTCTAAAAAGGTTGTGCCAATTTTCACTCTTAGTGGCAATGTGTGAATCACTTGGTTGTGCCTTAAGGCTGTCCTTGGCTTTAATGAAGGGCATGTTAAGATACAGCTACATGGATTGTGTTCCTGCACTTGCTGTGGGATTCAGGCTCAACATAGAACGGGCAATACCACTCAGCACCTGCCATAAAGTCCCACTCAAGGTTGCACATGAGTAATAAGGTGGTCCAAACTTCTGGGAAGGTCTGAGAGCCAGCCAGAGGCAGAATGGAGGTGAAGAGATACCTGGGGAGATGCCTGTGTCTTCGTTCTTATCTAAGGAACACATCATTTTTTCTTACAGGATTTTCTGCAGCTCCCCCCACCCAACACCACGCCACAGACACACACAATCATGTTTCTCAGTTTCCTGTACCCTGGACTCCATCAGTTGTCTAGATAAATGGTCCAAGGCTCACTGAAGATTCCATTACATCCCTGCTTGGGCCTGCAGGTGGACGGGCATGCAGTGAGCTCACGGTGCAATGTGACTGTCAGGTTCTGTGAAGAAATGGCATTTCAATCAGTTAGATCTAAGATGTGTTGTGAATCATTTTGTCTTTCAAATTTCCCATTGCTCTGTCTACTCAGCCTGCCCCTCCTTGTTAGATACAAGACTGCTATGGGAGGAATGGATGTTTGATGTATGTGACTAGAGATGGTTGAAAAAAAAAAGCAAAGTAGAACCCTCCGTAGGACTCCTGGCCATAAGCTTGGATTAGTCACTATAAGACAAGGCCGCCCTGAAGATAATAACTCACCAGAAGAGTTAACATTTATTCAGTGCTTACCATATATCAGCTCCCACTTCAAATAGTATCTAGCATTATATATAATAAACATTTAATTCTTTCATCAATCTTAGGAGGTATGAATTCTTATTATCTGAGCCTCACTCAAGTTAACTAGGTAATCTGACCCCTCAGCTTGATGTAAGCTTTCCTCCTCAGATGTCTTCTTTTATAGAGCATTCCAGACACATCTCATTTGATGTTCAAACAAACTAGTGCTGAGAGGCTGTGGGGAAATGTATTAATGTGCTCATTTGGCAGGTGGGAAAACTGAGGCCCAGATATACGCTTTCTGTGAGACCCCATCTCCTTGCTGGAATGCGAACCAAGTCCCTTGACGGCGATTTTTCACATGATACCCCAGTTGAGCGTCTGTCCTTGGGTCTCAGGTATTTCTTCAAAGCACAGGGTGTTCTCAGGGCTTGAAGCACTGGGCATGGAGCCAGCACAGGTGGCTCCCAGCCAGGTGACAGGATCTATAGACAAACTCTGTCCCCGCCCGTAGGCCGGCATGCCTTGGGCAATTATTTTCAGAAGCCATTGACATCTCGGTTGGCTAGAAAGCCTGGCTCTCACCCGCTGCCCAGGAATTGAACTGCTCATTGGCCCATGGGTTTATGAGTGTCAGCTGCTTTTTCTCATTACCACTTTCAATTAACTCATTGTTCTGAGTCCAAGCTAACGGCCCCCATTGGGATTCATTTACATTAATGTTGGGGCCCTGGTTTCTTTCTTTCTTTTTTTTTTTTTTCAGAAGAAAAATTCAGGTTTTGTGAAGTGAACAATTAGAAACATCAGGGGTAGAGGCCCTGGTTGTGGGTCCAGGACAGAAGGGGCACACATTTCCCACAGTGGCTCTGCCAGGACTAGGTGCCCTGGCCACTTAGACAAATTGAACACATCCTTCAAGGCCCAGACCAATCTTTTTTCTTGGAGGCAGCCGGGACTGCAGGACAAAGATGCTGGTGGGTGAGGAAGCAACGTGCTGTGGAGCTTCAAGAAGGCACCTTCCTATCCTGCTGGGACCCACTCCCTAAGGGAAGTGTTCACAGGCTTCCACCAGAGAAGGAAGAAAATTGGAAGAGAACAAACGTTTATTATAACCACCTACTGCATGCAAAGTGCCATAGCTTTCACTTCACATAATCGCCAAATAAGAACTAGTATCCCCCTTTTATAGGTGAGGAAACTAAGGCACAGAGAGGGACAGTGACTGGACCAAAGTCACACATCCAGCAGTGGTGGCATGGGGATTTGTACCAGCAGACACGGGTGAATGTGGGGAAAGTGAGTGTGAGGGACAGGAGGAGTGCAACTGAGAATTCCTTACAATCCGTTTTTAAAAGTTTCTTGTGAGAACGCGCCCATTTTCATGCATTTCTTTGGGAATCACTTGTTCCTTATTGCCTTATAGATAAGCCAAGAGCGCTGGTTTGAAAACGTTTCCTCTTATTTAAAAAAAAAAAAAAAAAAAAGGTTTCTGCCTCTTCTCCCCTTTCATGTGATTGTTGGTCCAGCTGCTGCTGCTGCTGCATGGCTGGGACTTGCGGATCAGAGTGACCCGTAAGGAGACCCAGCTGACCGTTTGGAGAACGGAAAGACAGGAGGCAGAGACAGCAGGGCAGGCAAAGCCCAGACCTGGGACTGCCACCTTGCTTTTCCAGAGATGTCTCAGGGGAGGTATAACGACACCCAAGAGTGGGCCCTTGTGCTGGGAAGCCCCCTGTGCCATCAATCAAGGGACCTGGGGTAAGTCCTTCCCGCCCGGGCAGAGCCTCGGTTTCTCTGTCTGGAAAGGGAAGGAACAGCAAGAGCGGCCGTCTGAGGACTCTCCCAGTTCCAAAGTCCTCTGCCGTGGGTCGGAGAAGATCTGGGTCTCACTATTCCAGAAGCTGAGAAAGCTGCCTTACCTATTATTTTTTTCACACCCAGTCACTCTGATGGTAACAGATTTTGCATTTATTTCCCTTTGGGTGTCGTTTTAAATTGTGAGTTTGTCGATCTCTGTCTCTGACTGAGGACACCTAGTCTGAATGTATTGGATCTGAATCTAGCCAGACAGCAAATGAACCCAGGGGCTGAACTGCTACCCTCCCCACCCCCACCTGCCGCGGCATCCCCCGACCCTCCACTAACTGAACGGGGTGTATAAAATCCTCAACACGGCTGCAGCAGTTTGCAGGCTACCTTTTGTTTCTCCTCCGGAGGGCGTTCACGTGTATGAGCTAAAGGAGATGAAGCGTGAAGAAGCTGAGAGATCTAACCGAGAGGAAAGGCCGGAAGTTTACAGGGAAGATGGCTAATCCTTGCCAAGGGGGTGAAAAAGTCAGACATCTGGTTGCTGGTTATGTTTCCTGCTGAAATTCAGGGCAAAAGGTCCCCTCCAAGTTTGGATCTGGGTGGGAGGAGAAGAAAAGGAGTAGGAGGATAGATGTGAGACAGAAACCGTGCAGCCGGGGGAGACGGAAAGGGCAGGCGAAAACAACTGTTTCTGTATTCCTGCGGCTCAAATCTTCTTCCAAGAGTGGGAAGGAGATTTGGCAAAATATTCAAAGCAATCCTGCTTCCGGGGAGTGAGCACTATCTCAGGGGCCCTTACAGGTTTGCCCTTGGTTCAACTACGTTTCCAGGAGGAGCCGCCCGGCTCGGAGCCAAAGTCCTGCCAGAGGACTGAAGCGGGGAGGTAACCGGGAATTCTTCATTAACAGTGCAAATTAGCGAGAAGGAAAATAAACAGATCCCCGGTTGCTTTGTGTGTGCTGCCGCCTGCCATAACCCCTTACGTTTAAACGGCACTTTGTGCTTTGTATTTCCTACATCTGATTCCCATCATCCCATCTCCGTGAGCAATGAGGAGGTCAGGCCTGGCATATTAATCCCCATTTCACAGAAGAAGCTGGGTGGGAAAGGAGAACCAATTCGACCTGCACCACAGAGGCTCGTGTGGTCTCGATTAGACCCTCCAGGCCCAGATGTGTTCCGTCCCCCCAACACCCAGTGTCACCAGGAACTGAGAGGAAGCCTCAGTTCTGTGTGTGGGTACCTGCAGCTTTCTGTCCAAGGTACTGCTTCTGGGCCACCTTGTGTAGAACCAGTGCTTTGTAACTGAGAACTCCCAAAGCACTTGGCAGTGAGCGCTGGTCCAATGCCTAGAGTGTCGCAACCAGCCGACCCAACTTTAAATTCAGTTTTCCTGAACATGAACTTCAATTGGTAGCTCTTAATTTAACAACCTTCGTTGAAGCCATACTACACAATTCTTTCCACTGCCTGTATGCCTTAACGTTTTCGTAATATAACGTCAGGGAAAATAGTTTTAAAAAATTTTTTTTTTTTCAACGTTTTTTATTTTATTTTTGGGACAGAGAGAGACAGAGCATGAACGGGGGAGGGGCAGAGAGAGAGGGAGACACAGAATCGGAAACAGGCTCCAGGCTCCGAGCCATCAGCCCAGAGCCTGACGCGGGGCTCGAACTCACGGACCGCGAGATCGTGACCTGGCTGAAGTCGGACGCTTAACCGACTGCGCCACCCAGGCGCCCCGAAAATAGTTTTAATTTTATCTTTGACCCTTCAAAGGCAAGCGATCCGTCAGCCTCCCTGCCTTCCCTCCTTCCACTCGCTTTTCCACAATTATTAATAAGCACCGTGCCCAGGGCTGAGAAGACAGCAGTGAACTGAACAGGCATAGACGTTGACTTCATGAGGGGAGGATTAACAATACACCAAATCACGTGTTCGAAAGTATGTAGATCTCTCTTCATACATGCCTGGAAGGAAAGGAAGTGCTACGGTAGAGAAAAATGAACAGGAAAATCTGTATTTAAGATGGGGAAGGAGGCAGAAGACCAGGAGGGAGAGCAGGATGGACTAAGAGAGGGCAATAGCAAAGACCCCTAGATGGATGGGCAGAGTGCGAAGGGCCTAGAAGCCCAAGAAGAAACCCAGTATGGCCTGAGCTCCTGGGGGAATCTGAAGGCAGCCGCTAAGCCAAGAAATACCTTCAGCGACACACTGGGGAGGATGTTTCCACCATGGACCTCAGTTTTCTCATCCGTGCAGTATGAGATACCAGCCTCACTAGATGTTTGAGGCAATAATGAAAATCCTAATGATGGACATCCTAAGCCAAGGTATACAAATGTGTCTTTATCACATTACCAGATTTGCTTCATCGTCACGTCTCATGGGTCTTCCTTGGTGGTGGTTCGAGCACTTTGAGTCTCTCCTACCATTAAAATATTCTGTGATCTGTAAGCAAACACTGAGAGTTTGGGGTTGCCAAAGGACACTGCATAGCTTTGGTCTAGCACCACTTCACCCCCCAATCCATCGTTCCAGTGCTAATGGCAGGGTCTAGCCTAAGTAATAAGCAAGGATTGCCTTTGTATGTAGAAAAAAAATCTTCCCATCCTCTTTTCCCTGCCACATATTTGGGAGACTTTGAAAACTTAGGGGAAATATTGAAATAAATACAGACAACTGTTTTATTTACTGGAAAGCAGCATTTCTCCACCTTTGGCCCTCCGGATGTCCTCTCTCCTTTGAGACACCTTTTCTTTGAGAATCACAGAATCTTGGGTGGTTGATATTACAAATATATGGGTACTTTGTTGTTTTCTGAGAATTATATTTTATATCACGTAGTATCATTTACAAAACCCTTTGGTGCAACTTATTTGAAGCCCCAGCAACCCTGGGAGACAGGCGACCTGTCACATTTAACCATATCACCCCACCTGATTGTCTTTGGGGCACCTGCTGGTAGCACTGATATCCGATGGTGGGTATTAACTGGTGAATGTATTTTGCTTATCACCTCTTTCCCTACTTCTGTAATGTAAATTTGAGGATATCTTTCTTGCTTACTGCTATGTGCAAAGCACCTAGAAATATGTCTGGTGCACAGGAAGCACTCAGTCACTAAGAGTTTGATGAATTAATTAATGAACCTCATTTTATAGATGGGGCAACTGAGGCTTAGCAAGGTTCAGTGACTTTTCCGGGTCCATGCAGGTATTAAATGGTAGGCCCAGGACAAGGAATCAGGTCTTTAGATTTCTCTCTGAGATGCTACCCCTTTTTCTATGCTATAACCGTAAGTTCAGAAATAAATGAAATATATTATCATGGATCTTAAATATCTGAGATCACAGTCCTAATATCCCACTCTTATAATCAACTTGGTGTTTTGTTTCGTCAACAAAGGAGATTAGAGGGGCGCCTGGGTGGCTCGGTCGGTTAAGCGTCCGACTTCGGCTCAGGTCACGATCTCACGGTCCGTGAGTTCGAGCCCCGCGTCGGGCTCTGTGCGGACCGCTCGGAGCCTGGAGCCTGTTTCGGATTCTGTGTCTCCCTCTCTCTCTGTTCCTCACCCGTTCATGCTCTGTCTCTCTCTGTCTCAAAAATAAATAAACATTAAAAAAAAACAAAAAAAAAAACTAAAAAAAAACAAAGGAGATTAGAAACCCCTAACTAACGTGGGAAGGAGCAGGAGGGAAGACCACCATCTGACATCAAGGGACAGGTAGAAAGACTAAGGAGGAGGCCTGGGGCTCCTAGAGGTTGGCTGGCTGGGGCCATTTAGTGTAAGGGTAGAATGCTCCCTACATTGTCATAGCTCTAGATGAGAGCATCTCAGCATCACACCATTTGATGCAATGTTCAGGAAAATTCCAAGTTGCGAAGGGCACAGACTATAAGAGTGAATTGCAGCAGACTGGGCAGACTTCCAGTTTCGACTTTATAGACTCCTACATTATTTATGTGTATATACTGAGGTATATCAAGTATAACAAAAGCAAAGGCATTCGCTGTATTTAGTATATTCTATTTAATAAGCCTGGAGAATATGCACTTCATTGTAGAAGGTTTCCATAAAACCATTTAAAGTCTAAAGAAAAATAATTAAGATATAAAGGAAAAGATCATTTTGACTGATAGGTCGAGACACAGCTATGAAATAATGCTTAACATATATTGAATGCCTGTAACATGCCAGGCTCTATGCTAAGCATTTTGTGTACTTATCTCATGTAACTCTGATTACAACTCTTTCATGACCCTAAATTTACGGGAGAGTTGGGCTCATAAGATTAAGAAATTTGCACACAGGCAAGCTATAGAACTCAGACTCACACGCAGACCCTTCTAACACCAAAGCTCAGGTTCTTAACCCAGTGCCCTGAGCTGCTTTGTTTCTTGTGCGAATCCCGTATTAAGGGGGCTGTGGCAGATTAGAGGTTGAAAGAAATGTCTCCATTCTACAAAACAGCATGCCTTCAACAATTCTTTCCCTGCTCCCTGCTGGTCACAGATGTTAATTAGCAAACCCTCTCTCTCTTCCAGCTGCCCCCCCCCAATCTCTGTCCCCCAAACCTGCAGGCTCTAGCATCAGGTAACTCCATACCAGACCTCATGGCTGTCTCCTTGCAAACAAAGGGCAATAACCCCCCATCCACTTGAGGTAATAACTCATACATGTCCTGTATCCTCATAAAACATTGTTTATCCTGCTATCTATTTGACATTTACAAAGGAGCATATGGAAGTGAAAAGATATTTTCCTTTGGATCCAAGAAAGGATTTGGACACTTGAGTCATGAATTCCTCAAGGGTCCTGGGTTTGCTTTGTATCTTTATGGTGGAATGTGATGTTCTGAAATGTGGAGCTGTTTGTCATGGATAAAGTTTTGCGTACTGAAACAAAAAAGAAAGAAAGAAAGAAAGAAAGAAAGAAAGAAAGAAAGAAAGAAAGAAAGAAAGAAAGAAAGAAAGAGGAAGGTGAATTTTTAGTATTTTGTAATAAAGCCACTTTATATCTTTGAAATGTAATTTTGATCTGCTGGAGTAGCCTCAGAAAGGGGTGCTGTGGTGCTGCCTAAGGGCCAGAAAATGAAAGACCTAGTCCTTTCCTAGAGGGAGAGAGCTTGGCTTCCGGATGATCCATCTGGATAGAAGAGAAGCCTGCAACTCTCATACCAGAAGCAGTAGTTAGCCAGTGGAGGCAGGTACCAGCCCCACCATGCAAGATAAGGCATTAAACCTCTGTCAACGTCATCGGCTTTCTCCTCCATAAAACAAGTACGAAAAGAATCTATATCGTAAGGTTATTGGGAGGATTAAATGAAGTAAGACACATGAAAGCACTCAACTATTTCATAGCACAATATAAATTCTCAATATAAACTTCAGTTACCGCTACAGTCTCAGTGAGGTCCCAAATACTGAATACACAAATCACACATAAATAGTCACACTATGGTTGAGATAAAGGCCACAAAGTGTAAGGTGCAATGGAAACTAATGAAAGGTCACAACCTAGCTTGAGTGGTCAGAGAGAACTGGGAGGAAGGGAAGGTCAAACTGAAACCTGAAGGATAAGAAGAGTCCTTCAAGTGGGAGAAGGCCAGTACAATTCCAATTGTGTTTTTCAAAAACCAACTAGTGTGTGTATGATAACCTTCAAAGACTCTGCAAACATGAAAGGCATCTATATGTTAACACTGCTCTGTATTTGCATATCTTTGGTGATTAATGAGGTTATGTTTTCAAATATTTATCAGTCATTTGAGTCTTTATTATAACCTTTGCCTAAGTTGGTTATTGAAGGGGAAACTGTGTTTTTCTTATTTGTTTTTAAAGACTCTTTATATATTAAGTATATTAATTTTGTCATATTTATTATAGATAATTTTCCAAATTTCTAATTTCCTTCATTTTGTGATGCTCTTTAAACTTAAAGAAAAAGTACATGGGTGTCTGGGTGGCTTAGTTGGTTAAGTGTCCAACTCTTGATTTTGACTCCAGTCATGATCTCACAGTTCGTAAGATTGAGCCCCACATCCAGGGGCACTGCCAACACGGACCCTGCTTGGGATTTGCTCTCTCCCTCTTTCTCTCTGCCCCTCCCCTACTTGTATGCACTCTTTTGCAAAATAAACTTCTTAAAAAGTACATATGCAGGTACATTAATATTCTGATAAATACATTTGCTATCATTGATGTTCTTTGTTAAGAGTTCTTGCCCCTAACATCAGATAAATACCTATATTTCCTTCCTTTCTGAAGGTTTTGTTTTTGATTTACAACTTCACAAGATTTTTTTAAATCCCTGCGATGTTTCAGTTATATTTGTTCTACATGTACTGACAATGATTCTTACTTGTTGGAATTAGTCTCTATTATTTATCCTCCACGTAGATAATTTCCTTTCTCATAATCTTGATCGCCTTTCCTGTTTCCTTTGCATTTTATAAAGATTGCTGAAGTTTCTCCTCCATGTTAGTGATTTAATTTTCTGGACATTTAGTTCTTTATTGCCTCCAATCCCGATGATTTTAATCTTACCATTAATATAGCAGTTTCCCTGACTTCTTAATACCCCTTTTCATCTTGTCTTTTTTCTTCATGATTCTCTACCTATATTACTGGAAGCTATGTTTATCAGATATGCCAAACAGTTTTCAAAACTGTTCTTCTGGGTTCTGCTATCCATCATTTCTGCCATCACAGTCTTCCTGTGTATTTCTTCAGATGTTATTTCTATTCTGCCTTCTTCATGAGGGTTTTAGTTGTCCCTTGTCAGGTTCCTCCTTCTCGACTTGGTTCTGCACAAAGGGGGAGCTACCCACCGGGCAGCTGTGTAGGTGTGCTGCCCAACTCCACTTCTGTGAATTCAGCACTAGAGCAGGTGGCTGTGACAGCTCATGACCCAATTCCCAATGTCCAGTAGGAGTGACCACCCTGGTTTTCAGCAGAAACTTTTTTCGGGAAAAAAATCTTACATTGAACTCCAACAAAAAACCCTCTAAAATCATAAAAAGCTTGACTGAAGCAAAGGATAAAGGCCCAGACTATCACTCTGTCACATGCCTCTCTTGTCCTAAGACGGCTTTTCTCCTCCTTCCCAACTCCTGGCTTTGATGCATTGAATTGCTGGAATAAGTGGGACAGGCACACCTGTGTCAGGGGCTATTCTAAAGATTTCTTCTCTCTTCCTTATTGTCAAAGCAGTGACCTTGGGTCCTCAGCACTTCGAAATGCTCTGTATCATCTCTTTCCCTCTTGCCCGCCCTCAAACTCCCGGCTCTCCTCTGTTCTGTGATTTGCAGTCTCTGGATGGACATAAGACAAACATGTGCTTCTTGGGGTGGATGGGAAATGACAGTCCCAAGAGGCAGGCTCCTGTTCTGAAATGCTCCCTGATTTTAAGGCTCCTGCAGAAAATGGAGTTTGCTGGGGATTCTTTCTGCCTTCTTTCTAGGAAAGAGGGATACTCTATTCCATGGTGACACAGGATTATCACCATTTGTTTTCCTCTCTCCTACTCAATTAACCCTGTATTTGGTGGAAATTCTTCCCAGATTCACTTTATAAGCTCTCCTTCAGGCATTATGAGCCTTGAGCATTTTCTGTACCTTCTAGGAGACAACTTTCAGTTTTGGTGGGAAATTGGGGATAGGGGTTGGTATTAGGCTGTTTTTATTTGATTTTTATTTAATTTTTATTTCTTTTTTTTAAAGTTTATTTATTCCTGGGAGAGAAAGAGAGACAGAGCATGAGCAGGGGAGTGGAAGAGAGGGGGACACAAAATCCGAACCAGGCTCCAGGCTCTGAGCTGTCAGAACAGAGCCTGATGCGGGGCTCAAACTCACAAACCGTGAGATCATGACTTGAGCTGAAGTCAGTGGTTGGTGGCCAACCAACTGAGCCACCTAGGTGCCCGCAGGCTGCTTGTTTTTAAAGCTACAAGTTCCAAGGATCATTTCATCATTCAGCTGGGGACCATGGGGACCAGAAGTCTGTTCCTATCTCATCTGTAAAAGTGGTCTTATAATTAATTTTATTTTTTAATTTCATCTTTAAAATGTTGGGTTTTGTTTTTTTTTAGTTTATAAGATATTCAACATATCATTATAATGTATATTGGGAGTATATGCTCAGACATTTTTACCCAAAGAGGCAGTTGTGATTAAATCAGCAAGGGCGGGGGGGGGGGGGGTGGGGGGTGGGGGTGGGAATTGCATGGAGACTGCTGGTCTATACAGTATTCTGGCACCTCTGGCCCAAGAGGTTTAAGTGCCACCCTCTGGCCTTCCCATCATTCCCTCTGGGCCCAGACCCCAGGAGAGGGGGAGGAGGCCACCTGAGCAGTGCACCTCCTGCCCCAGACACCCCCGCCTGGCTCCTTCCCCACCCAGGGCTGAGACACAGGTGCGAGGGTCCCCTTTCTTTCCAGTTTGCTACAGCTATGAACTTGCTTTAGGATATTTTGCTCTGTTCCAGAGCCCAACAAAGTCAGCATTTAGCTAACGAGCCCCATATTACCGAGAATGTAAAAGACCCCATTGTTTCGCCCTCCCCTTTATAGAGGGACGTGGCTTCCTGAGGTAAATTAATTTGCGGAAGGAGTCAGAATAACCAATTGCTCTACAATGAGCAATGCTGTAAGCCACTCACATACCGGGTGGGGCTTGGGAAAATGATCACACAGTGTATTTTTCTTCAATTTAAGTCTTCTATGAAAAAAAAAACAAACTTCTTAAAGCTCTTATTAAGGTATTTGGGCCATGAACTCTGAATGGTTCCCCAACACACCCCTGCATTCTTCGTCATCTTCTTTGACTACCTTTACAAGAGATTCACGTGTTAGGTCACCGGAAGGAAGGAAACAGTCACAACACGATGGTTAAATATGGCTCCTACCCTAGTAGGAAAGGTAGTTCAGAGGGGATCACAGAAGCACCTGGCAGTGACAAGGGGCAAACCTTCCAAAGAGTAGAAAGTGACTAATGAGAGAGGCTTGTCAGGGAGAAAAGCCTTGTATGCGCGTCGTGCATATGTGTGTGTATGTGTGAAATTTTTAATGAACTAGTACATTTAAAAGAATTTTTAAGTGTATTTATTTTGAGAGAGAGAGAGAAAAGGAACAGGGGAGAAGGAGAGAGAGAGGGAGAGAGAGATCTAACATGGGACTAGAACTCAGGAACTGTGAGATCATGACCAGAGCTAAAACCAAGACTTGGACGCTTAGCTGGCTGAACCACTCATGCGCCCCTGAACTAGTACTTTTTTGTTATTTAAGTAATTCACCTTCAAGGGGAAAATTCATACAGTACAGAAGAGAACATGTGATCCTGGTTTTATGACTGTCAGAAAACCAGATATATATGCGCAAATGTTCATGTGTAACATTTTTCTTCCAATGAGGTCTTTTATAAATATAAACGGGGCGGAGGAGGGAGGGAAATGTTTCCCTAAGTTATTCAAACTATTAACTCTAAGTAGTTTTCAAAAGCCACCCCGGATCCTACTTGTCTCGTCTTCTTTGAGAACTTTTGAAAGAGAAGCCATTTTTCAAGTAAAAGACAAATGAGGAAATAGAACAGATGAAATTTTTAACAACAGGGCAATGGAAAAGCCTGGTCAGTAGTACCCACTCATTAAATATTTATTGAAATATCAGTTTGTGAACTACAACTCTAACACCCTTTTTCAATTTCATGTTTTCTCTGAGTACACGTTGGGCACCTTCCAGAGGGGTCTGCAGAAATGGCTGGCATTACTCCCAGGTATTGGGTTGTGTTACATCATACACAGTCACTTGACCAAACCGATGGACATGTCAGTGTTGCCACTTTGTAAGCTGTCACAATCAAAGCTGCAAGGAACATCTTTTTGTGTTATCTTTGCGCATGGCCGTGAGTTCCTCTGTAAGACAAAAAAACAAAAACAAAAAAAAACATCCAGGCCATGGGTCAAAGGGCAAAGACAGGAGAGAGTTCTCAGGAGAGAACTTAAGTCCAAGGACTCAAGAAATGGGTCAGGACTCCTCAGCCCTGTCCCTTCACCCCAAATACACTTGGAGCATTTTTACGTGGTTAACCCCAAAACCGCAGACAAGCATATGCTGGGGATTCTAGCATCAGTGTTCAATGTTAGAAAAGATGAGAAGGAGCAAAATGAGGTTTAAATAGAGGAGCATTAGCCAGAGTTTCATTTGGGACATCACTGATTAGAGGAAGAGAGGACATTTTTACATTTCTTGGGAAAAAATTAAAAGTTAATAGTATTGAAGTTGAATTCTACCAAATGACTACCCTAAAAAAACCAACCAAACAAAGCCTATAAAAGATGTAGATGTCTGTGTGCATGTAAGTGGGTGGGTATGATTAACAGGTTATGCAGTAAACGCTAGCAATACACTGACAGCTTTATGGGTGACTTTTTAACAAAATTTATAAAAATAACGGAACAAAACAATTCGACATGCGGAGGCAGGACAAGTTTCGCACCCCTTAGGTACAAGGGATGTGTTCTGGTCTGTCAGCAGCCCTCTGGGGAATGACCCCTCCTGAACTCCATACTCTCCTGTCTGATCCACGCGGCCCGGGGCCACTGAAACCGGGCAATTAGACGGCTCGTCCTGGCAATCGGCTCAGAGATAGGTAGGTGATCCAAGGTGAGACTCAGACTGTAGGTGACAATCTAGCTCTTTCATCTGAAATAGCATGGCGTCATCTTTGCCTGTCCCAGAACGAAGCCACATGGTGGTAAATCGGTAAGAAGCAGCAAAGACGGAGTGGGAAAGACCAAAAGAGAGACGTAAGAGATGACAAGTTTGAACACCTCTACTTTGCCAGCTGACTCCTTAGACTCCCCAGTGGTTTGAATCCATACATGTCTCTTCCTCACCTAAGCTAATCTGAGGTAGTTTCTGTCAGTGGTAACTAGAAGAATCCTAAGGCATCATCCCAGCCCCTGCAAGTCTGGGCCACATTCACAGACGTGAGCTGTCGGGTCTTACTTTAATCAAGAATGCTTTCCCCTGCCAGTATGATGTGATTTTTGCCCGAGATAAAGTTTTCTGTGAAAGCAAATGCCATTCACAAAGCAACTGCCTCATGAGTAAGGACAGCTTTGGGGACCTCTTCTTGCTATTGTCCATCGGTCTGTCCTAGCAAAGGGTATGGTTTTGGGGGTGATTCCACCACCCTCCTTAGGCCTTAAACCCTCATCTGCACTTGCTCTTATAGAGACCCTCATTCCCAGAAAACGTGGCCCACTCCCACCATCCAGGCTTATCACCTCTCACTCTCTCCCATGCAGTTAAACTCCAGATGTTTTTCCTTTCAAGACCTCAAAACTGCCCAAGTGTCACCTGACCCCAGGCCTGCACCCACACTGCCCCCCACCTGCAACTTTATTCTGAGACCCTCTCCTTCCTTCGTGTGACTGCCTGCCTCTTCATGTGTCAGCTTGTATAGTACTTGCGATATTCCTTCTTCTCACATCTTTGATAATCGAATTGAAGATCTTTTACTTTAGTCTTTGCTTTGCTTTCACGGCATTTATCACAAGACATAATTATACAGTTAGCTGTGTTTCTGCAGTCAGGTGTCAAGTACCTCTTTCTTTCTCTAGAGGACAAGCCCCATGCGGGCAGGGGCAGGGTCTGTTTTATCTGTGACTCTCTGCTCAGTATCTAGAAGAGCGCCTGATCCATGGTGGGTCCTCCCTAGATAGTTACTGAACGGGTGATTGCATGTTCATGACCAGTCTTGGATACACTAGATAATTCCTGGAACACAGAAAGTGGCCTGCTTTCAGAAACAGGGCAGCTCTTAAGAGCCTTGCCAATAAGACGTCAGCGGCCTTTGCATGACTTAAAAATAAATAATCAGGAAGGAGGGTTTCCAGGAAAGCTCTGGAGACTGGGGAGCAAATGGATGGCATGGAGCCTCCACACTTCCATTTGTTTCTTGCAGACATCAGTCAGGACTCCTGCATCCTCTTTAATGGAGTATTTTGCTCAACTGTTCGGCCAGATTAACTAGGATGCCCCTGGCACAATCACCCTTACTTTCACAGCAGGAGAATGATAGCCATCGAATGCAGACAGTGTATTAGAAACACTCAAGCAGGAAAGTTGAAGAAATTTGCCTGATAAAGGTGTTGGACACTCAGTACAGAATAGAAATGGCTTTCATAAAAGAATGCTTTTAAATTTTAGGAGCATTTTTTATTGTTTTCGATTATTTCTTATCGTATGGAATAATGCCAGAACAAAGATCCTGGAGTCAGCAAGACCTGGGTTTTAACTGGGCCCTGCCACTTACTAGCTGTGTGACCCAAAGCAAGTTGCTTAACCTCTCTGGGCCTTGGGTTTTTTTTTCCTTCTGAAAATGGAAGATACTATCAGAACCTACCACATAGGGTTATAATGATGGATGGGCATTAAAATGGCATAATCAATGCAAAGTACTTAGCACCATCCCTGGCATCTAATGAACTACTGTTGTTAGCTACTGTTGTCTTACGGCTATTGCTACTGTTGTAGATACAAGGAAAGCATCTAGAATGGAGGGGGGTGACTGACACACAGCAAAGAGTAGTGGACGAGCGCTACTCTTTTGGGTCCAGCATAGGTGATACTCATATATTTAACAGCCCTGGCACGAGGCAACCACCGCAAAGCTGGGCATTGACCTTTGGGCAGCTGGACTTGCTAGGTGAGGAGTGGGTACCATGGGACATAGGGATGAGGGATTACAGTAATGGCTGTGGTGGTTAAGAGTCATTATGGGGGAGTCTGGGCAGGGGCTAGTTACCAGCCAGTGCAAAAGTAGCTCTGCAGTGAACCCCCAGCACGGCCACACTGGTGCAAACCAGCTCACATCAGCCCTGGAGCAGGTACTGAGTTGGAACCTGTGGAGGATCCGAACTCAAGGGCATGGCTGGTTCTCACCCAGTTAGAATATGGCCTCTCAATGCTCACATACACTGCCGGGACGTTAGCAGGCCTCCGCCTCCTTTTCTGGACCCTTCTTCTTCAGCGGCTGCCTGCACAGGAACCATGAACTCTGTCCATGCCCAGAGACTTCAGCTTCAACACCTCCTTAGCTGCAATTTGTAAGGACTGGCCTCTGCCCACGTTCCCCGTTCCCCTCTCTCCCCACCCCCGCACCAGGCAGAGTTGGGAGCCACCCCTCCCCACCAGCAATCAATATAGCAGCCATCTCACTGTCCTCTCTGTCACCACCACCCCCATTCCACGCCCCCCTCCCCGCAGCGTGAGAGCCTCAGGGGCCCTGAACTTTGCCCCCGCTTCCCACTTTCCAGCAGGGGTGCAAGACGCTCCAATGGTCAGAAGCTGTAGGGCTGGGGCTGCCTTCCCACCCCAGCTGCCTCCCACTCAGGAAATGGCCAGTCTCTATTTTGAGCAGAGAAACGTGTCACACCTCCTGGGCCAGGACACCTCCTCCCTTGTTAAGAAACCACACTCCAACTGTGCTTAGCCAATGACATTTCAGCCGCCGTTTGCAAAAGCCCTGAGGACCTTTCAAGTTGCCTCAATCCTCTGAGCCTCCAAAAAGTAAATCTTATTTTCTCTTTCTTCCCCAAAGTCAGCTATATATAGCTCTATGCACAATAGCTAACCTTGGAGGACTGGACTCTTGGACGGAGTTGGCCTATTGTTTCAACACCAGCCCAACTGGCAGCTGTCTGCAGGGAGGGGTCCACAGAGCAGGGGCAGCGGGGGGGGGGGGGGGGGCGGGGGGGGGGGGGGACAAGTGCGGCCATCTCAGGCCCCTCACATCGCGGCCCTGCCACTCCTTCGCTGTGCACTTTTAGAAAGCTGATGTGATGCCTCTGAGACTCATTTTCGAAACTGTCACACTACATTAAATTTATCGGGAGGGTCAAAAGGATTATTGTATGCATTTGTCAAGAATCTGACTCAAGGAGGGAGTCAAGTTGGTTGGTAAATAAATACTTGCTATTAATTATATTACACGGTGACTTTTTGAAGCCTCTGGTTCTTTGGGCACGTGAGAAAAATGTCTTCTGTTTTTGTGTCTCACAAACAGCATGCTCACACATTCTCAGAGAAGTCTCTTTGCTTTTTCTTAATGTTTAACTCTTATTAATGGCCCATCACGGAACTTGTTCCTGACATTTGTGGAACAAAAAGCAGAGTAACAGGGAGGTCAACATACTAGGAGCCTCTGTACTCAACAGCTTTATCGAGGTGCAATTAACACACAATAAACTGTACGCAATAGGTTGAACACGCGTATACGCCCATGAAACCATCACTGCAATCAGACTGTGAACACATCTAACACTCCCCAAAGATCCCTCCCCCTGTATAATTCCAACCTGCCATACCTCCTACCCCACCCCTACCATCCCCAGGCAACCACTATTCAGCTTTCTGTCCAAAGGGATTAATTTGCATGTTTTCGAGTTTTAGGTAAATGATCCATATTATATGTGCTCCTTTCATTTGGCTTCTCCATCTTAGCATCATTATTTTTTTTTAATTTATTAATTTCGAGAGCTAGTGAGTTGGGGAGGGGCACAGAGAATCCCAAGCAGGCTCCGTGCCGTCAGCGCATGTCAAGCCCAACGTGGGGCTTGAACCCACAAATCCTGACATCATGATTTGAGCCAAAATCAAGAGTCAGACGCTTAACTGACCAGGCAGCCCTCAGCATCGTTCTTTTGAGATTCATCCATGTTGATGAAACTACCAATATTTCATTCCCCTTTATTTCTGGGTAGTATTCCACTGCATAGATATGACACAGACTGTTGATCCATCGACTAGTTTTTGACTATTTGTTTCCTGTTTGGAGCTATTATGAATAAAGCTGATAGGAATATTGATGTACAAGATTTGGTTTCTACACATGCTCTTTCTCCTGAGGAAACACCTAGGAGGGAAGAAACTGGTATGCTATGAGCATGTTGACTTTTTAAGAAACTGTCCAACTTTGCCTTACACAGGTTTGCCTCATCATTCATACCGGCAGTGCATAAGAAAATTCCAGCTCCTTCCCACCCTAGGCTGTGACTGCCACTTGGACTGGTCTCTCCCAGTCTAGCCATTCTGACAAATGTGTAGTGGAATAATCCTACTGTGACTTTAGTTTGCATTTCCCTCAACAAGAATGATGCTGAGAATTTCTTATCATGTGCTTTTGTGTCATCCCTGTATCTGCTCTGGTGACATGTCTGTTCAAACCTTTGGCCCTTTTTTGAAAAATGAGCTGTTTATTTTCTTGACGTGGAGTGTTTGAGAGCTTTTCTATTCTGTGTTTTTCAGGTCTGTTATTTGCAAAGATTCGTCTCTCAGTCCCTGGCTTGTCTGTTTATTCTCTTAACAGCATCTTTTTTTTTTTTTTTTTTTTTTTTTAAATTTTTTTTTCAACGTTTTTTATTTATTTTTGGGACAGAGAGAGACAGAGCATGAACGGGGGAGGGGCAGAGAGAGAGGGAGACACAGAATCAGAAACAGGCTCCAGGCTCCGAGCCATCAGCCCAGAGCCTGACGCGGGGCTCGAACTCACGGACCGCAAGATCGTGACCTGGCTGAAGTCGGACGCTTAACCGACTGCGCCACCCAGGCGCCCCTTAACAGCATCTTTCAAAGAGCAAAGTTAATTCAAATGACCATTTTTTTTTCTTTTTTCAATCAGGGTTTTTGCTCTTGTATCTAAAAAATTTCTGCCTAGCTCAAGGTCAAAAAGATTTTCTCCTGGAAGCTTTATGGGTTTTGGGCTTCTCATTCAGGTCTATGATCTGTAAGTTTTTTAAGAAAAAAAAATTTATGATTTCTTTTTATATATGGTGGGAAATATGGCTTAAACTTACTTTTTTATATGGATAACCAATTGTTTCAGCCCCATTAGTGGAAAAGTCCACGCCTTCTTCACCGAATTGCCTTTGCAAATTGGTTAAGAATCAGTTGTCTATTTTTGGAGTCTCCGTTCTGTTCCACTCATCTATTTGTCCATCTCTGTGCCATTATCATCATCTGATTTTTACTTTTCCAATCAGGTAAGGTGAGCCCTCCCATTGTACCCTTTTTCCAAGTTGTTTTGGCTAATACAGGTCTATTACTTTTTATACGAATTTCAACATAAACTCATCAATTTTTAATTTAAAAGAAAGCCACATGGGACTCCGATTGGGAGTATATTACATCTATAGAACACTGTGGTGAGACGTGAGAGCAATACTGAGTCTTCTGATCCGTGAACAAACTAAATGTTTTTTCCATTTATTTTGATTTTTAAAATTTGTCTCAGCCAAGTTTTGTTTTTAGTCCATGGGTCTTGCACATCATTTGCCATGTTCATCCCTAAGGATTTTATAATTTCTGGTACTATTGTAAATAGTATTATCTTAAATTTCATTTTTGGTTGTTTATTGCTGTGAAAGGAAGTAGAATCGTAGGCTGATCTTGTGTCCTGCCACCTTGCTAAACTTGTTCATCAGTGCTGGTAGCTTTTCTTTGATCCCGTCAGATTTTCGACATAGATGATTGTGTCATTGGCTCCTAAAAACAGTTTTACTTCTGCCTTTCTGATTTGGGTAACTCATTACTTTTTCTTGACTTACTGCACTGATTAGAACCTTCAGTATAATGTCAAATCCAAGTGCTAAAAGCAGACATCCCTGTTAACTACTTGATCTTAGTAGGGAAAGTCTGTTAGTCTCTTCCACTTATGCAGGTTGTTAGATGGGCTCCTCTTGTAGGTGTTAGTTATCAAGTTGAGGAAATTCCCCACCATTCCTGGGGTGCTGAGAGTTGTTTTGTTTCATTTTGTTTCTTTGTTTTATTAATCAGGAATGGACGTTGGACTTCCAAATGTCTTTTCTGCATCTATTGCTATGATGCGTTCTCTGGGCTTTAGTTTATTAATATAGTGAACTATGTTGATTTTCAAATGTTAAACCAACCTTCCATTTCTGTGGTAAAGCCTACGTGGTCATGATACATTGCATTTTTGTAGATTGTTGGCTTCTATATGCTAAAATTTTATTTAGAATTTTCACATCTATGTTTATGAGGGATATCGGTTTGTTTCCTTGCAATGAATTTTCCTGGTGTGGAATCAGACTAACGCTAACCTCAAAAAATGAGTTGGCTTTCCCTTGGGAATGGACTGTTCTAGGGAGGATGTGAGGAGGGAAAGGTTCACAAAGACTCCAAGAGACACTCGGGGCCATTCTGGAGGTGACTTGAGTATTCCAGTCACCTGGAGTATGGTCTAAAAGGGGCCCCCGATGCCCAGGACTAAGGCACACCACCTCCATGAAGCCTTCTGGAATTCTGACTAGCTGTCATCTGGAGTCTTTGCTTAATATAGAGCTAAACTCTCTCCCTCCATGAAGCCTTGCTGTGTGAGTCATCCTGGTGAAAACACTCTCTGGTGAGTTTTCAACTTCCCTTGGCTACTACTACTGCCTTCCCTACAGCATTCAGACATGTTCAAGGCTCTCATCTTTTTTTTTTCTTAATGTTTATTTTTTAGAGAGACAGAGACAGAGCATGAATGAGGGCGGGGGCAGAGAGAGAGAGGGAGACACAGAATCCAAAGCAGGTTCCAGGCTCTGGGCTGTCAGCACAGAGCCTGACGCAGGGCTCGAACTCGGGGATGGCGAGATCATGACTTGAGCCAAAGTTGGACGCCTAACCGACTGAGCCACCCAGGGGCCCCTCAAGGTTCTCATCTTAAAGGCCGCCAAAAAATGAAGCTCTCCCCAGTCCCTAAGACCCACGCCACTACTGGCTGCCTCTCTCTCACAGCCAATTTCCAGCAAGAGCTGAATACCCTCCCTCTGTCCCTACATCCCATCCATCCCCATAAAAAGGGGAATGCGATCCTCACCACTCCTGCCAAGGTCACCAACCAACTCCTTGTTGCCACTTGGGAGCCCTTCTCTGCTTCCCCAGTCACACCCTTGGGCACTGCTAGCTGCACCTCCGCCTGGGTTCATCTTCTGCTGGCTTCTGTAACACCCGGTCCTCCTCCTCTATCTCTGCCTTTTGTACCTTCCACAGACCCCTACACATTGGTGCTCCCCTGAGGTCTATCTTCTCTTCTCTTCTTACTCCTCAGACAGATGCCCTAATTCCAGGCGACATACCCCATCCTCACCAGCAGCCACATGTTTGCTCAGGTTGTGCGTGGCCTGACTATGGACAGCACTGTTCACGCTGTGGTCATTCCTCAGGGCAGAGCCCGGATTTGAGTTATGCACAACCTGGCCATATGTGACTGCTCTGCTCCTTTTTTTTTTTTTTTTTTTATTTTTTTATTTTTGGGACAGAGAGAGACAGAGCATGAACGGGGAGGGGCAGAGAGAGAGGGAGACACAGAATCGGAAACAGGCTCCAGGCTCCGAGCCATCAGCCCAGAGCCCGACGCGGGGCTCGAACCCACGGACCGCGAGATCGTGACCTGGCTGAAGTCGGACGCTTAACCGACTGCGCCACCCAGGCGCCCCGTGACTGCTCTGCCTCTACACACTCCCCACACGCCCCCTGACATCTTCCACAGCAACGGTCTCTAGACCGTAAAGCTTTTAAATGCCCAATTTACCCCTTAATCATCTTTGACAGGCCTGGTGCACCGTAGATGATCTCTAATGGTATGCTGTCTGAAGGAAGTCCACAACCCAGTCGCAGCCACTATAGATTCCCCCACTGAGAAAGGCCACCATGTCCCAAGTGGGGGAATGTCCTTCTTTCGGACTCTGTTCTTTTGGACCAGAAGGAGGGATTGAGCCTGACTCTAGGGGTGTCTCTTCCTCTGCCTCTTTGGGCCTGAGTTTGCTCAGCGAGCACATAATACGGTCAATCTTACAGACCATGGGGAGGGAGGGTTACTGAGGCAAACGTCCCCTGCCTTCTGTCCCCCTGCCTCATCCCCAGGGCAATACCTCTAACAAAAACCTACCCCAGGAAAAACATTGTCTTATCCCATGGAGACAACAAGAGCCCAGACCCCAGAAGGTATGTCCTGCTTGACCCCTGCTAGCTCTCGAGGTCAGTTCTACTCCTGCGTGTAATAGCGTCATGTATGTATTCACTCGGCCATTCTTCTAACAAGTGCCCAGAGCATGCCATCGCCCAGGGGCCAGGCCAGGCACTGGGAGCCAGGGAGCACAGCGGTGACAGATACAGCCCCCGTCCTCAGGACACTGCACTCCTCCACACTTGGACATGTCTGAGCTGATCTAGGTGTGGACTTGCTCACGGAGGAAAAACACCAGCTGCCGTGACAAAGAAGAAGGTGGGTGCTAACACCCGTTGGGCAGTGTTCATGGAAGGGCCCTCTGAGGAGGTAAGTGTTAAAGAATGAGACTGAAGGGCGGAGAGATTTTTTGAGACACAGCACAGCAGCTAGAAAAGGCATGCTTGAGGAACCAGAGAGGGCAGTGTGGCGGCGACGCGACAAGGCAACAAGAGAGGGGCACCAGGTGTCATCGGAAAAGGAGCCAGGTACCGGATCACCCGGCGAACAGAGTCCAGGCTGGGTTGTAAGAATGGGAGGCCTTCGCTGAGGGTTCGGAGCAGGCGTGGACGGGACGGGGTTAGGCTTTCCAGGTGGATTTCCTTACTGTCAAGGGACATCTGCCCACCAGGGGGAGCACCCGCAACGTACCCGCTGAGTCCTCCCCTTGCTGCTGCCCAGTTCTTATTCCTCAACCCAGACCCCAGGCTCCAAAGCCTGAGCCACCTCAGACCAGCAGCTGGATTGCAGAGACGTGATTGGCGGCAGGTGAACTGAGTTCACAGCTGACAGAATCCCATGCACCTGGCCTGAAAGAGGCACATTGTCTCGGCACAAATTCCCAGGCCTCTATCCCACGCGATATTCTTAATACCCTAATTTTGGATGGCAATTTGGTGATGACAGTTTTGAATGTGTAAACGACTGCCCAGCAAGTCCGCTGCTGAGAATTCACCCTCAAGCAACACTCATCTGTTTCCGTGAAGAGACTTGTACAAAGATGTTCAGCGGAGCAAGATTGTAAAACTGGTTAAAAACAAAGTAAGAATCCAGAAACAACTTCAGTGTCTAATCCTACCAGGGGAATGGCAAAATACATCGTGGTTCATGTCCTGGTACTCTGGGGGAGCTATTATAAATAAGGAGAGATCTCCAGACACTGTTGTGGGATCGTTTCCCAGACACAATTGAGTTTCCCACAAAGCCGGGTCACTGGAGTCCCATCCTATCCAACAAAAGAGAAACATAAGCAAAATAAAGCTATTTTTATTTAAATTTTACCTTCCTATGTAAATTTATAGAAAGAGGACTAGGAAGGAGGCACAACCAACTCACTAAAAAAAAAAGCTATAAGTGGGGTGCCTGGGTGGCTCAGTCAGTTAAGCATCCGACCCTTCATTTCGGCTCAGGTCACGATCTCCATGGGCCCATGGAGTCTGCTTGAGATCCTGTCTCTCCCTTGTCTCTGCTCCTCCCTCCCTCACCATGTCACGCACACACTTTTCTGTCTAAAAATTAAAAAAAAAAAAAAAATAGGGAAGGATCAGGATGAATACCTAAAATTAGGTTAAGGGTGGCTTTTATTACCTGTACTGGCTTTAACTGCTCATGCGGTTTTTGTTCCACACAACATGTTTTTAAAAACCAATTAATCAAACATTTGAGCTTCGAGTTTCTAGGCCAGTTTCTAGAACAAAGCTGTCCAACTCTTCCTGTTGCTCACTCACTCGTGTTTATAGATTATCTACTGTGGCCCCCACACTTTGCCAGGCACAGGGAAATGGGAAAGAGTAAAATGGTTTATCTGTCTGGTGGAGCTTACCAGTTGTTGGAAGCATTTTAAAGTAAGACCGCCAGACAGACCCTTACAGATAACTGTTCCCTTGCCTTAGAGTTCAAACTGTGGTTCTGTCACTGAGTAGTTGTGCCACTTTTCCATTTCTTACTGTTTCAGTTTCTTAAACTCTGAGTCTGTTTGTCTACAAAATGGGACAACATTACCAATTAGGGTATAAATGAGACAGCTTAACCCGGAGCTTTTCATGGTGCTGTACGCTCTAAACGGGTATGTTATTATGCTTGAGGTTTGAGTCCCTTTTTTAACAGTTGTATATATCAGGTCTCTCTCCAGCTCCTGAATCCTCCAAAAGGAAAGAAGTGGAGACCAGCCATGGGATGGGAAAAAGGAAGGACACTTAGCCCTACTTTATCCCTGAGAGAGGACTTTCTTATGAGCTATGAGGCTTTCAAGTTTTTTTTTTTAATTTTTTATTGTTTATTCATTTTTGAGAGAGACAGAGTATGAGCAGGGGAGGGGCAGAGAGAGAGGGAGACACAGAATCGGAAGCAGGCTCCAGGCTCCGAGCTGTCAGCACAGAGCCCGACGTGGGGCTCGAAACTCACAGACCGTGAGATCATGACCTGAGCAGAAGTCGGCTGCCCAACGGACCAAGCCACCCAGGTGCCCTGAGGCTTTCAAGTTTTGAGCCTCCGAGCTCAATTCTGGGCTGAACCTTGGGGCCCAGAAGCCGGATAATCCTTCTTTAGTTCACTCACACCCCATCCCAAAAGCATTTGCACATCACGAACTAGGGGCCAGCTCAAGGGCCTGGCATAGAGATGAAATGAGCTTGTCTCTTAGCCCTAGGCAAGATCACAGGCTGTAGGGGAAGATTTTACTGAGACTTGGGCTCCCCGGGCCTGCTCAAGGACACTTTGACAAGTTTCTAGCGAGGGAGGACTTCTCCAAGTGCTGGCTGCTTCTCATAGCCCTTGATCTGCAAACCCATCCCCTCCCTCCTGATGCTCATCCCCTCCCTCAGCTCTGCGGGAAGGGGACGGCCAAGAGAACAGGACAAGCTCCCGACACACGGGAACAGGCAGGACTGGGTGAGGCCAGCAGCTCTGGGGGCGTGGAGAAATGCAGCCCTGCCCCTAGACGTCACTCCACACCACTGCAGCTGAGAGGGTGAAACTGCAACCAGACACTCGGGTCGGCTTTAGCTCAAGCGGTTACTTCGCATGTGGTTACCAAACCTTACAACCCTCTCATTGGGGTTCGAGACCCGCGGGTGCTTTCTGACCCTTTTGTCCTCAAATTCTCTATTAATTCCTTCTTTTTGAGAATTTTAGATTATGTTCTTTCAGTCTTCATTTTGCCCCATTATTTATCTGTTGATAATATATATCGGTGTAGCTTTGATAGCCTGAAGGAGATTATGAAAAGGGTCACTTCTGGGCCCAGAGTCAGACTAGTTCTGTATGACAGGCTGACCAGTCAGATACCTGCAACAGGGCGAGGGGGTTGGCGGTAAATGCCAGACAAGAGAGTCCAGGGGCAAGATCAAAACTGTGTAGTTTGGATCATGGATTTCATTTCAGGTTTTAGAGAGCCTCCGGAACTTTAATAACAGTCACTGCCATTTATTGTTATTTTACCCTTCCAGACTATTTTGTTCATGTATACCAAGCTCTCCAAGGACCTGCTGGCCCAACCACAGCTGAGACCTCCCCCTCCTATCTTACCCCAGATTTTTAAGTCCTAGAATCCTCCTGTGGCAGCCTGTTGCCGTCTTACTCACATGGGCCGTCCCTAGGCATGCTTCCCTCCCAATCAAAAGGCAATCTCTCCTTTTATCTACACCCCCCACCCCGGTACCTTACTGGTTTCCTCATAACACTTGCCCAAATCCTAGACATTTTATGGGATTTTGTTTAATGTGAGGGGTCTTTCTAGAATATAAACTGCATGAGGAGGGCAGCATCTCTGACCCCTGCTGTACCCAGGGCATCCAGCCCTTTCAAGGTTAGATCGAGTTAAGGCACATTTGAGGGCATTAGATACTCGCAGCCCAAATTCCCTGCGGAGAGGTCCAGTTGGGGTGGGGGGTGACCTTTGGTTCCCCCCAAAATCCCTACAAGCCCCAGGAGGCTGAGGCTGTGCGTGGGGCAGGGGATCCTGACATGATTGTGCTCTTGAGCTACAGTTCTGAGCCCTGGTCTCAACACTGCAGCCCTTCCAGGACAGGCGACCAGCGGTCCTGCCTGCTCTCCAGCCCCCTTGACTCTGGACAGGCTACATGCATTGGGCAAAACACACTTCTAAGTCTTTGCATGTTTCCGAGTCTTTGCAGGCGCCCTGTTCTGCCTCCTGGCTGCACTGGCTCAGCCCTGTTGCCTCTGCACCCCACCTCCAGGGGCTTGCCTCCCCTTCCTCCGACACTGTGGTGGGGGGCGGGGAGCAGAGGTCCCGGGCGCACCCCCTCTGTTCCCTACTGGATAGGCACGAGATCCTGAAAGGGGACTGGGAGCAGGGAGCAGCGAGCAGCAAGCAGCCCCAGCCCACGAACAAGCACCAGCATCTGGGAGGAACCTTCCCGGCGCAGAAAAAGGAGCATGGGTCCATCACAATCGACCCGGATTCCCCTAACCTCCTCCCACATCACCGACCTCTCCCCCTCTACTGGGTTCTTCCCATGGTCCTACAAACTGGCCTTAGCATGGTCCAACCCTCCAAAAACAAAACTAAGACCTACACCAACAAAGAGGTTCCTTCTAACCCATGTCCTCTCCTGACAACACCCCCCACTTCCCCGCCCCCCCACCCCCACCCCTTCTTGGCAAAGCACCTCTGTCTCCATTTTCTTAGCCTTCAATTCTTTTCTCCTCTCACTGGGTTAAGAGCTTTTCTCTCCAGCTGAGGTACCCTCAGGCTAAGTGCGAATGTCAATTCCCTTTCCCAACCTTATTCTGTCCCACCAACTTCAGCCACACTTGCTGCTCTAAGCCTCCTGACACCACTGGTCCCCTTTTCCCACCTGCCTTCCTGGCCTGTCTTTCCTGGTCTCCTCTGGGGACTCCTGTTCTCTGGACTCCCAAGGGTTGAAGGCCCCATGGCTCTGACATCTTTTCTGCGACTATCCAGCCCTCTTCCCTCCCCCTGTAACCTTACTCAACCCTCAGGCATTAAATTCCCAGGCTGCAGATGATTTCCAAAGGCAGATCTCAAGCCCAGGTTTTTTTTGACCTTCACATTTTAATATCTAATTGCTTACCTGATATATTTCTGACATTTCAAACTTGATTAACCCAAACTCTCGATTCCCTCCCTCTGCCCACCCAAACATGTTCCTCGCTCCTTCCCATCAGGAAATGGCAGCACTACCCACTTGGATGCTATCTTTTGGTCTTCGTCATCCTCCCCCCCCCCCACCCCCATTCAAGCCGTTAATGAACAAGTCCTAATGATTTTACTTTGTAAAATAAATCTTTAATTCCATCACTTATCATTGCCACTGCAACCTGGTCCCCAAACATCCTGCCTCCATCACCTTTCACCTAGACTCCGTGACAGCAGCCACCTGGGCTCCCTGCTTGGTCTTAACACCCTCCAGTTCACCCTCCACATGGCAGGGTCACCTGCTAATGGTCTATGAAAAGAGCAAGGAAATGCTCAAAGCTGTTGGGGTCTTATTAGAAGGATACAGAAGCTGGATGTTCCAGAGGGGCAGAGAGATGTGACAGGAGCTCCCTGGGATCCCTGAACCTGAATCTGGGGAGGATGGCTGGAGACACCCAGATCCTTAATCCAACAGCTGGGGCAGGGATGGTGGGGTGGAGGGGGGGAACCACACTGTAGGGTGAAAAATCCACGTATTTATGTATTTGGCAGAGGGTGAAGTGGAGACCGCGTGCTCCTCTGCTCTGCCCTCCACGGCTGGCTGGCTCTTGAGGCTCACTGCTGCAGACTTGTCACAGCATCCCTAAAACACGGCTTCTCTCTTCTGTGAGGAGCTCTCAGCCCTTAGCTATCAAGAGACCTACAGGTGGTGTCCTGCTATGTAAAAAACCTCTGTGCGGGGCCAAGCAGAACAGGTGGACTTTGAAGGGGGTCTCATGTGACTGCCCAGCTCAGGGAATAGGGAGCTGGAGGGCTGGACTTGTTCTCCTGGACAGAAGAGGCCACTGGGCCCCCATTGGTCCCAGACTCTTGTACTTCCTGCTCCTTCGCCTTCAGCCCTGAGCCCTTCTCTCTTCAGGACGCAAGGTTCCAGCTCAGAGAGGCATACCTATTATTTCATGCTCTACTTTTAGAAAAAGGGAACCCATCAGAATGCCCCCTAAGGCTCCTGTTTAAAAGCTAGATGTTCCCAGAATGTAGGAATGTGTCCCTATAAAGGGTACCTGGTGACCTGTAGGGGAGAAGATCCTGGCACCTGCCTCTGGGGTAGGCAGGGGGTTGGTGGGATGGGGTACACAATAAATGTTTCTGCCATTTCTCACCCTGCTTCCTAGCAGAGGGCTTGGTATACACCAGGCATTCAATATGTACTTACTCAAAGAAAGACTGAATCAATGTTCAAAGTGAGAAATAATCCCACCCTCTCCTTTCACAGAAGGGCTCGCTTTATTTCCTCAAGCCAGGGAAATCCCACTGCTTTCCAGAAAAGGGTATTTAGGCTCCAGAAACTGATGCACTGAGAAAAAACTCGACCTAACTGTGCTGCATCCTTCAAGAATGTTCAGTTTTCCATATTTGCCTCACAATATCTACCTGGCTGCCCCAGACCTTGTCAGGAAACTAGGGAATTTTTGCTGGTTCCAGTGTGGCTGCTGGAAGCCTTGCCTGCTTCCTGTTCCACTGACTTGTCCTCCTGGGCAAACAAAGCTTTGCCTTTGGAGCCCAAAGCAGAAACAACGAAGAGAACAGACACCCCTTCTCTGCCAGCCCTGAGCTGCTATCCCAGATATGGCCGATTTCTCAGTGGTTCTCAAAACGTACCCCACATCAGAATTACCTGGAAGGTTTATCCAAAATGCTGACTCCACCCCCTGAATTTCTAATCCAGTAAGGCTGAGGTGGGGCCTCCAGTTTCCCTTTCTGTTAAGTTTGCTTACCATGCTGCTGGTCCCCAGACTACACTTCTTCGAGAAACATTGGTCTAGGGTACTTCTAAGTCTGCTGGGACATTGGCCACTTCAAATGTAGCCCCTGGACCAGCACCATTCATGTCAGCTGGAAACTTGTTTAAAATGCAGACTCTGAGGTTCCTTCTCAGACTTATGAATTGGAATCTTCATTTTTACCAAGTTTAAATAGCACGGACGGCTATTTAGCACACAGGGCTGGGTGTGAAATATGCTAATTATTGGTCTTTACCCCACCCCAGCTGAACCAGTCTCCCAGGGAGGCCCAGGAATCTGCATATGTAAGGAGGGCCCTAGTAAGGATCTTTTGCATAACACTGGCAGAGAACCGCGGTTCTTCACCTTAAAACCACCAGGAGAGGTTGTCAACTATTGAGGCACAGGTTCCCTTAAAAGCACTCATGTCCAAATATCTGTTGAAGTCCAGGCCTAGGGCTTTTAGAAGGTTGCTCAAGACTCTAACATGCATTAGGATAAAAAGCACTGCTCTGGATGTTGCTGAGGCAGTCCTTCCCCGTGGCTACCCAAGGTAGTGAGTGAGTCTAGAGTCAGAGCAGGATCAGAATCCCCACTTAATCATTAACGGTGCCTCCTTGGGTACATTATACAATCTCTTGGACCCTCAGCTTCTCCCTCTGTAAACGAAAACAATAATGAAAGAGAAGGTGAGTGTAATATAGGGAGCATAAGGCTTCACAAAGCTAGGCGTTCAGTAAGAGAGGTCTTGGTTTATTACAATAGGCACCAGAGGGTGAGATTGGTGGAGCCCCAGAGTCTTTGTGATTCAGTTTCTCTCTCACGGGTCAGTCCTAAGGCCACCCTTAGCAGTTATAGGATAACAACTTGCAGGCTGTTCCGTGTGTTAAAATGCAAAGGTGGGGACTTGTTCCCAGGAGGCCCTCTGAATGCTCACAGGCTCCTAATTTGTCAGATACACTGTGTGGATGCCCTGGGGTGAGCTAGCCCACCAGGGGTGTGCCTAGGAGCACCCCCAGCTCAAAACAAGTCTCTTGTGAATCTAGGAGAGCTTTACGGGCAGGGAATCACTCCGCTTCGTGGAGTGGGTGCGCAGTGGGGCCTCACATGGCCTGGCCCCGAATCCCAGCCCCAGAGACCCCATCTTGACACAGGCTTTCCCTGGAACCAGAGCAATCGAGAGGCCGCTGCAGATGCCGAGTAGAAAAAAATGAAACTAAATCCACAAGATTATTCCCCAGAGTGATTTTCCTAATATTGAAAATACAGTTAGAAAGATAAATGTGTTTTCCTTTTTAATCATTCACTAGTTTAAACACCTACATTAGTTTCTACTGCCGTGTGAGAAGTTACCACAAACGTAGTGGCTTAAAACAACACTAACTGTTGCCCATTTCCATGAGTGCTCTGAGTGGGTTCTCTGCTCAGCATCCCCTAGGCTGACAGTATGGCGGTGGCGGGGGGGGGGGGGGGGGGGGCGGTAGGGGGGGCGGGGGGTGGTTCTTACCTGGAAGTTCTGGAGTAAGATCCATTTCCAAACTCCTTTAGGTGGGTGGTCAAGCTGAGTTCTTTGGGGTAGTATGTTCTAAGTCCCTATTTCCTTGCTAGCTCTCAGTGGGAGCTACTCTCACTGTTAAAGGCTGCCTGTTTTGTTCTCCACTTGACCATCTCTGAATTCAAAGAACAACTCTGCCTCCAGCCGCCCTAAAACACCACGTCTGCCTAAAATCCTCTCCTGCCCGCAGCTGGTGAAAACTCTGCTTTTCAATACTTGTGTGATTAGATTGGACCCACCTGGATCATCTCCCTTTTGCCAACAAAGGAATAACACTAGAGAGCCAAGGTCACGGAGGCCCCCTCCAAAATTCCGTCTACCACAACACCTGTTTTGTTTTTATTTTGAGACTTGTGAATAATTTATTTTAGCACAATTAAGGGAGATTATGAGCTGTTGCTCACATTTGCCTCAAAAACAAAATCTGGCAGAACCTGCTCCAATAATTTGACCAAGGTTGTCCCTCGTTGATAGAGGTATAGATGATTTTTACTTTTTTTTTTTTTCCACTTCTCTGTATTTTCTGAAACTTCTACAAGGAGAAAGTGTTAATTTCACAAAAAGAAAAAAAGTTACCTTCAAAAGCAAAGAAATCTGACTCCAAGGTGTTAAAAGATGTTAAATTAACACCAGTTGATGGGGTGTGGTACAGGTGCCAGCACAGCTAGGTAGATGAAAGGAACAGAAGATGAGAAAACATGGTCCTGAGACACAGCCGATATGAATAAAAATCAAAAGTATCTCTGAGAAGACAAGACAACATAATAGGGGAGGAAGTGACTATTGAATTTCTGGCAGGGGGATAAAAGATTGGAGGTGACATTATTCATCAAAACCTTGAATTTTGGGGGTGCCTAGGTGGCTCAGTCAGTTAACCATCCGACCTCAGCTCAGATCATAATCTCATGGCTTGTGGGTTCGAGCCCCGTGTCGGGCTCTGTGCTGACAGCTCAGAGCCTGGAGTCTGCTTTGGATTCTGTTTCCCTCTCTCTCTGCCCACCCTCCCCCCCGCCCCCGACTTATGCTCACACTGTCTCTCTCAAAAATAAATAAATAAACATTAAAAAGAGAGACCCTGAATTCTTGTCTGAGAGTAAATCAAATTCAAATCAAATTTAAACATGAACACGAATATGATAGATGCATTAGGAAATAAAACTAAGTTCACAAATAGGATTTTTCTCAAGCTAAAAAGGTGGTTAGAAAGATGACTGAAGGGCTTTTATTTTTAATCACTTACTGATATAAATTTCATGATTTCCAAAAAAGGTGTAAGCTTTTGAGAACCACCTTCCAAGACTGACTTTCTGTATGGGGTGTCCTTGTGGTCGAGTCGACACAAGGATATAAACTATAAACCCCCCATAGTGGTCCTTCCCCGTCACTCAAGGGCACAGGGGTTCCCATTGGGGTGGATTCTCTCATGTTAAAAACGTTTTGAGTTCTGAGGAAAGGTCTTCTCACACTCCTGACAGCCGCGGGGCTTCTCACCATTTCCATCTGCACCGGTGGGTGGGCCACACCATGAGACCCCAGAAGGCCTTTCCCCATCAGGACTGGTGACGGCTCTCTCAAGTCCCTTGCTGTCCGGCTACCCCCGTGCCTCTGACGGACAGCCCGTGTGCACTGTCACAGGCTGAGAAACTGGGCTGCTGTGGGATGGCCCACATTTTATATTTACTGGTGTATATTTTATATTTTATATAAATATTTTATATTTCTTTTATAAATATATGCTATCTTTATTGGTGTACATTGACTGTGTGTCCAAGTGGGATGCTGGGGGAGGCAGAGAACTTGGTGCCAAGAAGCTCGCAGTGCTAGAGAATTCCAGCCAGTACGAAATGTACTTAGGGTGGGGCTCAAGGGTGAGTGGTCATTCAAACTGAGTATAGGCGCCCGTGTCCCTGGGAGAGGGTCCCAGCTTGCATCAGGAGCTCCAGGCTCAAGGAGGGTGAGGAAGCCCTGCTCTATGCTGGAAGTCGACGGGGTCTGATTGGTGGTGTTTCCTGTCACAGTAGAACTGGTATTTGAGGCTGCATCCTGGCAGGTCAGAGTCTGTTCTTGCTTTGCTCTCAGATATGCTCTGAGCTCCTGTGCCTGTGTGCTGGAAGAACTGAGGATACAGGAGTGTGTGTGTGTGTGTGTGTGTGTGTGTGCGCGCGCACACACACACACACACACACACACACACGCTAGCCTCGGGTCACGCCCCTCCTCGACCGACCACAGTGTGGCTACGCCACCCCCAGGTCTGTTTGCCTCATTCTCCACCTCTGGGAGCCCGACTGAGTGCTGTCATCAGGGAAAGGTCCCTGCATGCAGATGGCTTCCTTGAGCTCGAATTATTTATGGGCTGTTGCCAGGAAGCCATAGGGACGTACTGGCCCCAACTGACAGGGGAGAGAGTGGTTTTTCCATCTGTTCCCTCAAAAACTCATTTCCGCCCAAATGAGGATATTTAATCCAAAGTCTTTCCCCTCTGTCTCTGCTGCTTCCCAATCGCAGACCTTCTTCCTTCAATAGAACTGGAGGGAGAGGATCCTGCACACGGTGAAAACTACCTAAGCATGAAACTTCCTCCCCAGAGGGGTTAGAGGGTCAGGTCACCCGCTCAAGATGAAGTCACCTGCTCGATGGCGTGATTACCCAGCCGTATGTCTGCTGTCTGGACCAGACGTCCTCCTCCACCTGGGGCCTGCTGGCCCACGGGTGTCCCCTCTGAGTGAGGGGGAGGCCTCTTAGCCAAAGTGGACTGAAGCAGAGCAGAGCAGGCCACCCTCTGCTTTCCGGGGAGAGACCTCAGGAGAGCCCTCGATTCATGCTTCCTCCCATCCACATGCGTAATAGCCTCCAGAGGACACCCCCCCCCCCCCCCATCTGGGAAGACTCCTCTTCCTTTTCAGAGAAGAAAAGGGGACTGAGCCCACCTTGTTGAAGAAATGAGCTATTGCCTGTCTGGAAACCAGGCTTTGGGGTAGTTCCTACTGAGCGCTTACTGTGAGCCGGGCCCCGTGCCGGGTGCTGGGACAGAGTCCCTACCTGAGAGCAGCTCACTCTTTAGGAGGGGGAGGCAGAAAGGAAGTGGAAAACTACTCCAAATAAGTAATGCAGGCTATGATAATGGATGCATGGGGGATGACGGAAGGGGCTTCTGAGCCAGACATGAAGGAGGAGGCTGAACGAATAGACAATGTCCAGGTTCCCCCCCCCCCCCCCCCCGGGGCTCTCGTTCCCTCAAAAGGGCATCTATTCACACACTCAGACCACAAAACGTATCTGTCTCACCTCTGTGCCCTTCCACTCCACATGCAGTCCTCTTGCCTCCATTGACCATGTTCTTGCCAAGGCTACTGAGGGCATTCATGTGGCCAAATCCCATGGGCATACCAGTAACTTAACACAGCTGACACTCTATCCTTCTGGAAAGGTTCTCCTCCCTTGGCATCCAGGGCTCCACACACAAGTTTTCGGGTCCCTCTGCAGCTTTCTCTGCCTCGGCCAGGCCTCTGGATGCTACAGAAACCCAAGGCACTCTTCTTGACCTGTGTGATCTCACCCAGGCACCGTTTGTGAACAACCCTTAAGTGTCATGACTCCCAAACACTGCAACTCGGTCCTGACCTCTTCCCTGAGCTCTAGGCTCGGATATCGAAAAACCTCTTTGACACCCCAGCCAGATGTTGAACTGGCTTCCCCAGCTTCAAAACATCCAAAGTAGAGGGATTAGTTTTCTTCTCCTGACAGCTTCTCCCTCATTCTTCTGAATTTTAGAAAAAACTGGCACCACCTTTCAGCCGGATGTTCAATGTGGAAACATTAGCACTTTTGAATTCTCCTCTTGTTTCACACCACTCCTCCAACCCAGTTCCAAGTCCTATTTGTTGCACCTCCAGAATAGATCTCATCCTTCCATGTCCTCCCGTTTCTAGTGCCACCACCCTGGTCCTGCGCCGTCCCTTGACCGCATGACTGTAACAATCTCCTGACTGGCTTCCCAGCTTCTTTCTACTCCCTCCCTCCACCCTGAAGCCAAAGCAATCCTTTAAACACAACTGGAAAATTAAGAAGACAATGCCGTTTCCAATAGCATCAAAAAATTAAACACCCAGGTATGAATTTAACCCAGGTTCTATGAAGGATTTACACACTGAAAAGTGTAAAACATTATGGAAAGAAATTGAAGAAGACAAAAATAAATGGAAGATATCCTGTGTCCATGGGCCAGAAGACTTAATCCTGTAAATGTGTCAATACTACCCAAAGAGATCTACATTTTCAGCGAAATCTCTACCAAGATCCCAATGACGTTTTTTGTTTTTGTTTTGCAGAAATAGAAACATCCATCCTAAAATGCATTTGGAATCTCAGGGGACTCTGCTTGGGCAAAATACTCCTGAAAAAGAACAAAGTCGGACAACTCACGTTCTTGACTTCAAAATTCACTTCAAAGCTACAGTAATCAAAACAGTGTGGTTTTGACATAAAAATCAACACATAGGCCAATAGAAAACAGATCCCAGACATAAAACCTTGCAGATATGGCCAAATGATTTGGCCATTCAACAGGAAAGGGACAGTCTTGCCAAGAAATGTTACTGAGAAAACTGGGGTCTGCATGAAATGAAGTTAGACCCTGATACCACAACTCAAAATGGGACAGAGATCTAAACATAAAAGCTAAAACGATAAAACTCTTAGAAGAAACATAGGGCAAAACTTCACAACATTGCATTTGGCAATGGTTTCTTGGGTATGACACCAAAAGCATAGGGAACAAAAGTAAAACAGATACACTGGGCTTAATCAAAATGAAAAATTCCTATTCATCAAAGGGCAATATCAGCAGAGTAAAAAGGCAACCCACAGAATGGGAGAAGATATTTGCAAATCATATATTTTACGAAATAAAATATATCCAGAGTATGTAAAGAACTTCTATAACATTAACGAAGCCAACAACCTAACTCAAAAATGGGCACAGACTTGAATAGATATTTCTCCAAATAAGATACACACATGAAAAAATACTTAACTGGTCATCAGGCTTCAGACGTGTGTGGCCTGCTGCCAACAGTCCTGAGGCCACAGCCAGAGGTTCCTGGGGGGGAAAGTGGGACCCTGCTGCTCCCCTTCCTCTCCCAGGTCCCAGAGTCCCCTTGCCACCTCCAGTTACCTGCACCCCAGGCTCTGTCTGGGGCCTTTCAGGCCTGCGGAGGGAAGTTAGTGTGCGAGTGTGTGAGAGTGTGTGCATGTATGTGCAGGTGCGTGACCATGTGAGAATGAGTGTGTGCATGCGTGTGACCATGTGAGAGCACGTGCATACGAATGTGTGAGCATTTGTGAGTGTGTGTACTTCCCCAAACTGCTTCAGTCCGGCATTTGGCCACAGGATCCCACGGAGGGGATGCGTTTCTGTCCTCGCCAGCCTGGGATGGCCAGAGATGGCCTCATTTGACTTGTCTGGAAAGGGCACTGGGCCCGTCCCTCATTCCATGGCTTTCTCTCCTGGCTTTGGAAAGATTTCTGAGCACAGTATTCCGGGCAGCTCCTCTCAGACCATGACACTGAATATGGCTTCAAGCACAAAGGCATTTTCCCTGCATGCGAAATCCCTTTCCTCTCTTCTTTCCTGACATCCCTGTGGCCTGGGCACCCGCAGCTGTTGCTGACCCCCTCCTGGCCACCAGCAGCACGGAAACAAGTTACGGTCTAAGTTGTGCAAACAGAGACCAGGCTTTCTGGGGCTTCTCAGAAGGGGTGGAGGCATCACACCCTTTCCAGCCCCCCAGAACCATGCCCTACTTGGCCAGACACCCTGGTGTGAGTGGGGCCGAGAGGGCAGAGTGCTTGAGAGGGTGCAGTCTGGAGCCACGTGGGCCAGGTTTATGTTCCAGCCTCTGCCCGGTCTGCCATCTGGCAGACGTCCTCTTTAAGCTCCCATTTCCACAGCAGTAAAATGAAAACTACTCATACACACTTATTTTATAAGACTGTAAAGACTAGGAAAGATAAGGCATTTAGTGCATAGCCCAATGCAGGGTTCCCTCCTCTGGCCCCAGAGCCAGGCGGCCCTCTGTGGGAAAGGCACGGTCCTGCTCAGGGTCTCTGTGGTCCTCTCTACCCCGGAGGCACTGGCAGCCACCCAGTGGCTGAAGCAGAGAGAGAAGGGAGCCAAGCGGAGCCCTTCCCTTCTCCCTCTCCTTCCTTTTCCTCATTGGGGCTCATTGGTCAGGGCCGGCCCAGGCTTGGGCTGCCTCTGGCCTTCTGTTGGAAGGGGACACAGGGCAGGCACACACCTCCCTCCAGCAGTGGCCCGCCCCCCCCCCCCCCCAAACATCCAGGGGCCGCTCCGCCAGCCCTGGGCATCCATTCCCAGATGGGAGCACCGAATGTTTAGCCAGGGTCTCCAGGAAAAACACAGGCGGGGGTCGGGGTGTTGAGGATCCAAAAAAGGGAGATTGACCCTCTTTGCCCAGGAGGGGAAGGCAGGGCCAGGCTGTGTGTGATGCTCAGTCACAAGGAGGACACAGCCAGCTGAAAGAATGGAGCCCCTAGTTGGGGAGGCTGGGGTGGAGGTAGGGCAGGGATCGCAGGGACACAGGGCATTTTTAAGGAACTTGTGTTGATTTTTATTTTAAATTAAGGGATCTTTAAAAGTTACACCAACCACTTCTTTGGTTCTGGTGTTTTCTTGGAAGGTCTGGGGTGTGCATTTCGGGTGCTTAAGTGAGGTATGGCTGCAGCATGTTCCGCGAGAGCTAGCCATCACCGGCAGCCCCTGGGGGCAGGTGAGCAGGGCAGAGCTGTGGGAACAGCACCAGCCCGCAGAAGGGGCTAAATGTCACCTTTCAGGGCACCCTCTCCCCGAGAGCCCTTCGTCCCCAGGCTAGCTCCTGAACCTGCTCTCACTCCTCCCACTTCGGGAGCTCCCTGGCATCCCTTCCTCCACCCCTACTTCCTCAGATTCTCCGTCATCTGTCACAGAAGCTCAGGGGGTAGTGCCACTAGCAGATTCACAATTCGCTTCCCCATGAGCAGGGAAGCTTCATGAAAACAGCCTAACACAGCTATTTGTGGAGCCACTGAGAAGCGCCTTGGGGCGATGGATGAGTGACCGTAAGGTGTGAGAGGTAAAGTCCGTCTTTCCCCAGGCTGCGGGGCAGGGGCTCTATTGCCAGCAGTGGCGCTACGGGTGCACCGTCCTTGGGTCTCGGGGTCCTGGAAGTGGAATGAGCTCCGCCTGCTGGAGCCAGACAGCCCTGGCAGAGTGTGGGAGGCAGCACTGACCCCCTGCTCCGAGTAAGTGGGCTGCCTTCGGGACAGAACCAGAGAAGGGCTCTCAGCTGCACTGATCCTGAGCAATCCGCAACACCAGGACGGGAGTAAGGATACCTGATGCTGTGCTAAGCGTTTTACCAGGATCATCTCGTCTCTTCCTCATGATGGACCCAGGAAGGAGATGATACGGTCATCCCCCTGGTACAGACGACGAAACAGAGGCCCTGAGAGGTGAAGGCCACACAGGCAGGGAGCGGTGATGCCCCGGTTGCACTAGCCTGTCTGTGCTGAGGATATTTCAAAACGGAGAAGACAAAAGGAGCAGGGGCAGGGATTTGTGTGTGGGTCCGCACAGGGGGTCTGGGTCTAGAAAACCTTGAACGGCTCTCCTGCCTCGTCTCTGGGAGGCAGAAGGCTTGGGAGGCAGTCCCAACTCAGCTATTTTCTGTGTTGCCAGTGGCTCTCCCTTTCCGGAACCTTGGTCTCCTCATCTGTATAACGGGACTGTGCCTGTAAGCTCTTCACAGGGCAGAACGCTGAGCATTCAAAAGTCCAACCCAAAGACCGGGCTCACGAGGCTGCAAGGGAGATGGGCACTTGGGGAGGAAAGCGAAGACTGAGGACTCAGCCCCCAAGGGCCTGTGGAGACTGAAAATGAAAAAAGTTCAGCAAAGACTCAGCACGGCCCACAGACGGTCCCCTCAGCGCTCCTTTCAGGGCTACTGCAGCTGCTTGCAGGTGGACCCCCGGTAAGAAGGACCCGCGCAGCCCCAAGAAACAGAAACCTATCCCTCGTGAATACCCAGGCCAGCACACAGGTCCCGTCCACACAGGCACATGTTCCTTTGGTTTTATTTTCACCAACACACGATGGCTCTGCCACACCTGGGAAATCCTGGGCTCTGCGTTTTCCACCTGCCCTCTCTTTCCTACCTGGACAGGGCCACAAAGAAGTGTCCAAACCACGTGCAGGCACGAGACACGCTGGACAGAGCAGTTCCAGCTCATAGCTTATAATGATGCCATTTCTCCAGTTGCAAAAGAGCTTTACAGAGACCCCCCCCCCCCGCCCCCCCAGGATGCTGGAGCGCGTGATTCATGTTTTGTGAGCTCCACAAAACCTCAGCTCCCTTTTCCAGAGCACTTGGCACGGGCAGGAAATTCCACGTTTGGGACAGGGCCTTTTTGGAAGCGACTCTCAGGCAGTGACATCCAGGTCTCTGCATGGAGTAGGTTACCAGCCGCGTGTGGGGGGAAAACAATTTAAAGGACATCTCTTTCTCTCCTCCCTCCACCCACCCAGGGCTCAGATCTCATTATGGTGCCGCCCAGATACACTGAAGTGTGTGTGATATTTGGTTTCAAAAACATTCAGTCTCTTTGGTAAACTCAGAGAAAGTGGCAGGGAGCTGCCGAAGTGCGTTCTTCCTACATCTTCCGCACTAATGCTTCATCCTCTCTAATAGCCGCTGATAGACAGGAGCTGGAAGAGAGAAGTTTCAAGGTGAGACGTGCGAACTGCCCCTGTCTGTCAAGACACCGTCAGAGTCACAAGCACATGGCCGGCGGCCCCTTCCGCCACTCTCTCCAGCACATCCCGGGTGCTTTTTGGTTGGTGAGCCTTGCTGTCTTACTCAACAATGTTCTGAACTGGGATTTTCTCCGTCTTCCAGCTGGGTTCCCAAAGCCAAAAACTCGCAGCAAGCCTAAAATGCTGGTACTCTTATTATCTCCATCTTATGGAGAAGGGAAGTGGGTGTTCTGCGTCTGACCCCAAAGGCCAGGCTGGTTTTATTGCACCATGACGTTCTTATCTATATACAGCAGATGGCACGTTTGGGCCTGCTTGGGGGAAAGGCCCAAACTAGTTAGTGTACAAGGACTTCAAATCCAGGCCAGACTTACCTAGTTTCACAGAGGTCCGGGCAGCCTGAAAAAACAAACAAACAAAAAAACGCACAAAGTGTCAAGTTTTCCAGTGAAAGCTGTCCCTGCATGAGTTCACAGCAATGGTTTTGCCCCCTGCCACACTACTCACAAAAAATGCCAGGGGTGAGGGAGAGGAATGGGAATGTGTAGCTGCTGGGCCCCAGGGAGCCCCTCAGTCAGTCTCAGCAGCCCCAAGTGAAGTGTAAGCCCCAACCAACTAGAGTCTGAGGTGGATATTCCTGGGAGACCACAAAACCTGACTTCCACAGAGACCAAAGCCTAGAGCCTGGACAGTTGGGACGGCACAGGGGGTGGCCCTGAGGAGTAGGAGCTCAGAGCCAAGAACCCTTCTCAAGGGGCACTGAGGAGACCTTTCTGTCCAAAAGCAGAGGACATATTCCAGCTCTGGGTCTCTGGGGTAAGAACCACCTCCAGCCGCACCCTCTCGTCTTCTGTAAGGTGCCCATATTCCCAAGGGGCTCCACCTCACTCGAAGCAGCAAAGGAGCCTGAGTGGGGCTTCTAGGAGGCCCTGGGCAAGCTGGGGAGCAGGAACAGAAGCCCAGGAAGAATCACAGAGGCTCTGCGAGGAAAGGGAAGCTGGAGCAAGGAAGGGAGGTTCCACACACACACTTGCCCTATATCCAGAATCCTCACCACTACCCTGAAGAGCCCCAGCATCACCCGACGGGCCACATCATGGAAACCAGAGGTGACTTAGAGGCCACACTGTAAGGCTGATTCGGGATGGGTTGCCCTGGTTGGATAGATGGATTCTAGAGCTTTATCTGTTTTCACCAGCATTCTATGGGCTTCCCCATAGAATGAGGCTCAGAGGCCTTGGTTTATAGGCCTGGGTTTTGGCCCACAAAGGTACAGGGGCTGCCTGGGTTCTTTTCTCTGAACTCCACACAGGCCAGTGCTAAGGATTCCTGAATGGGAGGGAGGAGAAGTTTCACGGGAGCCCTGGGAGGGCAGCCAAGGAAGACAGGGACCCAGAGGGCCCTCCCCCACCAAGGGCCCAAGCAGAGGCACCAAGGGTGCTGAGGCCACAGGCAAACCTAGCCGCATCTTACCCTGGAATATGCAGATGCCTGTTTGAAGATTTCAAGTGCAGAGTCTGCAAGTTCATCCCCTCGTTCCTGAGGTCTGATGGCTGGCGATGAAAGAAAAGGCAACTTTGGTGAGAGCAAAACTATTAGCACGGCATTCATAGCGACCGTGACTGAGGGGCACTGTTGGGTTTCCTGCCTCACATTCGCCAATGAATTTTTCCTTTAAAATTTTTCATAACTGACAGTGGATGGAATCTGGCCCATGGGGAGAGAGCTCCAAGAAAGGTGAACGCACAGTGCAGACAGAGGCTGGACTCAAGTTCAACTTTGCTGGAGGTAAAGAGAGCTCCCATGAGGCGAGATGTAAGAAGCGTGCTTGGAACCACGTTCCCAGCATCCACGTGTGAGAAATCCGCGTCTGTGTCTGTGTCTGAGAGGGGCGAAGACAGCCAGGCAATTCAACAAAAAGAAATCTGGCTTGAGTTTCTGGGGTAGCGCGTTTGAAACCAACAGTTCCTAATTCACTTTTGGATCAGCCACCGCGATGCTGGCCACGGACCCTCTGTGGGCACGTTGCACACTAATCTTTGCTTCGAACAGTTTTCCTGTTGAGTACCAGCTGCTGTGTGGAGAAGAGTCAGCTGCAGACTGCGGGGCCATGGGATACTTTAGGGCCTTACCTGGAGGCTGCAGGACATTAGAGATGGCATAGACCACGCCATTTGTGGCCATAATGTCAGCTTCAGCAACAGGCTCCTTATTCACATTCACTACATTGTTTTTCTGGGAGAAAAAGAGACCACTGTTGAACATAGACCGTACGTATCTTACTCTCAGCAAGTGCTTACTGAGCAGTTCTGGATGCCAGAGCCTGTGCTAAGCATGAGGGAGACCTGGTGAATGGAACGGTCCCTGCCAGCCACACCTTCAGTCTGGCGGACTCTTTCTGATCCCTTGTGTGCCTCAGCCCGGTGTAATTTACAAAACACCCTTCCGTGCTAGTCACTTGGTCCTCACAGCGACATGTGGTAAAGACACAGATGTCATCGTCTCACTTAGCAGAAGAGAAACAGAGATTCAAGAGAGGCCAGGTGCCTCCTTTAAGCTAAGCGGGTGGGATGGCTGGGAACAGAAGCTGGGCCTCCAGTTCTGGTGCAGGGCTCCTTCCTTCCACTCGCCCTCAGTGCCTTACCTCTCCCATAGGAAGCGCACCCGGGTGTCTCTCTCTGTCCTTCCTGAACCTCAGGTGTCATCCCAAGGGGGAAGGAAGAACAGAAGCCTGTGACGGCATCCCAACACCCCAAAAGAGGAGCTGGGAGATTCTCAGGTGACCTGCAGAAGTCAACTAGTCATCACATTCCTACCCCTCGCCATGCTTCCTCATGGGGAAAGTGATATGCAAAGGGATGGCGGAAAGTCGGGAGAGAGGAGCAGGCAGCAGAGGCCGAGCCAGCCACATACTAGAAGAGTGGTCCCTCCATGGGGAAGCCCAGTGACCTTGCCAGGTGCAGCCAGGGAGGCCACGGGCAGCTTCACGGAGCGGGGCCAGCTATCTGTTCTCTCTCTTCAAGGTAAGAACCCCTTGAGGCAGCTTCAGAGTGGAATGTGTGTTATCAAAGTGCAGAGCAAGGGAAAGCTTGCAGACCAAGCATCTGAAGGAAAGGGCTCTTGGGATGGTCTGGCACGTGGTACAGCTCAGTGAGCCCTAGACTGGAAGGGATGGGGCGGGAAGGGGCCGGGGGGACTGATCCCTCAAGACGCGTAAGTAATTGCCTATCGTCTCTTTAAAGGGAGGAAGATATAATGGCCTCTCCCAGAGGCCAGTCGGATGCTTGATTCCTGAGCAAATCCGCAAGTTCTTATTTGTGTGCTGCCACAGTCTCGCCTCATTTCCCTGAAAACCCTTTTCTCTTTTCTTTCTTTGGACAGAATGCACTCAGAGATTCAAGGTGCATCTTCAAGACTGTGTGTGTGTCTAAGGCTGGCCCAGGGGCAAGAGAAGCCCTGGAACCCCAGTGACGGTGCCCGGCCGGCTCTTTGGTTCTGAAACACACTCACTGAGCTGATTTCCAGCTTGTCCCCCTGGAGAGACTTCAGCCGCACGAGGGATCCGATGCCTCCGCTGACCAGGATCTCATCGCCAATGTGGTATTTCAGGATGTTGGCAAGCTCTTTAGCATTGCCTGCGGGTTCATGGGAAAGAAGGGAGAGCAGAGTTCATTCCAAGGCTGGTCACTGGCGTGGTCAAGGAGGGCCCAGAGGGGATGCGAGCAGTGATGCCCGAGATGGAGAACTCCCTGAACAGGTAACGAGCACTCCTTGAGCACCTGCCATGTGCTCACCCCTCAGACCACCCCCCCACCTGCCTAAGGCTCAGGGGGAAAAGGCCCATGTCTGTGGCCCTGCATCTGCCTCGGCAGTCAGGGGGCTGATGGGCTAAGCGAGAGCTCTCTGTGATGCCGAGAAGGAGTTAATCCATACTCCTCTAGGAGTATGACTCATTTTTCCATGAGCTAAATATTTGCTTGGAAAGCTAGGAACCTTTCCAGCCCCGGCATCTGGGACATTTCATCATCAGCATGGCTCCCGATGGTTATAACACAGTAGTGAAATATTTACACGTTCTGCCCTCAAATGCATATTCTGCGGCCGCTGTTTCCTGAAGGGAGAACTTAAAAGAGTCAACAGCTGCAGTCTGGTTGGGGGGGCTGTGGAGCCGATGAGGTCAGGGCTGAGGGGGGCATTCCCTCCACGGCGCCCCTCCCGTCACGTCTCAACATTCCTTCCAGCCCACATCAGCTCCTCCACCAACTGGGGAGAGCATCCGATTGCTCATAAAGGTGCACAGGCATTTTCCAAATTAAGTGTGGGAGGCAATGCCTGAAGCCGCCAGCTGCCCTCTCCTCTCCATCACGGCCGCCCCGACACTCACAGTCCCAGCCTAGTGGCTAGATTTCCCCAGGGCCTGTGGATGGCTATTTCCAGCATCTCAAAACTGAGAACGGGGGAAGTTTTAAAGCATCTTGGAGAGTTCACTTGGTTACTGACAAATCCACATCAGTGCCCGTGGGATGGAGACACCAGGTACCAAGTAATTTCCAAACACCCACAGCCTGGCTGCCATGGATTCCCATTCCACGAAAATACTGCCGGGAGCTGCTGCGCCCAGCCGGCCCCCGGGGGTGCGAGAAGCTTCTTTCTTCCGAGACATTTAACACCTGGATTGACCTCTTACACCTGGACAGCCTTCCGTCTCTGTCTCCCAGGAGGGCTGGGGGCTATTCCTGCCCGTGGACCTGGCGGAAGGTGTGTGTGTGGGCAGCCTTGGGCACACCAACATCCCACCCCGTCCCTGCTCCTGCACGACCGAACACACGAGGGAGGCCGAGCAGGCCCGAGGCCATCGGGGAATATTGCAGTCCTGCTGGACACAGAGAGGATGGAACAAGTTTATGTTCAGAAGGAACTTCTCCCCTCTTCTCGGGAACATACGTCAGCATCAAAGAGACAGGCGTTTACCAGGCAATAAAGAATCTTAAACAGAACACAAGTTCAGCTCGGGGCTGCCTGCAACCTGAATTTCCTATTCTCCTGCTCCAGAGCAGGAAGGAAGGTGTCTATGATGTGGGCCCCAAGGTCTGGCCAAGGTCCTTCCTCCTCCTCCTCCTCCTCCCTCTCTTCCCCCCCGCCCCCCCCCTCAGGCTCACCTTTTTGTGAGGTGTGTGTGTCAAGGGCAAGCTCAACACTGCACCCCCACCCCACCCCCTCCTCATCGTAGCCATCACCGAGAGAGGACGCATGCCCAGTGCCCAGCAGCACATTTATTCCGCACAACACACAGCAAGGTGCTCTCATTTTTCTAATGGGAAAACTGAAGCTCAGAGAGGTTAAGCAACTTGCTAGAGGTCACTCAGCTGGTGAATGTCCGAGCCAGGATGGGAAGCAGCTTTGAGTTAATCCCAGAGCCCAAGCTCTGAACTGTGAGGATTACCTCTGAAACATCCTCAACTAAATTTCTCAGGGCCAGGAATAGCTTGTTGGTAAAGCTTTTATCCCAAGGGATGTTTCGTGAAGGTACATGGCTTCATTATCGCTGTCCTCAGTGGCAGACATGTCTCAGTGACCAGGCTGGCTGTTACCCACTCAATGCCTTTCTACTCTTCTTTGCCTTGTATGGTTCCCAGGGAGGCTGATAGCTGTGAAGCACATTGTCCAGGCTCCTTTGCCCCGTGTCCCCCCAACTCACAGCTGATAGGAGGCCCACGGCAACGGGCATGCGGGAAGAGAACGAGGCTACGGTAGTCCTGGCCCCTTGCCCTGGTTCTGCCAGCAGCTGCGTGTGGCTCTGGCTGCTGTCCTGTGTCCCTCCTCTGAAGCTCTGGTTCTCCCTGTCCCCTCCTCCACCTTCCTCCCCAACCCCAGGCCTGGGTGTCATCACCCTTTGCTGGTCCCTTCCTCCTGCCCATAGTTTTACAAACAGTCTCCTCATTAAGTTCCTTCCAGTGAAACGCTCTGTAACGTGCCACCTGTTTCCTGCGGGTCTCCTGACCGATACGGTCACTTTAGAAACCATGGAAAATGTACTTCAGTTGGTCTTTACCCAGGAGTTTGTTGAGCTCTCCTGGTGGCATGGCCTGGAAGGCTTCATTTGTAGGAGCAAAGACCGTGTAGACGCCTTCCCTGTTGAGCATCTCTGTCAGCCCTGCAGACTGGATGGCGGCCACCAGCATGCTGTGGAGACAGCAGAGAAAATGTCACCTGCCTGTGGTGGGGAGAGGGGCGGTCACGTTCCCAAATGCCTCCCCACTGTGGGTAGGTGGGGCCCAGCACTGGAATTCACACCCCTGGCTGGTTTTCACTCCCTGCTCGTACACAAAGAGGGAAGATTCCAGTCTGCATCTTCTCTCCATAAATGCTAAGCTCAGTCAAATGGCCGGAAGTCAGAGGCCAGAGAGGGAAGGAGGAAGGGAGAGACCGGCAGCATGGCCAACCCACAGACTGGCCGAGCCACCGGGCCCTGGGAATACGATTCAGGGAGTGCCTGGCTGGTCTCCCAGACTCCAGTGTCAGAGCACCCTGTGGTAAGTGAGCAAGTCAGAAAAGGAGAGAGAGGAGCAAGAAAGCAAAGCAACACAGGGAGCCTGAGAAGGAGCAGCTGGGAGTCTCCAGGCGCCATGAGTGGATATCGTTCAGAGCGAGATTCATCCCACACTCAAAACCAGGTGCTCTCCACTTACTTGGGACTTTAAAAAGAGAATATGATGTCTTCCTCGGACTTCAATATAAAAATGTCACCCCCTCCCTGTTCCCAAGGATGTGAGGATCACATTCCCAGAAATAACCCTTTTTATCAACATAAGCTTCCAGTCTGACCTTCACCCTTCCCAGATCCCCAGCCTGGAAGGTGACCAGTGCACCGTCAGCATTAACTGAATCCCTGAGGAAGTGGGGAGCTTGACAGATAGCTGAGACCCAACGTCCTGCCCCAGCATGACCACTTGGGAGAAGCTGGTTACCTGAAGCGATTGTCCCCCTTTAGGACATCCATGACGGTCCCCATTGGGGGGGTTAGCATTCGGTCCATGGTGAAGAGTGTCCCATACCTGCCCCTCTTGTCATGGGCGGCAATGCAGCTGTTCTCGATGCACAGGCTCTATGCAAAAGAGGAGCAGAGAAAGGGCACGTTATCCTCCCACATGGGGGCCTCATAATTTGGTCAGGACATGTGCCTGCCGATGGCTTCATCTGCAAAGATCAATGAATATACACTGGTGTGGGTCATTAAGACTAGGATAAAATGTGTTTTCTCCAGAAGAGAAAAAATAAAAACTGTGTTGAGGAAAAATGGCTATCAGGCCCCAATAAAGATATAGAGAGGTCCCCTAATGAGAATATCCCATCACACGTGGTGTCCATCAACAGTGGTCAAATCAATAGATCGAGTCTATTGACTCATCTATGTAACAGACGACAACCATCTTTAGTCAATGGTACTGGATGGTTCCAAGGAAGGAATGCATTGTGATGTGCTTCCTGTTTGATATTTTGTTGGGTTTGAAGACAGAAAAGAGACTGGAGAAGAGAGAAAAGAGCCTTTTGGACCAGGAAGGGCTGTGCTCATTCAGTTAAGGGGGCTTCTGTTCACATAAGCCAAGGATTTAAAACCTCCATTCCTCCTCCCCTGTTCATCACTCTGAGCTTGAGGCTGACGGCTGCCTACCCAGACAGCTGAGACCGCTGTGTGGTTTATTCCCAAAGAGTGCCAGCAAAGGAGATTCTAATTCTTCTACAGTTTCCCATTTTGATCCTTTCAAATAAGATACTTTCCAGAAATTCCTTCCTTCCTTATTAGAAATCAGTATATATATATATACACATACATACTCAGGCAAGCTTCTGTTTATTGAGATTTTATGTGTGTGTGTGTGTGTGTGTGTGTGTGTGTATATATATAATAGGTATGTATATATATACACACATACATATACAATATATTCGTATATACACACATACATAGACATAGAGATAGACATACATGTTCTTTTACCATTAATACAGCTTCCATTTCTTAGACCTGAGACAAAGAAAGAGGACAATTGGGGAACCAGAACTTACATTGCGATAAACAAAAACTCTCAGTTTTTTGCCACCTAGAGTGTTGAGGGTCTGTCCATGGTACAGATACTTGGAGGCCAGCTGCTCTTTAATCAAGTGATTGAGAAGCAAATTCTTTGTGCGCGCATCAACGTTAGGGGTTCCATCTGTAAGGGAAGGTGTGCGTAGGTCCAGAGGCATGCTCCAGAAAGGAAGAGAATGAGAGACGAATGTAGTTGAGAAGGCCAACCCTCCTTAAGTTTGGAAACGGGAGATTGAGAAATGCAGTAAGGCTGCCAAATTCCTTAACATCTGCCATCTTCTACAAATTAACCAAACAAAAAGCTCTAGATAATCGAGGGTGTTTGGAGATTTGCCCGTGGAGGGAGGGGAAGGCATGGACACCATTTGGCCCCCTCCTCCGCCTTCCCCATGACCACAGCTCAGCTGTATCCTCACTCTGACCTTCTGATGATCACATGGGCGATTGATTCTGTACATAAAAAGACATGAGAGTGCTCTGCTCTCCGGCCAGATGTGAACTTTTGAATTCTGGGGACCAGATCCCCAAAATGCATTCTCTGCTCTGCCAAATGATGTGCCAGAGCCTCCGAGGTTTCTGTTGAGCTGAGTGGGAGTGCTAACATTCTGCAGGGTGCTGGCAATCAGGGAGGAGGCTGCAAGAGGTGACAGTGGTGGGGGGGGGGCAGCTACCCCAGAGACAAACTCCTGGGGCTGCTATCGCCATGTTACCTTTGAACACGGAATTCAGGGGGGCCAGGAGGGTCACCCGCTCGTTTCCAGAGAGATGAGTGCCGAGGCCAGCTTGTCTGAAAAGGTCAACAGCTGTGGAAACGTCCGACTCTGCAGCCAACTCAAACAGCGTCTTGGCTGCAAGGAAGGAGAACGTAGGTTCAAAAGTTAGAAGTGCTGTTTTCATTTATCATCTGTCCACCCCGGAGCGTGACACACACCAGCAGGAATGTCATCCCACGAGTCAACAGCCCTCTCAGCACTGCTGGGGCGCAGCGGGCTCGTGTCATCAGGGCACTGGTCGCCCAGGTCTCACTGGGCAGGGGAGTGAGGGGAGGTGCAGGCGAGCCGGGGCTGGCCTCTGTCCCCACCCTTGGTCAGGGCACCAGCTAATGCCTGCAGCAGGGCAGCACCATCCGTGTCATGGCTTCTGAGTAGCAGATAATGCCAGCAACCACACCCATACAAAGTCTTCTTCTGGTTTGGTTTCTTTCCTGTGAAATTGCTTCACTCCTGAGCAACCGACCTCCCTCGAAGTCCAGAATGGGGCTAGCTAGCATGCTGAATGAAACCCAAGCCAAAGTCCATTCAGTCATTTCTCCCAGGGTCAGCAACTCTGGGATGCTTGGGCATCACTGAGAAGGCACATGCTCTGAGGTCAGCAAATGGCCCTCTGTGCAGGCAGATCTTCTGAAAGGCTTCTTCTGTGATCGAGCGGCTCCCTCCCCAGCTCCCTCCAACCTCCCTTGAGCTTCCTCCACTGCCTCCAAGGAAACGCCTGGACTCCTAGGTCGGCAGCTCAAGATGCTTCAGTCCCGGCTGCAACCCAACAGGGGCCCAGGCCCTTTCTCCTGAGAGGCTGTGAGCTGCGTGCAGGCAAGGAAATGGCCCCCCAGATCCCTACATTCCCCAAGTGTCCCCACCCTGGATGCCAGAGGGGACAGGAGGCCTGGAAGGGCCATAGCCTAGGAGGCCTGGCTCACCTGAGTCTGGGATGAGCAGCTCATCGATGTAGTGGATCACACCATTGGTGGCCAGGATGTCTTTGTTGGAGATGATGGCCCTCCCGTTGATGGTGAGCATGTCACCGCTGCAGCCCACCTCCAGCGTAGTGCCCTCCAGGGTCTCCACGGACATCCCTGCGACGATGGCTTCAGCACACATGGCTGACTTCAGGATGTGGTTGTTCAGCAGGTCTGGGGGTCAAACAGGACACAGGTCGAGTCGGTGCTGGCTCCAGGCTGATATCAGAGGCCAGCACACAGCCTCCATGGTTGTAACGATTCTATTCTCTCTGACGCTGCCCTTCAGATGAGGCTGGGGCACCACACAAGCCCGGGTCCTCCCCTCCTCCTGCTGCTGCCCCGAGTCGAGCCCAGCTCCACGGGCAGACTGCCTGAGTCTGAATCCCAGCTCGGCCACTCACTCACCAGCAGTTGGGGCCCCAGACAAGTCACTGAACCTCTGTGAGCCTCAGTTTCCTCCTCAGGGGAGATGAGCTCGGCATTCCTCTCCTGGGGGAGGTGTAAGCTCTGAATGTGAAGTACCCAGCACGGTGCTGGGCAACAGTGAATGCCCAACACGTGTTAATGGCTGGCTCATTTGTACCTGAATCTAAGGGGAATTCTCTTACTGGTACCTGAACCTCAAAGTGAGTTTACCCTGGGACTTTTTATCGACAGACCTTTAGAAAATGTAAAATGTGGGAGGCAAAGATGGAAACTATAGCAAATGAGAGTTCTGGGAGTATTTGCTCACTTTATCTGTTTTTGTTCATTTTACCCAAGGGTCTCCTAGTTGCCAGGACCTTGCTTAGGGGCTGGGGATAGTGACCAAAAAGACACGGTCTTTGCCACTGCATTCACCCCACCCATAAATCATAAATAGAATCCTTTATTTACTTGTCCAAGAGCCCTTCAGGGACAGGACAGAAGTTGGGGGCCCTGAGGAAGCTGCAAGAGGCAGTGGGGGGGGGGGGCGCATGACCCCAGCCACGCAAAACAAGTTCCCAGATGGCCACTCAGGGCCCTTTGTCTTATGTTCTCGCCACAGAGGCGCGTCTCAATCTGTGCCGAGTGTGAGAACCAAAACCGCACAGTCACGGACAGGAGGAAGCACTGAGGACCTGCAGAGTCACAGGGCTGCTGCAGGGGTGTTGGGGGCCTTGAAAGCCAGTGCTGACGCCCTTCGGCCAGTGGGAGAGAAAGGACAGCTGGGTCGCTATGGGAAAGAGGCCTCGGGATTTAGCTTCTCAGGGAAGGAAACTGAAGGCAGGGTGGGGTAACCCACTAGGGCCACTGGAAGGGAGAGCAGGGCCAGGGCTGGAAGCCAGTCTTCCAACAAGGCACGCCAGCCCGGGCCTCTCGCTTGTCTGCCAACCCACTAGAAACAACAGAGCCTGTCCGGCTGCACTCCTGTCCCTCCGCCTTCAAGCCCGCCAGCCAGAGCCCTGTGCAGAGGGCTCTTGCTTAGAGCAAATGGGTTACTGAGCAGGAAAAGGCAGATGTGCAAAAGGGAAAAATTAGTCTTTTTCTTCTCATCAGGAATTCTGATATCTACAAAGATGCAAATGTGTTCTGCACAAAACAGGTGTTATGGAAAGAATAGCTCTGAATGGCAAGTTCAGTGTGCTGAGATGGACCCAAGTCTCAGCTCCTCCAGGAAGCTTTGGGACGCCTCGGGCTGCAGGTGCCCATGAGGGTGGGGGCATCTCTGTCACCAAGGCCTGTCTTCAGAACCCACGGCCTGTCTTTAAGCCCAGCTAGGCTTAAACTTCCTTGAAGGCAAGTCTGTACCACGTTCCCTTGTGTGGCCCCAGTTCCTGCCACACGCCAGGCACAGAGGCGCCACAACATCTGGACACAACAGATCCCCATCTGTGCTCTCAGAAATGTGCCCTTACCCGTCGCTGCATGGCTGCAAGGAGAACATTTTACGTTTACAGGGTGTCTGAAATGCAGTAGGTATTGTAGATTGTAGATTTCAAAGGTGCGTTTAAATAGATTCAAAAGAAATGATGTCACCCCTGGATTATAGCTGGGATGACTAAGTGGGGTTGGGGTCCACAGGGGACCTGGGACCAACTCCTCTCTGCAGGAGATTCGCGGTCAGCAGGAGCGGCTCAGCGTTCGTGGAGCTGAAGGGGGCAGGGGCAGGGGGCAGAGAGGGCCGGGCATCCCCTCCCCTCCCTTCTCTCACGTGCATGGTCCTTCCAATAATCAATGCACCCCTAGCTAAGCAACACACTGAGGAAGCACTGAGGGACTCTGCTATGAAGTTGACCGTAACTGAATTTAATTGTAATTTTTGATTATCCATGAGGCCCCTGGCCAGACATAGGAAGAATTCAAGGGTCAGCACGATGGGTTCATTTCCAGGATGCCAGAACCTGCCATCTCCTCCCCACACCTCCAAGCTGCTGCCCGTTTGGATGCCCTGCTCTGGCTTTGATCGTTCAGGCCTTTAGCTCTTTCTGAGTCTGGCCAGGGCCTGCTTTGGACCTCCAACTCTGCCTTGCTCCTCAGCCCAACTGTGTCATTAGACAAAGGTGGCTGGATTCTGTATTCACTCCTCCAACCATGGCTCTGCTCTGGCTTCTGCAGAGATGGAGCCAGCTGGGAGCAATGAGACAGGATGTCAGGTGGCATGTCTGTCCTGTGACAGGATGTCAGGCCACATGTCTGTCTTGGACAAGAGCAGGCCTTAGGCTCAGTCTTGCTGCTCCGATGAGGGGGCAGGAGGAGCAGAGGGGTGCTCACCTCTCAGGGCCTCTGGGTCACCCAGGATCCGGTTCAAGGTTTCAGCAGGGATCTTCTCGAAGGCCTCATTGGTCGGGGCCAACAGCGTGAACTGGCCATCACCTTCAAGCAGTGTGTTGAGCCCAGAGGCAGCCACGGCGGCCTGTGGGGAGGGGAGAGGATGGAGGTTTCCCTAAAGGTTCTGGGATGCTCCGCAGACAAGAGGCACACACGGTGTCGCCAGTCTTGCCTCCAAGGGCCTCAGGCTTGTGTAGAAGCCCAAGACGAGATGGAGAGCCGAACCAAAGCTTACCTCTCTGAGCTTTGATGAGCTCCTACCCCTCTGGCCAGCTCTCAGTGACTTCACGTCGCTTTGTCCTTCCCACCCCCACGCTTTGGCCCCACTATTCCCTCTGCCCTTCCTTCTTTCTTTGCTTCTCTGACCCCTATTCCTTCTTTGGGACTTGACTGAAATGTCATTTCTCTAGGTAGCCAACCTCCGATCGCCCCATGCCCACCCCCACTCTGCAACTGAGAAGGGGTCTGTCGCCATACTCTTAGGGCTTGCTGTCCTCACGTTGTGTAAAGAACTACTGGCTATACTACCTGGGTGAGCTCCAGGAGTGGGAGGGTCCCATCACCCGCATCTACAGAGCAGCCAGAATATCTTGCAAAAGCATCAAGTGCCTCCCTGTGCTCTCAGGATGAGGACACACTCCTATGCCTGGTCTGCGGCCCCACAGGACTGGCCCCTGGTGGCCCGGCTGCTCCCGCCTCATGCTCTGTCAGCGTAGTTGTCTTCATTCCAGCCCTGCTGGCCTCCTCCTTGCTCGACCTGTTCCCCTCTGCTGACCATGTTCTTGACCCTGTGCTTTGTTTAACTGGCCGTTCTCATCCTCTAGTCCTCAGCTCAAAAGTCACCTCTTCCAGAGAGACCTTCCCTGACCATCCAGCGTCAACTGGCCTCCTCTGCTCCCTACTCACTGACTTTACAATGCCCAGCACAGTCCATGGCTACCTCATGTGCATCTTGTCTGTCTCCCCAGGAAAAAATAAGAAGTGCCACAGAGGACACAAATTGGTCCATCTTGTTCACCTGTATACCCCTGGCACACGGAACAATACCTGGGAAGTAGCAGGTGTTACTAAGTATGGGTTAGTGGGAGGAAGGATGGGCGTTAGGGGGATCCAAAGAGGAAGAAGGAAAGAAGGAATATTTGCCAAACCTAAACAGTAAGAGGAGGTTACTCAGCGGGGTCAACCACGGTTAATCAAAAGACGTGCCCCCAACTTTGTGGGGACATCATTCCCTTGCAGACCCCTGCCCTTGGAGTGACCCAGAAGGAAAGCAGGGGGAAAGTTTGGAGAGCAGAGTCCCCTGCAGAGCCACTTCCTGAGGCTACCTCAGAGGCAGCCCAGCCCCAGGGTGTTTGTCTCTCTGTGTTGGAGATCTCCAGGGGAGGAACTACCCCACCCCCCTTGGTGTCCTTTGTGGTCAGGAAGTTCTCCTTGAATCAGGGCAAAACCCCTGACGGGGCAGCCTGTGTTCACTTCCTCTCAGCAGCCACTGCCAAGAGCAATGCCTGCCTGCCACTCCAGTTGTAAGACAAATGCCTGCTGGGAAGGGCAGAAGGAACAGTACTCGGTGGCCAGGTCAGAAGCCAGGCCAGAAGTCAAACCCAGCCTCCCATGTCCACATTGGTGGCCTCACTGCCGGTCTGGGTTCAAAGGAGACACGGGTATGGCTGCAGCAGGGCCCCATGGTAGGAGCATGTGTTCCAGAAGATCAGGCAGCCTGACATTATTCTAGTCCCACGTATGGGAGCCACTGCCTGGGAGGAAGGGCCCTCTCCCCTCTGGAACCCGCAGTGCGTGCCCAGGCAGCCTCGGGCTCAAGCGACCTGCCCCGCTGCAGCTGGAGACCATGGAACTTTCCAGGGGAGTCATGAAAGGAAAGCTTGACAAAGGAGAAGATGGGCAGAGACATTTTTTTCCAGCAGAGGATTATGATGTTTCATTGTGGTCAAGCCGAGCATCTGGTAAGTGGACCCTTCCTGTTCGTGGGCACTTAGAGGAGCTTGTTCCATGTCCCCTAAATGCTCATGAACATGGAGACATCCTCTGCTTCTCCCACACAAGAAGGCCCTTTGGGGAGGTGGTGTGTCCCCAGGTCGGCTCCCCTCCCAAGGCAGTCCCTCACCCGAAGGGTCTCGAAGGTGTCCTCGATCTCGATGATCTGCTGAATGTTGTTGGTGACTGTGGAGATGACCTTATCGATGAGGTGCACCACACCATTGGTTGCGTGGTGGTCAGCTTTCAGCAGCCGAGCACAGTTGACGGTCACGATCTGCCCAGAGAAGAAATGAGGAGGAGTGGTTGACAGATCGGAGGCACAGGCCTGAAGCCCCAGGAAGGGAAAACGCAGTGCAGAAGGCAGGTTCCACACCCGTGGACCCAGAGGGCCTGAGGAGACGCAGACGCAGGAGGCAGGAATTACCTCCGGCCAATCTCACCTGCAGGACAAGACCCCAGAAACCAGCCCCACATGCGGACCAGGGGCAGGCTTGGTGTGGACACAGGGAAGTGTAGCTGGGGACTCCCTACCCCATTGGGATAGTGGTGGATCTGGATGTCCGAATTCTGGTACATGGAGGTGAGGGCCATGCCGTGTTTCAGCTCATCCGTCAGGACTCGTCTGTTCACCATGTGGTAGCGAAGGGCATTGAGGAGCTCGATGTTGACGTTGCTCACCAGGGAGTCCAGCACTTCCTAGAAGGAAGGCCGGAGTTGCACTTAGCTGCAGACCACATGTTCAAGGGGGGAGGTTCTCGTTACCCTGGGAAAGGCGCTTCTGAAACCCCAATGGCCCCACGCCTCCATTCTGCCAAGGACCTCTCCTCCGTGAGCACCAAAGTCAGTCTGCTGAGCTCAGTTGGACAGATGGGGCACTGGAGGCAACCTGGTGAGGTGTATTTTAACTCGGGTTCCCTGGCTTTCTCTGAGGGCTCAAGGAAGACGTTTCCTGAAACAGTGGGAAAGCACTAAAGAGCCTCATCCTTCATGCCCACAAGCACCCCCCTCTGGGAAGTAAGGCAGGCATCTCACAGCTGGCAAGGAAGCCCAGGCCTCGTTGCTGGGGGCGAAGATGGTGAAGCTGCCTGGCCCTTCCATCTCGGGCCTCAGCTTCTCTGTGCGGTCTGTGTACAGCTGGGTGGTGGTCGAGCCGACGACTCCCAGGGTCTCGTAAAGGTTTGAGAGAGGTAGGGCTGTGGGGGCAGAGGACAGAGGAGGCACAGGCTGTGGGGCCCACCCCAGGCAGACGGCCCCCTCCCTGGGCTGCAGAGAGCGTGGGTACAGCTGCAGGACAAGTGTGCAGGAAAGCCCAGACACGTCCACTGTGTCTCAATGTGCCTCAAGCTCGTCACGTGTGTCACACGCTTCTTAAGGCGGCTCCGTAGGTCAAACGCCTCCCTACTCGGCCTCAACTAATTGGTTATTTTTCATCTTTTAGCCATACGCAAGATGAAGCTTCTGTTCCCAGACATTTAGAGAGTACCAGCAGGAATGGACATCGGAAATAGATATCCTTATTTACACACCAGGCCTTCTGATTCATCTAGTTGTCCCAACCGGGTTCCTAATGGCCTCTACTAGAATGAAAGAGCATTACAGACCTTCCAGGTTCTTTGTATACTTACAAGCAATAAAATGTTATGTCCCACAAGGGGCCTTCCCCTCCCACAGTGAGCTCACCGTCCATTTCAACGGGCGCGAGGGAAGGCTCAGAGGCTGAGCTCCTCTCTGAGGCCATTCTCCTTTCTCCACTGCCTATTTCCCACTTGCCTTCCGCCTGAGCCTCCCACCATGCCAACCATGACCTCGAGACCTTGGTACCAACCAAAGTGCCCCTTCCTTTTAAGTCCATCTCACGTGCTCAACGAATCAACAGCAAGTATTTCATAGTTAAAACTCCCACTCTGCACAGCCCCTGGGGATATGCCTGATAGCTGATAAAATTCACAGGGGCCACACAGTCTTTGGCCATTGGTGGTTCCCTATGCCATTTCCGGGTGATCCTGCCTGGTCTACCGCTCTTCTCGTTGGACTGTGATGAGCCAAGTTCTGACAGAGGGAGGAGGGGTGGCTTCGTGCTCCAGCCTGGCTCTCTGGCAGAGCTGATCAGAAATCACTCCTAGCCAGAGACAACAAGGCCAGCAGCCCATGGCTGGGAGGCCAGCACAGGCAGGCTGGAATTGGAGTCTGTTCCACTAGCCCCGTGAGGAGGTAAGCTTACATAGGAAGGAGCAGGGCGGGAAGCTCCGTGTTCCCAGCTTCCATGCTCTGGCCCTCGCACGGAGCCCAGAACCAGAGAGCACGTGGGGAGCATGTCCATGCAGCTTTGTATGTCAGACCCGCGCCACCCCCCCTCTGCCGTGGACACTGTTGTCTCTCACATGGGTGTTCCTCCCTCCCCATCTCCCTCCATCTGTACCAACGGGCCAGGCCTGGCTTACTCACCTGCAGGACAGCCCTTCTCTCCTGGCACCTTCTCGTACCCAGGGCAGCACTCATAGCTGATGACTCTGCAATGAGACACATGCATGAGGGGAAGGCGGGGCTCCCCTTCTCCTGGCTGTCATCAGTCCTCACTCCAGGAAGGGCGTCCACAGGCAGAGGAAGGGAAACGATGGTACAACACTGTACCGTCTTGGAGGAGATCATTCATTCTCAGTCCTATTTGTGCCTTTTGGAGCAAAGACCTTGTCACTCTTCCTCAGCTTTGTAGAATGTTCCTAATGGTCTCCATCCCTCCAGCAATGGTGGCCTGTTCAATAGCAGGATTAGAAAAGAGCCCCACCAAGAACTTATCTCCAGCATAACTCATGGCGAACCCCATGGTTAGCGTTCTTGGGCCAGCAGGGAGGAGGAAGGGGAGCCCCGGACCTGTCCTGGCTGAGTCTGCCACTAACCAACTGGGACCTCCCTTGCCAGTCCTATCTCCTGACTCCGTTTCCTTATCTGTAAAACGTACGTGTGTATCTTCCAACAGTCATGGGATTCAGTCTCTCACAGTCATTTGCTCTCCAATTCGAGGACCCGGAAAGACAGTGTATAGATGATCATCAAGTTTTTCTGTCTTTACAATCAAACTCTAACACTTTTAAAGTTAAAGTAAAAACAAAGCTCTTTTTTCTCATTTCTTTAAAATAAGAACAAAATTTTAATCAATAAAAACATTTATATGGTTTCAAATTGAAAATATACAAAGGATTACATAGCAAAGTGTCCCCCACTCACCCTCATCCCTCAACCAATTCATCCTATCGTCCTTCCAGGACCACATCATTGATATCACCAGTTTGCAAGGTTCTTTGGTACCTGGATGAAAACAAGACTGGCAGTATACAATTTGTGGGTTGTGTGTGTGTGTGTGTGTGTGTGTGTGTGTGTGCTGTTGTTGTTGTTGTTGTTATTGTTGTTTGGAGATAGAGAGAGAAAGAGAGAGAGCAAGCAGGGGAGGGTCAAAGACAGAAAGAGAGAGAAAGAATTCCAAGCAGGATCCATGCTCAGCAGGTGTCACGACCCTGGGATCATGACCTGAGCCAAAATCAAGAGTCAGATGCTCAATCAGCTGAGCCATCCAGGCGTCCCTGGAAGTATACAGTTTTAAACTTTGAAATCATTTGGCAGAAAAACTTCTCTTCTCCCAATTCTGGCCAGTATATTATGGGACAGTTGTTGTCTTCTGGAGGTCTGAAACACACAGCTTCAGCTAACCGCATATTCTGGGGAACCAAAAAGACTGAGAATTCCAAGAAATATCACAAGGAAGTAAGTGTTTTAAAAGCTTACACCTAGGAAAGACTTGCTTCTGATCAAATCCCCAAGTTTTCTCGAAGACCACTCCTGCACTGGCAGTGAACACAGTCCTCTCTGGCAGCCTTGTAACCAGATGTGAGCAGCTATGCCCTGCCCCTTCCTTTCTTGTCCCTTCGGGACAGGAGACAATTCAGACTTGAACTCGGGTTTTGACACATAGGTGCTCACCATGGGGCTCTCATAGGATGTTTAATAACCTCGTTCAAAGACAGGCGGGCAGACGGGGGAGAAATGCGGGCTTGGGAGTTGGGGAGGCTGCTCTCTATGAGCCCAGGACATTCTGCTCTTATTAATTCAACTGGAGTCAGCTCAGGGAAGCCCTGGTGAGTCATGAGAAGACGAAGCCAGGTTCATCTGTCATCCAGGAGGTGTTTCAGAGACAGACCGACTAGGATTCTCAGGCAGCCGGGGAGCTACAGGAATCGCTTTGCCAGAAATGAGTCAGTCCACTGGGAAATGGCTAAGGAGTGTCGAGCCACGCATATTCCTCTTTGCCCGGCTCCCTCCATCCTCCTGCCCACCCCATCCTCCTCCTCTCCAGCCTTCCCCTCATCCTGCTCCCTTCTAACCTCTTATCCCTAAACCCATAAGAGTTCTGCTTGTAAGGGCTAAATAGTCTCAGGACTCATGTCGACCAACCTACAATTTTATTTTCGGAAACTGAAGTCATCTTCTGCAACGAAAGTAAGATTTGACTGATGTGCAAAGGTATGCCACTGATTCTAAAGGCAGTGTGGTGTCATGGAAACAGTACTAGAGCTAGGAGACCTGGCTTGTGACCTCAAAAGTCCACTTCTCTCTCGGGGTCTCAGTTGCCTCATCTACAAAATGGGGTGAGGTTAAACTAGATGATATCCAAGGTTCATTCCAATCTCACACTCATGGTCCTAGTCCCTGGGAGTATTGTAGGGGGCAGAGAAGTTGTCTTTTGAAGGAGAGTGTCCGCTGGCTTCTCCCAGATACGTCTGGGAAGAGCTCCAAGCCTTGGGCCCATAGGTCCACAGGACACCCATACGCGGGATCCCAGGGCTCCTCTGATAAACGCCAGGGCTCTGTGGCTGGGGTTGGAGAGGTGGGATTACGGTCAGGTCCGCCAAAGCTTAGCTTCTTTCCAAAAGTGCTTGGGTGGCACTCCGTGAAATCAGAGTAGCACAGTTGGAGGATGGGTCTTCTCCTCAAAGCTCTTCTCATCCCGGGGCACCCTGTGCACCCTGTGCACATGGGTGCTGCACACTCCACACCCGGGAGCCCCCAGCTGTGCTGGCCAATGGATTCTCTCAGGGTGTCCAGATGGAACCTTTTGAGTTCCATCTCAAAAAAACGAGAGAGCTCCACAGCTCAGGTGCCTCACCAGGATTTCACGGAGGACAGAGAAAAGCAACTCAAGTGTGCACTCACTAGTTTCTGTGGCCCCGTATACATGGGCATGTGTGGGGGGAGTGGGTTCCATCGGGGAGAAATGGGGTTAAGTGTCTGGGAGGAGAGACCTACTTAAGCAGGAAAGTGTCAGCATGGAGAAGGATACTTAGGATGGAACCAGAGAGCTGCAAGGGTGTTCAGGGGGCAAAAGGGTTTCTTAAGATCACAGCTGGCTAGGGGGCGCCTGGGTGGCTCGGTAGGTTACGCTTCTGACTCTCGGTTTCCACTTCAGGTCATGATCTCACGGTTTGTGGGTTCAAGTCGTACCTTGGGCTCCGTGCTGAGAGCCTGGAACCTTCTTGGGATCCTCTCCTTCCATCTCTCTCTGCCCCTCCCCCACTAGCACGTATGCTCTCTCTCTCTCAAAAATAAATAAATGTTAAAAACAAAAAAAAGATCACAGAGACCTAGGACTCCCCTGGGATTTTATGGAGCCTAATCCCTTCTCCATTGCTTTTGGCAACATACAGATTGGGGGAAAGCAGACCGATCTGACATAAAGGGGACCCAGGGGCTCTCTCTGATGTGGCGAGAGCCTACCCTCATCAGCACCCTTCCCACCGTGCCTTGCCACGTGGGCTCTCTGCGGCCACGTCCCACATCGGCTGGACGTGGGTCACCCCCAGCAGAGCTCAGTCCGCCAGCCGAAGGCTTTTTCCTGATTAACTGAGTGTGGCTCTGCCAGGAAGCTCTCTCCTCATCCTCTCGCCCTGCTGGTCTCCCCCAACTCCCGCTGCCACAGTCTGGCATCCTTGGCACTCCCTAGGTGCGCAGGCACGGGCCATGCCCCTCACCCCCAGCCTGACAGCCTCCTGGGCCGAGACGCTGCCTCGGCTGGCAACTTCTCTACTCCCAGCCCTACCCCACAATACCAGCTCTTCTCAGGACAGGTCCGTGTGGCCCCAGAGAAGCAGAGGGCAGCTGGAAGTTGCAGACTGAGAAGACAGCCCACCGAGCTCCTGGACGAGCAGTGTCTGTCGTCAGCCCAGCGTGTGTCCTCCTTGGACTCTGGCCCCGGGGAGAACACACGTGGGAAGATGTGGCTGGGGACCCTCACAGGCTCGTGCAGCTGATGCCATCTCTCTAAGATGAACACAGGAAAGACGGACACTGTGGGGGCCTCCATCTGCGTCTCCCTAGTTTCTTGGCCTCCCTGTGCAGGGAGGACCATCTACTGGTCTCTGAATCAAATCTCATCAGCAAAAGCTGTTCTCAAGAGAGGCTCCTGGCTTTTCCTTGACCTAACACATTCCAGTAAGTAAAGACCTGAGATCAGAAAAAGAATATCCTCTAGGACCGTGAGACGCTAATATTCTCCTTCCAGCTTCCCTGGTCAGAAGAACAATTTGAGGAAGGTGAGGAAAGGTGCCCAATTTAGAGGGGCATTTAAAGGAGGAAGGCAAAGGCAGCATCGGTCCAAGGTCTAAGAACAGAGACAGTTGGGAGGCTCTCTGCCATTCCCCTCCAGAGTTACTCATGATCAGATAGACAGAAGCATTGGTACTTCTCTCCCCAAAGTCATTTTCTGAGCAGTTAATATAATAAGTTAAAACAATCACTCTCTCCAAGTGCACTGCACACTTCTGGCCGGCTGTCACGGCTGTGAACATCTAGGGACTAAGCAGACTCTGGAAGTAGGCGGAGCAAGGAATGCAGCCCGAGACAGAAGGTAAACTGCTCAACGTGTCATGATTTCCAAGCAGAATCACAGAGCAAACACAGCCCGGTATGGTCTAGACATCAGTTGTCCCTCCCCCGCCACCCCCCCACAGACTGCCCATGTGGAGTGGTTCCTTTCCTGTCCTCCTGGCTTGGAAACACAGCTGAGCTTTCTTGAGCCCCCAGGACAAAATCAAAATTGTGAGCTCCCCTATGAAAAGGGCTTGTTTAACCTACTGTCCACCATCAAAGGCCCCATCACCAACCAGCGTCCAGCTTGGTTCATGAGGAAGACAGCACCTTTAAATTTTTTTTAATGTTTATTTATTTTTGAGAAAGAGAGAGGCACACTGCAAGCAGGGGTACGGGCAAAAAGAGAGAAGATACAGAATCCAAAGCAAGCTCCAGGCTCCGAGCTGTCAGCACAGAGCCTGACGTGGGGCTCGATTTCACAAACCTTGAGATCAGAACCTGAGCCGAAATCAAGAGTCAGACTCTCAACCAACTAAGCCACCCAGGTGGCCACTGATCAAATCACATCGTGATAGACGAATCCCCCATCACACATCTATAGCACTTAACAGACAGGGCCTGCATCAGCTACCCATTGTTGCAGTAACAAATAATCCCACACTTAGTGACTCAAAACAACACACATTTATTGTCTTACAATTCTGGATGTTAGAGCCAGAAAGCGGCCTTATGAGTCTAAAACCAAAGGCTGCATTCCTTTTAGACGCTCTAGGGGGGAATCTGTCTTTTCCAGCATCTGGAAAAGCTGCGTGCGCTTCTTGGCTTGTGGTCCCATCACCCAAACCTCACTTTTTTTTTTAAAAAAAAATTTTTTTTTTCAACGTTTATTTATTTATTTTTGGGACAGAGAGAGACAGAGCATGAACGGGGGAGGGACAGAGAGAGAGGGAGACACAGAATCGGAAACAGGCTCCAGGCCATCAGCCCAGAGCCTGACGCGGGGCTCGAACTCACGGACCGCGAGATCGTGACCTGGCTGAAGTCGGATGCTTAACCGACTGCGCCACCCAGGCGCCCCACCTGAGCCTCACTTTTAATTGCACCATCTCCTTCTCTGACTCTGCCCTCCTGCCTCCCTCTTAAAAGGACCCTTACGATTATACTGAGCTCACCAGATAACCCGGGATAATCTTCCCCCCTCAAGATCCTTCACTTAATCATGTTGGCAAAGGCTCTCTTTTTCCTGGTCAGGTAACACTGTTACAGGTTCAGGGATTAGGATGTGGACGTCTTTAGGGGGGTGTTATTCACCTACCACAGGACATTACCCCAGATGGTACAAGGATTCATGTAAATTCTCACCCAAGCAAAATTCCCTGGCAGCTAACCTGCCTCCTTGGAATTTACAGAGTGGGAGAGGACCTTCAGGAAAACCTGTACGGCCAATGTGTCCGGTGAACCCCCGGTGTTTGCTCTACGTCCGATCTCAGTTATTTTGAAGTGGTTTATCCCAGGTGGCTACACAAGGAACATCAAACAAGGAAAGAAGTGCCACTGTGGGCCCGGGGACAGCCTGGCGTCCCTGGACCATCCTCTTCTTTTTCCTCATGGGACCAAGGCTGTGGGATACAGGACGGGGAGGAACAGGAGGGCTCTTGTTCAGCTTCCCTGCAGATGTCCCTGGGTGCCCTGACAACGTGAGACCTACTGGAAATGGCTCTGCCCGCTGACGGAAAGGTTCGGCCATACCCCCGCTGCCTTGGGTGCTGCAGCCTTAACACAGTGCTGAAGACGTATTCATACTTCAGCCCCTGGGCAAAGCAACGCTGCTCCCCGAGAAAGGGGTGTGCCCCGCCAGCTCATCTTGGCTTCGCGGAACCGGCTGCTGAGCTCTTGAGATGTGTTACTCACAAAATAACTTCAAGACTCTTAGAATGGACAGCTACCACTCTTAACTGCCGGCTCCCCTGCCGGCCCTGCCTGTGCCACGTTTATGATGCCTGCGCTCCAACGATGACTGCTACGTCCCCGTGATGTCAACTCTGACCCGACTTGGCCGTTAAGCAGGCCTCCCTCTCCTGAGGCTGGCACAAAGGAGGCCTGTTGAGAGGCGGCGAGGTTTCCTGACCACCGTTTCCTGCAGCATTGCTCAAGCTGCTGCATATAAAGTTTTTACGGTGACTGATCAGACTGGGGCCTGAAATCACGGAATGGGATGCCGTCTCCCCCCAAACCCTCTTTGCTTGATTAGCTATTGTATCGTGCTGGTGCTCTTTAGGACCTGAAATAAAAGCTCATGTGAATTTCCAAGTAATAAAATTCACTCAAGTCGCTAAATAGGGGCCCACTGGTAACCACTTCCTGTAATAAAATCCATATGGCAGGCTAGACAAACAGCACCAAAGACTCAGGTTCTTCTCTTTTTGGAAATGCAGCAAAACCTCCGTCTGACAATGTCGTGTCCTTTGACTGGAGGACAGTGTGTGGCCAGCCCCCTTCCTTCCTCCATGGAGTTGGAATCCAGGGCCTCCAAGCATCCAACAAGTGGCTTCAGGGTCCCGGGTCTCTGTGTGACTGGACACTGCAAAGTCTTCACCCCGAGGCCCTGGGTTTAATGCCACTTGTCTGCTTTCAAGTTTAAACTCTTCCTCCAGACTTGGGCCCCTTGGTGACCTGGGCTGCCTCCTTCCCCAAGACGCTTGGCTTCCTTTCACCCCAACACACACCTCTGCTCCAGCCTCTTCCCTAAAAATTCTCACTGCCCAAGTCGGCCCCATGCTGAGACGGTCCTCTCTGCTCCAACCACAACTATGTTCCCCATTTCCCACTCTCGTCTTCACCCAAACAAATGCACCAAGGGACCCATTTTGGCTGGAGGGACCCCTTGTCAGCTCCAGACAACACAGCCCTCTGCCCCTCCCTTTGTGGCCACCTATGGCGCTGAATTCCTGGGGGTCAGATGGTAGCTCTCTCTCTCGGGTCTCGGTCCATGTACACATGTGAACCACAAGCCTGCTCCTTCTCAGTCTCTGAGAATGGGGACGCGTTCTACTGCCTCACCTTTCCCTGCCTGAGGCCTCTGGACCTCTTCCAACTCAGCTCCTCCGATGTTGCATGTGATGTTCCAGGAAGGGACCCTCTTGTCCCGGATCATGAAGTTTTATATCAACTCATGGTTTCCTATCCTCATTTCCTGTTTTTGAAGTCGCCCAAAGCAAAGGCCACATGGAAGAGTTGAATGCGCACGCAACCCCTTCTGCCTCTGTAGGACCGGGTCAACGGCTGGGGCTGGGCATGGGGCGCCGCATGACTCCATGCTACACCTCACTTTCCCCCCCACAGCCTAGCCGCCCATTCCCTATCTACCCCAGGCTTCCCCTGTGCTCACTGGCGTAAGGTTGCTGTGCTACCACATCACCACCTTCTTAAAGCCAGACCTTCCCCGAGGGAAGAATGGGCCATCGAGAACATTTGCCAACACACAGCTATGCGGCCTATGCCCTGTCCTGTTACATAGATGAGAAGGGTGTAGGTACTGACAGCCAATAAGCCAAGGTTATGACTCATCGTTGACAGGGGTATCAGCCGGGAACTGCTGAGGAACGTTACCCAGCTACGGTTAACTGGTAGGCAAATGCTTCTACACAAGGCTGAACAAAATACCACAGCCAACACCACTCCGAGGCCAGCTTGACATTACAGGTGGCTCTCATCTTTAGAGAAACCAGCACTAACAAAAACGTGCAACTCTTGAAACCCAGGGCTCCAAGATGTAGAAGGGCTATTTGCTTGGTACAGGTCTTTGGTCACCTTCCAAGAAGCAATTATGTGCGGCCTACCTCTATGCTTAATTAAGTAATTAATTCACTGTTACATCGAGTAGATAATACACACACATGGGAAAAATCAAACAGTACTAAAGACTTTCTTGTTGTTTGTGTAACAAACACCGTGGAAGGACACCATGGAAGGATGTATGGTATAGAATTTGCATTAATCTCTTTTTGTCCACGGCAGCAAACAATGCTGGGTGTTTACTCAACTGAACCCAGAAGGTAGGTCCTCTTAGTTCACTCAGCCCTTACCTTTGAGGCTGGGTGTGGTCAAGCGAGAGCCAGCTGTCATGGATCTGCCCTTGACAAGCTCCCAGGGAGCTGCCGGTCTCTCCCCTGCTCTGCCATGAGCCCTAATTTCTCCTGATTCATACCAGGATTGATAATTGCCTAAAGCAGTCAGGGTCACAGGCTGGGATATTTCTTTTCTATGTACATTTTCAGGAAAGAGCATTTTCCCTTCTTTCGCAGGTTATGAAGCCGAAGGAGACGTCTACTCAAAAGCAATGTCGCAAGCAATACATTTAAAATTCCCTAACATGGGAAAGAGTTCAAGAGAGTGGCTTAGAAGCTCTTAATCCTCCTAGTATGCAGACAAGAGGAAGGCCAGGCCCTCAAAAGTGGCCCAGGAGGTTTCTCATAGCAGTTCTTCCTGTCTGTAGCAGAGAGCCAGCTTTGAGATCGGTTGACTGTTGGTGCCAAAACAGATTAAGCCTCCTAGGAATTCTGTTAGGACATGCATGCCACCCTGTTTCCACCAGGCAGCACAACTGGGGAGAATGCCACCTCCCTGGATGCTGACAGAGGCACTGAAAAGCCCTGTTGTAACCACACTGGTCCACACCCCATTGGCACTCTCACCACTGTCTGCATGGCCTAGATCTGCAAATAACAACAGGTAGCATTTACTGAGCATTTACTATATGCAAGGCACCTTATTCAGTCTTAAATGCATTCCTTCATTCGATCCTCATGATGACCCTGTAAGGCAGTCCTTTGTTGTTCCCATTTGACAGATGAGGCAACTGAGGGTTCCAACGGTGAAGCTGCCTGCCCAACTAAGTGGCACAGCCAGCATCTGAAGCAAGGGAGCCTGAGCCTATGTTTTTAACACGTTTGCTGCCTCATAACATGCATGTTTCTAGGCATCCAGTCTTTTGGGGGTGTTTACCTTATGACTGCAGAGCAGGAGTGCTGTGTAAGTTCACCAGTGGGCTCTCTTTCCTAGAGACACAGGCCAGTGGCATCTCTACTGACTCTGTACCACTTGGTGAGTATTGAGAAGCATGTCCACACATACATGCACACATACACCATGGTTCACGCTGCTTATAATCCCACAGCAGCCCTGAAGAATGTATCCAAGTCTTGTCAGGAGCCTTAAAAACGCAAACCAAAGTTGGCCAGCCTCCTGGGGCACCTGCGTGGCTCAGTTGGCTAAGCATCCGACTTCAGCTCAGGTCACAAACTCGCTGTTCGTGGGTTCGAGTCCCGCGTCGGGCACTGTGCTGACAGCTCAGAGCCTGGAGCCTGCTTTGGATTCTGGGTTTCCCTCTCTCTCTCTGTTCCTCCCCTGCTTGCACTGTCATTTTCCCTCTCTCTCTCAAAAATAAAGATTAAAAAAAAGAATTAAAAAAAAAAAAAAGTTGGCCAGCCTCCTAAAAGCGCCCCTCCCCAGGACACAGCTGTGTGACACGTTTGCACACGCATCTGCTTGACTCCTTAGGCAGCCTAACCTTTCAGAAGGCCGGCCCTGGCCCAGGGGCCCTGCAACTGGCTTACGTGCAGTGTGCCCTCTGAGGTGGCTGGCAGTCTCAAGTGCTTACAGATACTCACGTTGATTTGCCACAGATCTTCCTCTGGTACCACTGCTTGCAGTTGGTGAAGTACTTCTTGTTGGTGCCGATGAGCTTCTGCACAGCACACACGTTGGGGCTGAAATAAAAGCAGTGGTGTCAGCAGGACGGTCGGCACCTCTACCCGACTACCATGTCCTTCCCGCCATGTGGTTCTTCCAGGGTCGTTAGAATGTTCTAGAATGGTCGTTAGAATGTTCTAGAATTGTCATGGGAATGTATTAGAATGGGTCATTAGAACGTTCTAGATATGGAGAAGGCACAGTCATGTCAGTGTTGGGACCTGCGGGGTGGCTAGGGGGCAGATACTCTCTCCCTTGATTTCAAGCTCCCCTGCAAGTTTCCTACCAAATTAAACCCTGTCAAAGTGTATCTCCCACACTGACATAATTTCATGGAAGTATCCTTCTTTGACATAGGTAGTGGGTCCGTGTAAATAAAAGCATCTTAACATTTTTAGATCAGATTACAGATTGAGAAAGCTAGCTATGTAGTACGTTTGTGAAGCCAGGCAGCTTTGAGAGAAGCCCCCGGCCCTTCTCTGCACCCCCAAACCCCTCTGAGCCAAAATGTCCACAGGCTCTAACTGGGCATCCCAGTGCACATAGCCAGCCCCTCTGTCATGAGAGGAGGCCCAAGTCTGAGCCCAGCACCTCCTAGGCAGCTCCACACAGACACGCTCCACATCCCTAAGCCAGGAGCCTGGCTCTGAATACTACTATGCTGGCTGAGGTGAGGACCTTGGTAGGCGACACTCTCCCAATGGACTCTCAGCCATTCACTAGTTAGGCCCCTGCCTGAGTCCACTGTCCCCAGAAAGCCTCCCTCCAGTGTCCCAGGCGACCCTCTCCTGTGCAAATCTACCCCAAAATACGGCCCTTGTTTGATGCTTGGTACCAAACAGAATCCAAAACTGATCAGAGTACATATCTTTCTTCTCTCCAATTACCCCCCCAAAGACCCTTGAGGGTAGGTGCGCTGCCTTGTTCTCGCTTTTACGTTCTACATGGGGCCCAGCACTGGGTCAGGGTGAAGAAAGAGCTTGGAAATGACCTTGCTGAAGATACTGTTGCTGGGACCACCCACTCGGAGGAGTTCTCGGGAACGCTGGAAAAGCTCAGTGCAATGCCCAGGGTTCTCTTGAGAAGCCCCCCTTCCCAGAGCTGGGGGGGGAGGGGGGTTTGTTGGTGTGTCTTTTAACCAATGTATGGAGTCATGACCCAAACCATGCTCAGGCCACGCAGTGGCAGGATCTTCATTAGGAGCCCCGGGGGAAAGGAGTTAGCTGTGTAGCGGGAGACAATTGGGAGGGGGTCTTCCTGACCTGAGGCAGGAAGTTCCTCGGCTGAACCATAAGTCGGAGGAAAACAAAGTGAAGAGACTGAGGGCTTCCACAAAACCTCTGTGTCCTGAGAGATTCAGGTGTCATTTTTATATATCACCTCCTCTGTTACTTTAAAAACGTGCTTAGCAATCATCACTTGCTGCCAGGAAGCCATGGGTACTGCAGCAACAGCTACACCTACCATCCCCATCATATCAGCTGCAGGAACGTGGTCAGCTCTCAAAAAGTCAGAATCGGGTTATTAGGTAGGAGGGCGCACTGACCTTTTGCTTCTCTGCCCTCTCTCTTCTACCATATGGAGGTCACTTCTTTGTCCAGTTTGTGGCTTAGGAGGCAAAGGTGCATGGGCCAAGGAGGCACACTAAATATTCGTGAGTCGGCATAAGAAGAGGAGGGCAAGGGAAGTCGGGGGGGGGGGGGTGGCAAATCACAGGCTGGCAGGGAGGTAAGCCTGTGTCCCCTTAGTCCTACCTGGGTCTGACCAGATGCCCAGAGGATTCTAACCGAAGCCACCTTGCTCCTCTGTTTGCCGCCTGGGATTCACAGGTTACAGCCGTCCCCAAATAACCCCTGGAGAGTCCCCACTGGCCACACTCCAGCCCTAGGTACTGTTTATTGCTGTACAACCTCAGAAGTTCTTCTATCTGCCCAAGCAGGAAACAATTACTGTCGATGAATTCCCTGCAACTTTCCGTAGGCGGCTGGCGAATCTTCAGTGAGTCTCTTGTGGATGTGGCTCTGACATTCCTCTGTGGAGTGAGTTTCCACTGCTGCGGCCCCTTTGAGACAGGAGCAGAGGCTGGGGGTGGCTCCCACTCACAGCAGCGGGGGGAGGGGTGGGCTGTATACACAGGAAATCTAGGCTGAAGTTTAATAGAAATGACCTAGCCATTTCTGGGCCCTCTGCCTCCAGCATAACAGTTCTGCTGTTCAACTTGGATTTGAAAATCAAGTGCTTCTTGGGGCACTTGGGTGGCTCAGTCGGTTAAGCGTCCGACTTCAGCTTAGGTCACGATCTCCTGGTGTGAGTTCGAGCCCCACATCGGGCTCTGTGCTGACAGCTCGGAGCCTGAAGCCTGCTTCAGATTCGGTGTCTCCCTCTCGCTCTCTGCCCCTCCCCCACTCCTGCTCTGTCTCTCAAAAATAAATAAACATTAAAAAAAAAAAAAGAAAGAAACTCAAATGCTTCAGGAAATCCAGTCCAGTTTTGGATGTTGGGAGTCAGAAGTGCAAATGCGTTTCTACTTCTCTGTCCGTATTTCTTTTCCCCTCCCTGTAGCAACATGGATGCAGCTGGGAGTCAAGAGATCACATCACAATCTCTACTCTCCGAACAGCTTCCCATGTTGGGACTAAGTCACTCCAACCCACTAAGCTGCAGTTTCCCCACCTGTAAGATGGGAACACGAACAACAGATCTCCCGCGCTGTGGTGGAGATGGGGGTGTGGGGTGATAAAACGCTGTCCGTGGGCAAGGCACACTTCCTAGTTCTCCTTCATGTCTTGGAGCATGCCGCATTGCCTGAAAAGAGCAGATTTTTCTTCCCTCTCTGCCACTTCTCACTTTGAATGAAGGGTTGGGGCTTGAACAGGGTTACCCATTTTGCACAGGGTGCCACACCTATGTGCAAGGCCAGGCAGTCCCTCGGAATTTTCAGGGACAGTTAGATCACAGTAAATGCAACTGTGCCTGCAAGCGTTTGGTCACAGTTCACCTGCCTGCACACCCACACTTTACTGGGAAGGGTGTGTGTGTGTGACTTCCCAGACCATTCTGCCCATCCCAGATCTCTATAGGCCTTCCTAGAGGCCTTCCTTTGCACCCCCCAAGAAGCAAAACAACAGGATTGGCCTGCAGGGGCATGGGGAAGAGGGGTACAGAGGCAGTTGAGCTAATATCTGAAATCCATAACAAAGAGCATTCGCCTTAAAAAAAAAAAAAGTCCTATTTTTCAGTTGGTCATTGTCTCTTCTGAGCTCTGAAGGGAAGGAGCTTCTCTATCGAGATGACTCTTGGTGGAGCCCTGACAACACCTTTGGGGAAGCCTCACTGTGGTGTGCATGGAGATCCCACTCTGGGGGACAGCACTGCTCGGCATGCTATCGGGACCTTCTCCTGACTTAGTGGCTAACATACAGAAGGAACAGAAACCTCCCAGGCAGACTGCGGCACCCAAACAGAACATGCTTCTTTGGCAAGAAAGGCAAGAGGGGAAAGGTGAGCTGGGCAGAGACAATGAAGATGCCAGTCGCACACATTTTGACTTTTACGTCTCTTATGATCCCCCTCAACTTTTTGAGCTGCCCCCCTCACCCTTCTGTACACACAGCCACAGTCGAAGGTGATTCTCCCCCTTCCCTAAAGACCCCAAGACATTCTCCTGTGCTCTACTCTTTCCAGGAGGGCACTGAGGCCACAGCTCACCCTGCCAGTCTGCAGAAATCCCCCTCCCCGCAGCCCTGGGCACCTGAAAGGCCAGGTAAGCCCAAGGCAGAGGGAACTAGGACAACTGCTCTCTGTGGGGGGCAGCCGGCACCCACCCCTGGAGCACTCCTAAGGGTGGAGAGCCAAGGCATGGTGAGGCCTCTGAAGTCACCTGTAGTCACCCCCAACAGTGAGTTTTGACCTGAGTACAGGTCTGCCCAGTCATGTGGCAGCCTGGGCACCACCTGGGTTCAAATGCCAGACCCAGTGGCATGACTCTATCCACGTATGGTTTTACTTACTTGTGAAAAAAGAGTTGGTGCAACGAGACGGGCTGGAAGCTATGGCAAAGCCCGGGTGAGTGTGAAGCGGGATGGTCTAGTCTGGTATGTAGAAATATCACCTGTCCTTGCCTGGGTCTGGGCTGGTGTCTTTACCAGGTCAGACCCTCTGCCTGGGTTTGCCTCCTTCAGCCAACACATCAGTGTCAGTGTCTCAAAGGAATATCTGCGAGATCATGTGCCACATTTATGATCCCAGTTAGTGTTTTAAGGCAGATTCCAGTGTTGGCTCCAGTGCAGGACTAGAGAAAAGGGATGTGTCCTCTCTGGACTCAGTTTCCCAGTCTACACAGCGTGGGTGAGGCCCACGGAATTCTGCTCTTCATCTGGCAGGGGAGGAGGTGCCGCTCGGCCCGTGGGGTGCCTGGTGAGCACTGCCTGGAGCCAGGTGGTGGGCGCGGAGCCTGACCAGGTGAACAGGAGCCCATGGGCTTTGGACGGTGCCACCTTGTGCGGCTCCAGTGCCACATCTGTAGGCGCTCTCCGGACAAGGCCCTGGCTGCACTGGACCATGTACCCTGCCGGGTGGGCTTCCTCTCTGCCCTGGCCACCTTTCCACGGTTATTCTGGGCACGGCCGCCAACTCCCCCTTCCTACCCCTGGGAGAGGAAGCTGAAAGCCTCGGTGGTCCGGTGCTCTTGTCCCGAGGGCCGGTGTTGCCGCTCAGTTCTCCCACCCCTTCCTCTACGAAGCCCGTGCCACGGGCTTGCCCTCCAGGTCCCCCACCTCCTTCTCTCACCCGGTGCAGGGCCGGTCCCTCCGGCCTCCCCGTGCTGCCTGCTCGGCGTTTTTGCGCTCTGTCCCCTGCGCCCCCAGCCCGGCCCGCGGCCACCCCCGGCGCGGCGGCCGGCTTACCCGTGTTGGCGGCCCCGGAGCCGGCTGTGCTGCAGCACCAGCTGGTAGGGCGACTTGGCGGGGCCCGCCAGGGTGGCGGCGGGGCCCAGGGCCAGCGCCAGGGCGAGGGGCAGCAGCCGCAGGAGGAGCGCCATGGAGCGAGAGGACGCGGACCTCGGGAAGTGAGAGCGCCGCCGCCGCGGGCCAGGTTAAGTAGGCGGCGAGCGGGAGGGAGCGGCCGCGAGGGGCGGGGAAGCCGGGCGCCCCCGCCTCCGACCCGCCGCCCCCGCTGCGCGGCACCCCCGCAGCCCCAGGCCCGCGCTCCCCGCTGCGCCCTCCCCGGGGCCACGGGTCATCCGGCAGCGCAGCGGGTGTGGGGGGCTGGCAGCGGGGACAGCGGGGCGGGCGGGGCGGTGGTGTGCTGGGTTCCTCACACGTCTCTGTCCTCCAGGCCCGCAGCTTGCCCAGCTCCGAGGTCCCTCCCTGGTCTGAGGCTACAAAACTCCGGGGGAGAGGGGTGACTGACGGGCACCGCTGATGCCCACCGCACTCCCATCACACTCGGCCTCTGCATTTCGGGAAGAGCACTCACCCCAAGGCTTGCTAACTGGCAGACAGATAAGGAGTAAACCTTATGCCTGCCAGAAGCTAAAAATACATGGGGCAGGTTTTGTTAGACGCTAAGCTACCCTTGGAAACCCTGGAGAAGGGTGGGGTCCCTTGCCTTGGTACACACTCATTCTCTTTAAGTAAACGTCTCTGCAGCACCACGCGCCAGAGGGATGCTGTGAAGAGATGGAAGAAGGGGCAAGATTCCTGGCCCAGAGCAGCGCAGAGTGCCTAAGCAGACAGTCACATGGGAGGGAGCTAAGTATCCATCCAAACACCTATTAATCACCCACCAGTTACCTGGCACCGCTAGCCCTGGGGAGACAGAGGCATACTAGCAAAGGAGATCGAGGCTCTTTCTGAAAAAGCTCACCGTTTAGAGATCCCTGAGCCAATAACCCTGCCATGGAGAGTGGCAGCTGGGGCCTGGGGGGCTGGGAGGAGACCCTTGGCTCTATGGAAGTGACACCTGTTCCTCGGCCTGAGGGTGAAAAGGAGTTAGCCAGGCAACCACGGCATGCATTCAGGAACAGGGAGGTCAAGGAGAGAGGAAGCGGGATGACACGTCACAGGACCCAGACCCAAACTAAGAGTCGTGCAGGTGACGGAAAAGCAGGCAAGTGACATGATCAGTGTCTGGAACAGGCTGGGAGAGGCCCAGGCAAAACAGGGTGAGCCTGGGGTGGGAAGGTCAGGTGACTAGGAGGGGGACCATGTAAGAGCTGGACCAATAGTGGTGGAGGTGGGCATTCAGAGAGGCGGACAAACTCCAGGGGTGTGGAGGAGGTAATACACTCAGCAAGACTTGGACGCTGTACGTAAGAAGGGGAGAAGGAGGAGGCACAATGACTAAGGTGCTCTTGGCATGGGCATCTAGGCGGGTGGTGACACCATTTTTAGAATAAGGGACACGGATGGGGTTGCAGGTTTGCCAGGAGAGGGTAAGTGGTTTTGGATCCTCTCAGGTTGATGTGCTTGTGACTCATCCAGGTGGAGGGTCCCACAGACAGCTGGATGTGGGATGTGGCTCTCTGGGGGGGGGGGGGCTGGGGTGTGGAGATTCCCACATAGGCGTCACCCTGGGCCTGCATGAAATTGAAGCTGCAGGAGTCCCTGAACTCTAGGGGAGGGCAGGCAAAGCAGCAGGTGGGTGACGGCAATGATGGGGAGGAGGCAGGGCACAGAACAGTCACCAGGCAGGTGGTGCAGCTGATAGAGGGACAGGAGATGGGGAGTGTGGAGCTACACTGGGGAGGGGGCCCCGCAAGGAGGGGCTGTTAGCAGCACTACTGTATACATGACTCAGCCTGCCCCGTTACAGACAGCCCCTGGGGACCTGGTTGTGGGCAGCAGGATGGCTGAAGCCAGACTGCGATGGTTGGAGTGGTGACACGAGTATGGAGAAGAGAAGATTCTTCTCAAGAATCCTGTCTGGGAAGGGAAGGGGAGAGTCAGGACGGAGGTCAGGTGAAGACAAAATCAAGAGAGACTTGTACATGTTAGAATGCTGATGGAAAGGAAGAAGAAAGAGAAGGGGTCATCAGAGTGTGGGGTGCAAGGAGAGGAGGGGAGCAGAGCAGTTGAGGGCCAGGGGAAGGGGCAGGAAGAGCTACTGGGGGCCTAACTTGGAGGAACAGAGGGAGTCGAGAGGGGAGGACAGGTTGCAGGGAGATTTCAGGGTGGCCTTGACTAGACTTGGAAACCCCGTGGGCACTGGAGGGTAAGGGAGGGAGGTGGGTAGTCAGAGTTAACCAAGGCTTGAGGCTCAGATGACTGGATACATGACCAGCACCCCGGGAAGGGCACACTGAGGTGCCAGTGGGGAGTGAACCACGAGTCCGGGTGTGTCCACATCATGCCTTCTGGGCCCCCTGCATTTCCAGATGGAGAGGCCCAGGACAGACCTGCCCTCACAGGGCCGGAGGCCAGGGGAATCCTGAGGCCTAGAGATGCAGATTTGAGTCAGCACACCAGCAGGTGGTGGCCAAACCGTGGACTAGGTGAGCTCTCTGCAGCTCCTGCGTTGGAAAAGACAAGGAGGAAGAGCAAGGGGAAGGGAGGTGAGGAAGCAGGTCCGAGCTTGCGGAAGGATCCATCTGAGAGGCGGAGAGGCAGGCAGAGAAGAAACCCTGAAGGGAGGCCAATGGAGAGGAGGATTTCACAGAGCTATCACCACTGTCAGCTGGGGCACAGAGTTCCAGCTGGATCCTATCACTAAGTGGCTTCTAGCCTCTGGCTGGCACTCAGGAAGCCAAAGACCAGAAGGCTATAGTTTCCGGGAAACCCCACTTGTGTCTTCTGCCCTGAAGACCAGGAGGTGATCTGGAGTGGTCCTGACATTGACCTTCCCTGATGCCCTCCTTGTCTCCTCCCCTCCCCATCTCCCCAGAAGGGAGGGTTGGGACATTCACTCTGCTGGCTAGCTGTGGGGGCCAGGCTCAGCGCTGGGGACCTCTGCCACTTTGGGGAAAATATTCCCTTTGCCTATCTCTGTCCAGATGAGGCTCATTCTGCTCACTGGGGAGCACTATCAAATACACACTTCAGTCTGGAATAAATGCACTTTCCTGAAAACAAATTTCTGAGAGAGGAAAATGTCTCTCCTGCTGCCCTAGGTTCTGGGTTTGGGCCCCTACGATTTAGCTCCACTTTATCTATGAATTCTTTCCTCATCGTGGTGCTTATTATCATTTCTTTTTTCTTTCTTCTTCTTTTTTTCTTTCTGGACCCTGTGGGAGAAAATCCAGAGATTAGCATAGGAAGAACTATTTTGGTGATTTTCCCATCAAAAAATCCTATCTGCTGACTTTCTGCTCAGCCAGTGGTCAAGCAAAGAGAGAGGTATCTTTGGCAATGGCCCCACTCACTGAGTCAAGATGGATGGCCTCTCAGGTCACCAGCTGGGAAGGCTGCATTGGCTGGGCTGAGGTCTGAGCACACAGCAGCCTCCATGGTTTGGCATCTGAGTGTGAGCTGCTGTAAAATAACTCCTTTATAAATTTGGGGTGGCTTTGACCAGAAGGGTAAGGTAAGAAACAACAGGAAGTTTCTGGGAAGGAAAGGGAGGAAGCAGCCCTTGGCAATTTCACTTAATGGTTCAGGTTTGCAGCTGGTTCACGTTTGTCCCCACGCCAGGATCCACCATGTAGACAGCCAGCCTTGCCTGAGTAATGACACCAGTATAACAAAGCTGTTGAGTACAGGCTCTGGAGGCAGATGGCCTGAGTTCAAATCCCAGCTCCTTATAAGCTGTGTGGCCTTGGGCAAGCTGGTCAATTCCTCTGAGCTTCAACTGCTACTTATCTCATAGAGATGATCATCAAAACTACCCCACAGGATTTAGGGTAGATTATAATATAACTCAAGTCAAGTGGTTGATGCATATGAGTTGCTTACTTCTCCCCAGTAACTGTTTTATATAATAGAGGTCACTGATTAGCAACTCTAGAAGCGATCATGTGAAAATGATCTTTTAATTAATTTCAAGCAGAACGTTTCTCTGTTTCAACATGACTGCTTGGCACAGGACATTAGGAAGCACTCAAAGAGATCCAAGCCCAGGCTTGAAATTTCCCCCGGGGCTGGAGCATTAGCTGCATCGCAGTTTTAGGGAAGATGCATCTTGTGTGTAAGAGCCCGGGAGCCCTGCTTTCCCAGCCTAACTCTCCCTGTAGCAAGATTTACGGGCTTTGGAGCCAGTCAGGTAATGTTGCTGTAAAACTTCCCTCATCTGTAAAACTAACATTCGATGACTTGAGTTTTTCCATGAGCTCAGTAAGAGATTACAGTAATATTTCATTGACTGTTTGGATGTAAGTAAAAAATAAATCCCGTTCTTGCCCACCACTGCCCCTCTCGGAAACTGTAAAACACAGAGCGCCGTGATTGTAAACATGCTCTCCCACCAGAGACAGCTGCTTGGAGGGGTGTTTTTGGACCACAGGACAAGATGCAGCTGGAGAGAAAAGCAGGGGTCCCCCAACCCCGCTGACCTGGATCCAGCTAGGGCGAGCACAGCTCACTGAAAGACCGCTCACTTGGAAGGGGTTTTCTTTTTCTTTCCATGTCAGACAAACTGCAGAGAAAGACCGGCTTGTTTGGAACAATAATTACTAGGCTTTTTCAGGCACTTTATAAAAATGACTACTTTCACATTCTGTGGCTCATGTAAGATCACCAAAAACAGTTCAGTTTTTTAAAATAACCCTGTTGTGCTTGACGACGCGCTTTAAACATCACGACGAATTAGTGGTTCCAGCAAGTTCCCCACAAAGGAAACCGAGACAAACTGGTTTGGGGGTCTGTGGGTGGGAGAACTGGTGTTCGCAGCTTGGTCCACTTCATACCTCCCTCTGGCCATCCTCCCCAGAGCTCCTGGTGATGTCTGTGCATCAGTGGGGACAGATGACATGGCCAAAATAATTTCCAGAGGGCACTCGGCCTAAAAAAGCTGCCGCCATGTAGCGAATTAGCTCTTCAGCACCCTAAGACTTGCTGGGGAGAAAGAAGGATGAGCTTTGGCATGAGATATCCAACTTAAAGGAACACATGAGTCACATCTGGGGGAAAGCTTCCATTCTTTGTACAACACACAGCATTTAGAACAGTACTATACACACAGCAATTCTCTATCCCCCTGACAAATGCAAGAAACAGCCCTGTCTACTAAACTTGAGGGGTTACTGCAGTGCCATTTGGGGAATTTGGATTTGGGTTGTCAAGGGCGTACCATAACCTTGCCCCTGAGAACGTGTGGAACACATGCAGAATCTTAGACACCCCACCCTCTGTCAGATACTGTATTTTAACAGATCACCAGGTCATTTGTGTGCATGTCAAAGTCTGAGAAACATAGCCCAGTGGCGTTTTAGGTTAAACGGGTAAAGCTCAGATGAGTTTAAACTACGATTCAATTCATGTAAAGCTTTTCAAGAAATACAGACATCGACAAAGAGAAAGACACCCGAGAATTTTTACCAGCGACATGACCACGTTGGAAAGTGGTCAGCTGCTGCACTGAGGCCCAGCTGACTTTCTGAATGTCGGTCAAGATACCGTGGTGACTGGCAGGTGGTTTGTCTTTTGTTTTGCTAAGTCCAGTTGTTAGATATTCAGTGTCTTCTCCACAATGAACAGGGAAAGGAAACTGTGTCCGGTCGGGGTCACCTTCAATTCTTCTTGCTTTTCAAAGCCTGCAAAGGGGGCCTGGGTGGTCCACAGGCTGGTACCAGCAAGCGCTTAAACCTGCAGCGTCAGTCTCTACATCTGAAGGGGACAGAACCAACTGTCACAGCCCTAAAATGGCATGAGGCCCCCAGTGTTTACTTTCCTAAATGACTGGCTGTTGTCACAACTTCTCCAAACACTGGCTTTCTTAATCAGGGCTTGCCAAACGCTACTACTTGTTGGTTAGAACCCAACTTCATTTTCCAGGGAAATGGATTTTTCACACGAGAGTTGCATTGATTTGGCTCAGATAAAATCTCCTAGAAGAATCCACAGGCACTTTTGAGGTTGCCTGACCTCAAATACTTTCGAGGAGTGATAGCCACAGTAGGGAACTTAAGACACAAAGTTTACCCATGCCTTTCTCTACTCCCCTCAAGTTTTCCTGCTTGGAGGGCAAAGGCCTCAAAAAAATAGACATCACCCAAAGGCAATGCATTCCAAACTCCAGCAAGCCCCAATGGCTGCTTTGTCCCACTCCTCTCCTTCGTCCCACTCCTCTTGGCTTCTATATTCCTGCCAAGGGCACCGCCCAGGGTTGGAAACCCCACAGCAAATTTTGCCTCTTCCCTCTTCTTGCCCCCCACGTGCAAACAGTCACCAAGACCCTCCAAGCATTCTTTCCACACCTCTCCAGATGTTTCTGCTCCCCCAGGTAGCACTCAAATACCCCACTACCTCACTTCTCACCAGCAGCAGTCCCCAGCCAGTCTCCTTGACACCCTACCCTCACTGCCGCCATCCACCTTTCCCAACACTGCCTGCGTTATCTTCCCCAAATACCGCTTCTCTGGAAACACTGATCTCCTAGGACACGCCCAATGGCTTCTATTGTTTATGAGAGAAAATCCAGACTTCCCTGTCTGTTTTCTTTCATTTTAATGGACATTTTTTTTTTTCTGGTTAAAAAAAGAACGCATGCAGATTATACAGAGCTTGGAAAACACCGAAAAGGCTAGATCATAGAATAAAACTGATCCCATCCATAATCCCTACACCCAAAGTTACTTTCCACTCATTGCCGTTCTTATGCTGTGCCTGGCCGCTAAGGCTCCTATAGAATGCCTCCTTTTGATGGATCTAGCCTGCTCTCCCACGTATCCTGACATCAGCCTTGGCTCCTGCGGGGCAAGGCACACAGCACACAGCCCACACCGCACACAGCCCCACTTCTGCTTCCGCTATGCAGAGCACTGGGCTCCTCCTGGTCTCCACTCATGTAAGAACAGCTTTGCTCCTGAGAAGCTGTGTGCCCTCAGGCAGATTCCGTAACCCTTCTGGGCTGCTGTGTTATCATCTCGTCTTCGTTCCTTGGCCTTCCCACTTGAGGGAGGCTCTCCTTTCCCATGTTAGCCCTTAGGTCTGCCGTGACACTTAGCCCAAGTGCTTACACATGCTCTTCTTTTAGAACTTCAGAATAGCTCCGCATGGAGCCCAGTTAACAGCTACAGCCTCAGTAATTGACTGCTGTCTGTGTTTTGGAAGGTCCAGCCTAAATCCCTTCTGTGCAACCCCCACCCATTGCAACAGATGGGTCTGGAGTAAGCGGAGACAGACACCACTTTAGCTGGTGGTTCCTCCACGCAGCTAGGATTCTGATTTAAGTGGCCCTCAGAGTCGGGCAGAAACCAAGGGGCTTAAAAAAATGTTTGTCCTGGCTCCCCTCCCCACCTTCCCTCCCAACGTCACATCCTGATTTTGACTGCACCCCCCCCCCCCCCGCCGTGCTAAAATGCAGAGAAAGCCTCCACTTCCTCAGCCGCAAGCTGTGTGACCATCAGAAGAAGGGGGAAGAGGTTGCAGCCATCGAGAGATGTGGCTCCACAGCAGCCACCCTGAGAGCCATGTTGAAAGTGCCTAAGAAATGCTCTGATCCTGCCCCCACCCTGCCTCCCCCAAAAGGCCTCAGGACATTTGAATCCATGGTACAGAAGGTGATTTGTGCAGGGCAGACAGCTTGAGAGATAACAGACACATCTTGCCTGCTGGTTGGCACACTTTGGAACATGCCCGTTCTCTAGATCAGCACCTTTACCCTGAAATGGAGGCAAAATTACTCCACATTTCAGCGTTCTGTGATACACACCCTGACTTCTCTGGACCCGCCCCGCCCCTCACGCAGCAGTCAGGCTCTGGGCCCAGAGCCCACCTGTCAGCACCAGCCACCTCTCCGAGTCGGCTCCCTCCCCGCTCCCAGCCTTCCCCAGCATTTCCTCCTTAGCCTTCCACCCATGGGGCTCCTGACCTTTCACCAAGACTTGAGGGCCTAAATGCTGTGATGAGAGGAGCCACGGAAAGGGGCTTGGACTGCTGCTTCCCAAGACAGCAAAAGCAGGGGTTAGCCCGGGGATCCCCCAGATGAGGCTGTTTCTAGAAAGGTAGCGAGCTTCAGAGCCATGGGGAAGCCGAGAAAGGCACATACGTGCACACATGCGCACGGGCTATACGTGTACGCATGCGCGCACACGGACTATTTACCCGTTTGCACACCACTCCTAGCTTACCAACGGCAGGTGCTGTCTTAAGTACTTTCTATGCATTAAGTCATTTCATCCTTAACATAATCCTATGGGTTGGGAATCATTTTTCTGTTTTACAGATATTAGAAAGGCAAGGCTGGGAGAGGCGAAGGAGCTTGCCAGAGAAGTGATGAAGCTGTAAGCGGAAGAATCAGCATTTGAACAGAGATGGCCCACCAGGTCCTAGCAGCCGCACTGCCTACACCACTGTTGAATGCCCCTCGGCGGGCAGTGTAGTTGCACACTTTTCGAAAGCTCTAGAACTTTCTCTCGCTTGCACAGATGTTCACTGAGCAAACCCCGCAAGTCCCCAGCAGACTTTCTGGTAAATGAGGCAGCTTCGGTGAGGAAAGTGGTGACACAGAGCCATTCCCTCCCACCCCAGAGAGGCAGAGGACTGAGCTGTGGAACCATCGTTTATCTTCACCATGAAATCTGTCTGTGTTCCTTTGAGTGACTCACCTAGAATTATTTAGCACCCCTCAACAACCTTACCGTTACGCCACTCCCAGCCTACAGAAAGAACCATCTGTATTTACTGCTTGGTGAATCTAGATGAGCCCGTGCCTCCCAGATACAGGGGAAGGGATTATCCACCTGCTCCCATAGCAGTGACTCGCTGCTCCTCCAGATTAGCCACTAGCAGGGTCCTCTGATGAAGTCTCCAGAATTTGCATTGAACAAATAAAAATGCTACTCAGCTGGCATAGGCAAGACGAGAATTGCTTTCTTGAATTTGGGGGAAGCACATCCCTGTCTTTTCCCCAGGGCTTAAGCAGACACCTGAGGGAGTTTGCAGCACTGACACTGGGCTCCCCATGGCCTGGGACCTCCCAAAGGGAACATTCCCACCTGCACCCAATTTACCATCAGGTAGCCTCTAGGCTCCCAGAGCTAACTTATGGTCTCAGCACATGTGGACTCTTAAACATACTGCAGCAAGCGCTGGCAAGGCCTCATCATTCCTCTTTAATTATCTAGACCCCTCTTTGCAGCCTCCCGTACTACAGCAATGACCTCCATCTGACTCTTTGGCTGGCAAGACAGATCATTTTATTTCCTAATACATTTCACACTGCGGATGGACTATGTATTCTGAGCCCTCATTTCTCTTAAAGCACCGTAAAAGTGTGTAACATAAGAAGTGAAAGATAATTCTTTGGGGTGCCTGGCACAACCCCACATACGACAACACTTCGGCAAGTCTCATTTAAACAAAAACCCAAACTTTCCTTTTATTCCTCTTTAAATTACTGATCAAACATCAATTATCTGTCCTTGAGAATTCTTCAAATTAACGGCACAGTCACTTAGATTAACATTTAATACAACAAAATCCCAGGACAACAAAAGAATTAAAATGACCCCCAGAGTCTGTAGAAAAGATGTGTCCGGATTAATTAGCACGTTTCTGAAGTCACAGTTGAACTGTAATTTGAGTAAGTCCTATTTTTCTATGTCATTAAAAAAAAAAAGCTACTGCCGATGCATGGGTCAACCGTCTCGCTCCACAAAGTGGTTCTGGACTGATTGTACAAACACTCACAGAAATCATGCTACGAGCTCAGCGACGGGCTGCCTGTGGCAGTTGCAGAAATGACTCAGTCATTCCCCGTCCATGAGGCACTCAGTCTGGTGGGGGAGCCAGGCGTATATACAATGAAATAAGTGCTTAATACATGGCTCCATAGAAAGGAGCTCGAAAGGAAAGTACCCAACCACACGGGGCGAGGGGGGGATGGTGGCTGGCTAGTCGGTCGAGGGTGAGAGGAGTGGAGGGGGTTTGGGATTCTTCCCAGAAGAGGTGATTCATCATCTGGTTGGGAGGGAAGCCAAGTCAGCAAGGTAGACTGCAACTCATCAAACCCCAAACCAGAGACAGAGTTAGTACCAGAGACAGACATACTGCTAGTCTGGGTTTCTGGTTCTCGTTAGCACCTTACAGTTTCTGAGACCTACAAGAGCCTGGAAGAGTTGCTTTTCTGTGCATCCATTCTCAATGGCCAAGGAAAATGCCTTCTTGATCATTCGATTTAAGACCATCCTTCTCCACCCTTCCATTGTATAGAAATCTAAATATCCTAACGTTTGAATTTGGGTCCTTTTCAAAAAGCCCATCTTCCATATAGCACTTTCCAAACTTTAGAACCAATAAGCACTCTGGAACAGGCCCCTAGGCCTTGTGGACTATTTCATCTTCAGGGCACTGTCAGCAGCTAACGGCACATGGCACTGGTGCGTGCAGACACAGGTCAGCCTCCACTGAAACATTTCAGTTACTTACAGTTTAAAGGAGGCAGGCGGGGGAGGTAACAAGTGTGTCCCTGTGTGTGCGTGTGCGTGTGTGTGTGTGTGTGCACGTGTGTGCATGCGTGCGCAAACAGCAGGCTCTATCTGCATGTCCAAATCCAATGGGCACAAATCCTAGCGTGCCCTGGAGACCTATGTGGCAGAGTCCTGCCAAGTTGGGGAGGAGCATGAAGCTCGAGGCAGAGCTTAGAAAGGCTTGGCTTGGTGATTAAAGTCCAACACACTATGCAACTTCAAAACATGTTTATTTAGATGTAAAGTTCATCCAAGACCCCATAAATAAGATCTTGGCCTGTTTTCGGAGCATATTGTGACTGTCGTGGCCCCTTTTTAACTTCGGTTCCTGTAACTTACACTGGGGACCTGAGTTGATCACTCCAAACCAAGCAAATTAATAAATAAAGCAGCAGAAAGGAACACTGCAGGGTCATGAGGCCCAGGCTTTCATGCCTCTTCTTTCTTCATAACTGTTTCCAGATGTGGGGATTGGCACAGTGCCAGCTCAGTGACAATAACTAATGAAAGTCCTTCCTCCCCAGCTAGCAGCAGGCGGCTACTGGTCCCGGCAGGATGGCCTGTTTGTGTTTTCATTTCAGAGGACTCACTTGGCTGGAAGCATGGCCCTTGTTGAGTGTGTGGCTGGCACAGGCCTTGGAGTTAACTGCAGCCAAACAAAAGCATCGCAGTGCAAGGTGTCTCCTAGAAAAGGCAGTTGTGCAAAACGGCCTATTTGCAAGAGGAGTCCAAAGCGATGGAGGAAGATAGGGGCTGGATTTGGGCTCAAACATCCCGCCAGTAAGGAAATGGTACCTGTGGAGTCGGTAGCCTCGGACCCCATCCCTCCCATTGACAAAATGCTTCCTCTAGAGCTGCAGAGAGGACAGTCAAGAAATGGTTTGTTCCTGACTTCACAGGGCTTACAACCCAAGGTGGGGCACACAGCCATGAAAGAAAACCCAAAGGAGTGACCAGGGCCAGGTGAGATCGGTCAGGAAAGACATCCTGGAAAACACACACGTTAAAGGTCTTGTAAAGGAAAGTTGGGATTACTTTTAGGAGCAAAAAGAAGTGCTCTTAGAAAACGTCAGGCTCACTACTAGGCATTTATATCCAAAGGATACGGGAGTGGTGATTCATAGGGGCACGTGTATACCAATGTTTACAGCAGCACTATTAACACTAGCCAAATTATGGAAAGAGCCCAAATATCCAGTGACTGATGAATGTATAAAGATGTGGTGTATATATGTATGTGTGTGTGTGTGTGTGTGTGTGTGTGTATAAAATGGAATACTACTCAGAAATGAAAAATAATGGAATCTTGCCATTTGCAACAATGTAATATGCTAAGTGAAATAAGTCATTCAGAGAAAGACAGATATCTTATGTTCTTACTCCTATGTGGAATTTGAGAAACTTAACAGAAGACCATGGGGGAAGGGAAGAAAAAAAATAGTTACAAACTGAGAGGGAGTCAAACCATGGGAGACTCTTAAGTACAGAGGACAAACTGAGGGTTGATGGGGGGGGGGGTGGAGGGAAAATGGGTGATGGGCATCGAGGAGGCCACTTGTTGGGATGAGCAGTGGGTGTTGCACGTAAGTGAAAAATCACGGGGAATCTAGTCCCAAAGCCCAGAACACACTGTACACTCCGTATGTTAGCTAACTTGACACTTAATTATATCTAAAAAAAGAAAGAAAGAGAGAAAATGGCAGGCTCTAGTATGGTTCAAGTGGCCAAGTCTCCATGTGCAGGGAACTTCACCCTAGACCTCAGACTTTGGTCAATGTACCGGTCAGGCCAACAGAGCCAAGTGTTGTCACATTCTGCTTTACTCTTTTTCTGATCTTTGGGAAAGTCTCCTTCTACTGATTTTTCTTTGTCAGCCAACCTGCTCATCACAACCACAGGGAAAATAAACTGAATTTTTTAAACTGGAAACACATAAATTAGTTTGATATAAATGTAGCCTTCGCTAGCAGACGGATAGGGAGTGTGTTTGCCTGTGTGGTGATATCACTGACCACTCTGGAGCCAACCGTAAGAATGAATTTCATTGTTTCTAGTACACAAGTAGCACTTACTTGTGGATTTCCAGGAAAATCTTGCAACTGGGAAGGCTCTGAAAAATCACAGAAAATCTTTGCTTTCATGCCTCAAAAGACATATCTGATCTCGGTTGGTGGATTTGCAGTGTCCAGATCTTGTTTCTTGTTTCATTTGCAGGAGTTAATTTTGCAGACTGGAACAGAAAGCCCCAGAAAGTATGGAGGAGAGAGAGTGTCCAGGGCTACTCCGGGGAAGCAACAAAGGCTAGTCTGTCTGCTGGTGACAGGATTTGACCTTCAGTCACAGGGAGAGTATGAACAGACAATCCTGCTCTCCCTGCCCTGCTGCTGACTCTGTGCTCTTCTCTGATCTTGGGATCGAAAGGCAGACTGGGACAAGCCACACATTTCATCCACCCTATAGACCCAAAGCCCCAGCTCTGAGGCCACGGGGTCTGTCTGCCCCTTGCAGGTGAAGTGCTCCCACATAATCCCGATTTTGATGTGTGAACAGATATTTCAGAGCATGGCTTCCTGGGGATGTGTGTCCTAGGGACCAGCAGATGGGGTGCTCTTAACCCATTTCCTGGCTAGAATGGGTTCTATGCAGTGCTCCAGGAGGTTAGAAATGAGCAAATATAGGGTGAATACAAAAGATGTAGAAAACTCCTTGTGTTTTGACCATCTGGGAGGGGCAATAGAAGGCAAGAAATCAAGTTTAAGACTAGGAAATCTTCATCCATGGTCAAGTTTACTAAGTCCTATTCTCAAAGCTCAGTGGATCTTTTCTTACCTCTAGGCCTATGAACACACCGCTCCTGCTGTCTGACTTCTACTTGTCCATTTGATTTTAGTTTAGACAACACTTCCTTCCAGGAAGCCTTCCCTTCCTTGATGCCCCTTACGTGGGCTTGCGCTGGCCCCTCTTTTTCTACTATTTTGGCATCTGTCAGTGTTGCAATTGTCTGGTGACATCTAGACCCCAAGTTTGGTGAAGGCAAGGAAGTGCCTGCCTCATTCCCTCTCCCCGATTCCCAGCATTCATTCATTCACTGATTCATTGATCTGCTCACGAAGACCTAGTGTGAGCCAGTCAAATGATCAACGAAAAGAGAGGTCATTGTGAGGCTTTATCACTCAGAGGGGGCATGCTGGAGGAAGTGCACTGTGATGTCTTCTTTGAGGAAATTTGGACAAGGAAGACAAGAGGATGCATAGCTGCCTCACACTACCACCCCTCACAGGGCATTTTATGCCATGGGAATGAAATCTGGGGATCATTAATCAGGTGGAAGGGTGCTTACATTCAGGGAGCTCCTACCACATGCCAAGATAGCTTTCCAGATGCCAACCATGTTAATAATATCTGCCATTCATCCAGAACTGGCTACGGGCCAGGCTACTTCTTGGGCTCTCACATTTGCTCTTTCAGCAACCCTGATGAGCAGAGATGCTTGTTCCATTTTTTGCAGATGAGGGGCTGACCCTCAGAAAAGTGGGACTGGGCCAAGACTGCATAGTCAGTGAGCCAAATTTTAAAGGCGATAGTTAAAGATCTTTACCATATGTTTAAATAACTGCCAAAGATGCCCGAGTACTGTACTTTGAACATGGACATCACATTGTATTTTTGTCAAAATGTTGGAACTATAGATTGAGTTCGTGAAATTTATAGAAAATGTCAACCCTTACCAGCCATGTGACTGTGGACAAGTTACTTAACCTCTTGTACATCAATATTCTGTATCAACTGGGAATAATAGTAGTACTTAATTATAAGGCCTTTGAGAGGATTAAATCACTGCATTTGTGTAAAGTGTTTGGAATAAGGATTGGTCCATACGGCTAAATAAATGTATGATCTAATTGCAAAGTCAGTCCTCATTGTCAACATTAAGTAAAGTTGACTTACTTCTCGTCAGAAAAGAATGATTTCACCTTTTAAATTCAAATAAACATATTGCTGCGGGCCCTCCTGAGAATCCCTTACAAGATATGATTCTAGCAGCGATATAGAAGGTTCTGTGCTCACGAAGCCAAGGGCAACACCGTCAACTATTTCTTGCTTTGATCGCGAGAGCCTGCATTTTCTCGTTGCCCTCTGGTTCGAATCGTGGGGACTTTTGCATCCGGCCATAGTGCCCCATCCGTGGTAAGGCCTATGAGAGGGAAATCTTCCCTCTGCCAAGGGTGAGGGAAGAGACTGGGAGGGAAGGCGAGGAGGAGTAGGCGGGTCAGCATGGAGGAGGGTGCCCTCCGGCGGATCTTCTGTGGGACAGCCTAGCTGTGGAAGCTGAGGAAACAGATCCAGCAAAAGCTGCCCATGCTCGCTCAACCCCTGAAACGTCTTCCTCTAGCCCTAGGAGTATGTGTGCTTCAGTTTAGAGTTCCCATTTGTCCCTGAAGGACAGCGACCGCTAGTGAAAGAGGCTGCCCTCCCTCAGCAAGCGCCAGCATCCCAGGGCATACCAGATGGAAGAGGTCAAATGTTTTCTGTTTTTCCTCCCCAGCAAGATTCAACTGCAGGCAGGTGCTCTGAGTGGCCGAGTCCTAAGGACCCTCTTGCTACTCCAAGAGTGGCCCGTGGACCAGGATCACTGGCATCACCGCAAGCTTTGAAAACAAGTCCCACCCCACTGAATCAGAATGCAAACGATTCGTTCTTCACCTTGACAGCATCTTAGAATCAGTGACTATGGGCAGCTTTTCACAAATCCTAATGCCCGTGGCCTCACCTCAGACCATTTAAGCCCAAACTCAGGTTCTGTGCTCCCAGCCTCAGTTTTTAAGCTCCCGGGCCCGCTGACAGTCACTGTCACAGACACGCCTGCAACAGCACTGCCAGACTCGTTTCCTCTCCCCTGGGCCACTGCGGCGACCCCCAGCCCTTTCCCTCCCACACCAGACCCTCCACAACCTGGCCCTGATTACCTTTCTCAGACTCTTCTCCAAACTCTCCTCCTTCCCCAGGCATGCCTCCAACTTCCCCATGTGCCCTCTTTTCATCTGTCTTCTACTCTGTTTCTTGTCCAAATCCTGACCATCTTTTGAAGTGTATCCTAAATATCCCTTCTCCACCTGATGCCCCCTGCCTGGTGGTGATCTCCCTGAAATGTTCTATCAGACTTTCACATGGCCCTTCATACTTTCTGCTTTGGATTCACATTGGATGCCCTCTCTCCCCGTCCCACCTGGCCCCCTCAGGCTCAGAGCTGCCATGAGGGCACAGTAAGGTCAGCTCATCCTTTTTCATCCTGGCTCTTGGCTCGGCACTCAGAGCTACTAGTGAAGAGCTGCACCCCTAGGCGGCGGGCAGGCCCAGGACAACTCCACAGCCTGGAAATTTCAGGCAGGGCTGACAGCCCTTCAGCACTGCAGACCATCTCCACCCCCACTGGGGACTATTTGGCATGGCAGTTTGTTTCATTAAATTAAAGCTCTTTTAAAATTACTACTCTAAGGGGAGTGGGCAAAACCCACATTAGGCAAGTTGTTTTGGTCTCTGCAACATAAAAGCTGTCTGGAAAAAAAAAGTTTTCTATCATTTGTAATAATGTTAATACAGAACTTCAAATGTGGGCCCCCTCCCTCCTAAATAATAGCCTTCCTCTTTGGTGGGATAAGATAGGTTCGCTACCACAGCCAGCAGAGATCTGACCACCAGCTTCAAAGGAAGCACTCTCCAATCTCTCCTTCCAGCTCTCTCTGGCAGCCTGAGCCTGGCCTTGGTTCAAACCCATAATAAATGTTTCTTTAATGCAGAGACTTGCATTAGCATTTAGGCTTGGACTCCTCTTCTGTTTTCCCTTCACGCTATGAAAAGCATTCAGAGATTTGCTCAGGCAGTGAACCAGATATTTAATGTCTAGAAACAGGATGCCGGGAGGAGGGCTCCACCCACCATCACTGCTCCACGTGCCTCCAAGCAGGGCAGACCTGTGTCTTCCTCCCCAGGGCCCCAGGGCCCCAGCTGGTGCTCCTTTCATGTTGGGAGGTCTTCTTCACCTTCACCTCCTGCCCTTACCAGGCACCCACCCACACCTTTTTTTAAATGGAGGGATAATTTACATATAACCTTGTATTAGTTTTATTTCTCCAACATAATGATTTGATGCATCTCGCAAAAATGATTACCCTAGTAAGTCTAGTCAACATCCATCACCATACATATATATAATTATTTTTTCTTGTGATGAGAACTTTTAAGATCTACTCTCTGAGCAACTTTCAAATTTGCCATTCAGTATTATTAACTATCATCACCATGTTGTACATTACACCCTTGGGACTTTATGATGGGAAGTTTGTACCTTTCCACCCCCTTCACCCATTTTGTCCCCTGCCCCTGTCCCCTACCACCCAGTCTGGCAACCACCAGCCTGTTCTCTCTTCTTTTGATTCCACGTATAAATGATATCAAACAGTAGTTTGTCTTTCTCTGCCTGACTTACTTCACTTTGCATACTGTCCTTAAGGGCCATCCATGTTCTCACAAACAGCAACAGTGCCTTCTTTCTTTCTGAATAGTATTCCATCCCGTGTGTGTGTGTGTGTGTGTGTGTGTGCACCTCCCCTTTCCTTTAGCCACTCATCCATCAGTGGCACCTGGGCTGCTTCCATATCTATCTGTTATATATTCCATATTTATTATAAATAATACCATAATGAACATTGGGGTGTAGACATCTTTTTGACTTGGTGATTTGGTACCCACTTCTTCTACGGCTCTGCCAGCCTATCTATTAGACAGGGTTCTGATATGCATCCGTGTGGGTCACATTTGAAGCTCATTTTTCCTCTGAGATCAGAATTTATACTGACAAGGCTGCAGATGTATGGCAGGATTTAGTAAAGAGCTGCAAATTTCGGCCTCCATATCTTCTTAGCACCAAACCATAGGCCTCCAGAGAAATTTGAGAAGGTGTTCCTTCCTTAGTCACATCACTTAAGAGGGAGCATATTTAACAGAGATAGAAATCAGTCTGTCTCTCCATACCTCACCTGGACATGTGGTATTAAGGCAGCGACCCCATGGGGTCCCCAGATTAGACCAGGGCAAATTTATATTACACATTTAGAGGATTTGCTCTAGTGTTAGGCTTGGGACGGATTGCAAAAGCTGCTGGGAGGTGTCCTGAGATCTTTAGGAGCACACAGCCATGCATTTGGCTGAGGGCAAGCACCGCAGAGAGGGGGAGGGGGGGGTCAAGGGACCTTTGAAAGCTGCTTCTACGTTGGGACTTCTTGAGGAGTGCAGTCGGCCTCATCCTGACTCAGGAGAAGCTGGCTGGGCTTTTGGGTAAGTGTGTAGATCTCCAGATCACTGTCCTACTCCCGCTCTACTGCAAGGGTCCACTCTCACACAGAAAGTGCAGGCCAGAGGGGGAAACAATCGAGCTTTCTGGGCCAAACACCAAGAGACTTGTTTGCACACGCCTGAACATTCATCTCGTCAGAGGTAATAGCACAGTCCTCGAAGATCTAAATTCGCAACTGCTCCTTGTTTCCAAAAAATCCTTACGAAAATGCCACTTCAAAGTCAAACAGCCCCTCAGAGATTTCTATTTCAGCTCCGAAATTTCTGATGAGAACAGCAGTTCTGCTACTTATCGGGAAAAGCATGTATCAGACACTTGTAGTAAGAAGAGGAAATGGCTTACCAAATATCAGCGTAAATTCTCCTGATTCCGTTTAATTACACAATACTCGACTTCCTCTTCCTCCGTGAACATGAACAAGCAATTGTCTGAAATTTTAAATGTACAAAACCAAAGTATTAGTAAATACTAACTAATAAATCCTAAAATTATATATGTGTGCTCTTCATGGGCAAAGACATGGGATTCCGGCTTTCCAGCCCCACCCTGTTCCCTGGAGATTCCAAGAAACTATTTTCCAAGTTCGATTCCTGACTTAACAAAACCACAGGCTGATAGCATTAACTGGTTAGCTTTTCAATCTTTGGCTGCAACCACCCAGGGTAAATTACTCCCTTATTAACATAGGGAGAATAATCATCAAGTAAAAGATTGTCTCTTGTTCTTCACCCATGATTTGTTTCAAATGCATCTATTCAGCCCACATCCAATTATTTTTCACATATGTGAACACTTAGACGTGGGAATACGTCTCTTGTTAGCTGTCATTGTGCACTGCATTTCAAAAGATTTAAAAGATCATCAAATAAAATTTAAAAGATCATCAAATAAAAATATTTAAAAGTTTAGAACAAATCTTCCTGTTGTATTCACAACTACTTTTTATCTCTTATCATAAGGTCAAGCAATAGTTCTGGCTGTTTTCCCAAACAGACATATTTTATGCGAGGCGTGAGTCACAGCAGCTTGGCTTTCCTGATTAGGGACAGGCTCCTGGAGTGAAGAATAAAATGGTTCTTAAGTTATTGGTGATGATGGACTGGGAACTAGACATTTATCCAAGTGAAGAAACACAAAATAGGAAAGTGTTGCCTACCAATTTTAAATAAAAAAGAGCTAATGGTCTTAATATGAATGTGTCGATTGAGAAGTATAGAATCATGGCAGAGCCTGGACACAACAGACATTTGCGAGGAGTTAAATCATGAATGAAATAATTTAAACTCTAGATTAAGATGTGGACATTGTAAGTGTTTCAGGAAAAAAAAATACTGTTTTTCCTCCATCTGATGTTGTTTTCTGTGTAGTAAATTTTATGATGGTGATCTATTTAACATACGTGGGATGAGACAAAAATGATTGATGTATCGGGGGCCTGGGTGGCTCAGGTGGTTAAGTGTCTGACTTCAGCTCATGTCACGATCTTGAGGTTCATGAGCTCAATCCCTGTGTCAGGCTCCCGTGCTGACAGCTCAGAGCCTGGAGCCTGCTTTGGATTCTGGGTGTCTCTCTCTCTGCTCCTCCCCCACTCATGCTGTCTCTCTCTCAAAAAAAATAAACATTAAAAAAATTTAAAATAAATGATTGATGTATTCATATCTAGAGCCTTTGCCCTTTGATGCCCCCATCTGGGAGAGCTTCTTTTCTGCCAGACCACTTACTGGGACTTTTGTATTTTCAAACCAAGACATCAGGTCAAGGAAGACAGAACCAGGAAGGAAAGAGGAAGAAGCAGGAGGAAAAGGAGAAAACTGGGAAGTCTTCATTGATCTGACTCAGCACTGTGCAAAAGAAATATAACATGAGCAACATATGCCACTTAAAATTTTCTACTAGCCATACTAAAAAAGCAAAAGGAGGGGCACCTGGGTGGCTCAGTCAGTTGAGGGTCCCACTTCAGCTCAGGTCATGATCTTGTGGTTTGTGAGTTTGAGCCCCACATTGGACTCGCTGTTGTCAGCGCAGAGCCCGGTTTGGGTCCTATGTCTCCTTCTCTCTGCCCTCCCCCTGCTTGCTCTCTCTCTCTCTCTCTCAAAAAAATGTATATACACATATATATACATATATCCCATATATATACATATATATGTACACGTATATATATATATATATATTATATACACATATATATGTACATGTATATATATATTATATACATATATATATTTTAGAAAAAGCAAGAAGAAACAGGTAAAGTTAATTTAATTACATATTTCATTTAACCCAATATATTAAAACATTATCATTTCAACTTGGAATGAATATAAAAAATCAGTCAGTTATTTTAAATTTCTTTTTTAAATTTAATATCAAGCCTTCAAAATACAGTGTGTTTTTTATACTTAGTGCACATCTCCTTTCAGATCAGCCGCACTTAAAGTGCTTAACAGCCATATGTGGCTAGTGGCCACCATACTCTGGACAGCACAGATCTAGGTAATTAAATACTAAGAGGAAGAGTAGAAATGAAGAAGAAAGGCCACATGGGCTGTGGGGTTAGGTGTTTTGGCAAGGGCAAGAATTTTTTTTCTTTTTCTTTTTTTTAGAGAGCACAGGCAGGGGAGAGGGGCAGAAGGTGGGGGGGGAGAGAGAAAGAGAGAGAGAATCTTAAGCAGGCTTGACACTCAGTGAGGGGCCCAACAGGGGGCTCAATCCCACGACCCTTGGATCATGACCTGAGCTGAAATCAGGCGTCAGATGCCCCACTGACTGAGCCACCCAGGTGCCCAGGAAGGGTATGAATTTTGAAGAAATCTGTGCTGGAGAAGCTGTGAACTGTCAGGTAAAAATGTACAGAATTGCTGTGAAGCATGTACTTAGATTCCCTTCAGAATTTTCAAAGAGTAAAGAATAAAAATACTTGAGCCATTTTGAAATTAATTTAGATAGATGGTCTGTGTTTCTTGGAACTGTGCCACTTGGTCCTGGCTTTATAAAGGTTTCCCAGCCAATCATACATGGAAGGGAGGTAAATGAAAAGATGCAGGTGGTTGAGGGCAGAGGTCAGAGCTATATTATCATCTCCATCTGCACAAAGAAGGCCTGTCCCTTATCTGGCATGCGTCACAACCGACCCAGGAGGGCACAAAAATCAATCTGTTGCAAGAGAGAATATCAGTTATAATAGCACATTGTGGTTGTGGAGAAATGGTCTCAAAACCCTCGAGGGAGAGAGGCATGGCCATGTGGTATAGATCCTGACATGTGGTGTAGTGTGGGGTGGTACAGCAGCAGGGGACAGGATAAAGGACTCCTGCCACCAACAGGCCATCCTCAGGGGTTACGGACTAAAAGGGCACCACAATCAGGACATGAACAAGAGAGACTGATGCTCAGGCCTTCACATGCACCTTGAGCCCAAGAGGCATGGTAGCCCAGAACTCTGAACTCATCCTGTGTCAGATGGGAGTAAAAGTCATCCCAAATCAGGGGTGCCTGGGTGGCTCAGTGGGTTAAGCATCTGACCTCCGCTCAGGTCACGATCTCCTGGTTCAAGCCCGGTGTTCGGTTCTGTGCTGACAGCTGGGAGCCTGAAGCCTGCTTCATATTCTGTGTCTCCCTCTCTCTCTGCCCCTTCCTCACTTGCACTGGGTCTCTCTCTCTCTCTCTCTCTCTCTCTCTCAAAAATAAATAAACATTAATTTTTTTTTTTTAAGTCATCCCGAATCAGCATGTCAGCATCATTCTGATGGCCATCTTGTGAGATCCAGTGAAAGAAATACCATGCTACCCTGGGAGAGTGAACTACTCATCAGACCATCATCCTGGAACTGGGGCCTGTCCACAGGGCCCCAGGATAACCCCACGGATGTGAGTTCTCAAGTTCCTCCCAGCCCATGATTGACTCTGTAGGTGAAAGAGGGACCTAATGGAAGAAATGAGGACCAGAGCACCTATAAAGGGACTGATGGCTCCAGCTCCAGTAATTTCAAGGAAGTTACTCCAAAGCATGGGGTCCCCTGAGGCATGAGGTCCAGGACAGACACTCCACCTTGCAGGACTGAAGGCATCTGGGAGGAAGCTCTGCTAGAGTAAGAGAAAATAAAGTCAGTGCAAAGAGAGAAACAGAGTGACAGCTGACAGAGACAGTCCTGCTGACACTGAACCATTCAAGTTCAAGCACAGTCACTATCAGTCTTGGCAGCCGACAAACTCCCTTTCTGACTTTAGCTGGTTCGTGTGGTGTCTCTCTCACTTACAGTTTAAAACAGCCCTGGTCAGGGGTGCCTGGGGGGCTCCGTCGGTTAAGCATCTGACTCTTGGTTTCAGCTTAGGTCATGATCTCATGTTTCGTGGGCTTGTGGGTTTGAGCCCCCCGTCAGGCTCCATGCCTGCTTGGGATTCTGTCTCTCTCCTTTCTCTCTGCCCCTCCCTGGTTCTCTCACTCTCAAAATAAATAAATAAACTAAACACACACACACACACACACAAAACCAAAGAGCCCTGGCCAGGGTGGAGTTGTTCAGTGCTTTCAAGCCCAGAGTTGTGGCTTCCGTCCTCCTGAGAGCCAGTCTCTCTCCTCTACAGGCCCAAACGTGCACCGGAAGGGCTAAGCAAGTGAGGTGGTAGCGAAAGAGCAGCAGAAAGTCACGTCCCTCCCTTAAAAGCAGCATGACAGTGGAAGGGTCATCCCACAGAAGGATGAGACCCTGGTTTGATCACGAGGTCTTCTCAAAATGCCTCCATGAACAGATTTGTGCCACCCTCCCCCACCCAGCTCAGAGCACCTCAGTGGCTTCATGGCACAGGTAGACTAATCAGGGTGATCTGGCCTCGGCCCACCCGCTTCTTTATTCCCACGCCACCCACTCCCCACTTCCACTCTGCGCCCTTTAGCCATCTGGATGACTTCTTCCTGTTTCTCTAGCATGCCACGTTTAGTTCTGCCTCGGGGCCTTTGCACTAGCTGTCTCTTCCACCTGGAAGGCTCTTCCCTCTGTCTCCCTTCTTTTGTCCTCAGAACTCGCTTTAAAGGACACAGGTCTTCCCTGACCCTTATCACTCTCTATTCATTTTCATTCCTTTAACAACTGCTGCCATTTGATTTGTTGGTTGGTTGTTATCTGTCCCCTCATTAAATTCGAACTCCTTGCGGGTAGGAATCTTCCTCGTCCTGTTCACTGCTGTATCCTCAGTATCTAAAAGAATACCTGGCATAGAGTAGATGCTCAGTAAATATTTATCAACTACAGAAACCGAACACACGCA